>NC_042616.1:180147981-180455141 GCF_901001135.1 Rhinatrema bivittatum
GTCAGTAAAAGTAAAAAATGTGCAAATGAAAGCAGTTTCCATATGACTGCATGATTTGAAGCGTTGACAAATGCCTGATGATAAAAAGGGAGGCATATAAAACACGTGGCTTATTTAAGGAAAAGAGAACCATTGTGAGCAGTGATATTCAAGAGTGAGTGATGTCACTCATCAAAAGGATGCCTTTTATAATTTAAATTACCTTGAGCAGGCTTGAAAAAGCATATCATTTTTTTTAACAAATCTAATACAATTCATCAATGATTTAAATTAATGTAGTTAAAAATAATTTTAAAACGTTCATTACCATACAGATTAACTTTGGCACAAAAAGACTACATTTTGCAGTTTAAAATGTGTTTGGAATTTTAAAAGTGTTTTCTAAAAGGGGAATGTTATTTGCATGCAGGAATGCTTGTAATTCAGTGATGCTGTAAGATTCTTAGAAGGATATATATATTTTGTGCAGAGTTTAACCTTTCAGTTATGATCAAATGAATCACAGCATGTTCTTTTCATATCTAAGTTCTGTTGTATTATTGCAATAATTTGCTGTTCGTCATGTATTCATTCTGGAATGGGTATGTCCTGGATATCCAGGGAAATCATTTGCCTGATGCACCATGTCACCACCTTTGATGCTACCTGTCTCCTATTACTAGAGAGTAGTAATGTGGTAAAACACCCCATCTGCTCCATGGTAGCTTGTTGCTGATGGAGGACTGGGGGCTACTCGTCCATCATCTCACTGGAGGAAGGAGCTGGGAGTCATCTTGGGAGACTGATTTCCTCTTTTCTAGAATTTTCTTGCTATTGCTGCTTTCAATGGTACACGGGGTCCCCAAGGTTAGTACCAGATGCCTCCTCTGAGACCAATTCTAATGACTGCTCTTTTTTTAAGTGATGCTGCATGCCTCTATTTGAAAGTGAGGGAGCCCTGGTCTTCTCAGTACTGTCAGTGGTGCTACTAATACTTGTGCTTGCCCTAGATCCTTTCGCAGGAAAAGCTTTTCCTTTCCCTTTCTCATTCTTGTTGCCACTAGTGCATCTATCTCTTCCCTCCTGTGCATTATGGAATATTTGACACAGTCATGCAGTCACTAGGAGTGGCTAGGCATTTGTATTCTTATTATAAATGTTGTACTCTAGTACTACAATAAATGTAGTCTTCTTCTAGTACTCAGTATTCACATACACACAAGAACCAGTGTCATGTGGAGAGTCACACAGACAGAGATAGCACACACAGGGGTTCATGTACTAAGCTGCAATAAGGGTCTAATGTACAGAAAAAAAGCATTAACCATAAGATAAATATTGTTTATCATGAGATATACTCATAACATGGCAAAATCATGCAATATGTGGGTGTAAAACCTGTCCCAGTTTAAATGAGCTGCATTGCATGTGATTTGCATGCATATAATTTTCAAACGCATACAAAGAAGTTTATGCATACTTAGTTCTATGCTAATCAAAAAACACAGCTTGCCAGATCCACATTATTTTCCCAAAAGTTATATACAAATTAAAAGATGTAGCTAAATTTTCCCCAATCCTGATGCTCTGGGCCTGGTATTTAGAGGGCCATCAGTGGACCAAAATGACCTGCACCCACAATGAGAAATCCCCCCCCTCCCCGAGGTCTAGTTAGAGTCCTCCCACCCACTGACCCCCACCGCCTCTAGAGGTGGCCCAGCAGGGGCAAAGGTCTAAAAAACGATTTAAAAGTCATGCGGTGATGTTCAAATCTCCCCTTCTCAAACCCTTTCCCTTTCCAAAAATATCACCCTCCCTGGTTCCAACCCACCCTGAGAGCAAACAATTCCCCTACCTCCCTGGATCCTCCCTCCCTTAGAAGAAAACCCTGGTTTCTAGTGCAGCTACCCCGCCCTAACCCATTCTCCGGACACCCCCCCCCCCCCCCCCCCCCCACCAACATCTTTGAAGAAATCCCTGATGTCTAGCGGACAAAGAACAGTCAGTGTCATTTTTCAAGATAGCAGCAACCAGCCCGGAGCCTACGAGGTGCTCCAGGCCCCACTAGACACCACGGATATCTTCAAAGGTATAGCAAAACTGAAAGAAGACAAAGCTATGGGCTAGATTGTATTTATCCAAGAATATTAAAGGAGATCAGAGTGGCTATGAGTTGTCAGATGAAAGATCTGTTCTTGAAGGTTCCACCTTTTAGGGACATTCAGCTGGCTATGGTAAGAGCAAGGATTTTTCTCAGCGGTGGTGCCAAAATTTTGGCATCATCTCCCATTGGAGAACAGACTAGAGGACCATTATTTATGATTCAATAAGAAGGTAAAATCATGGTTATTCCCAAATGCCATTTTTTTATGTTGGTCTCTCTTATGATGATATATTTGGAGTTAGGGGAGGGATGTATGGGAAGGGGGTGAAAGCTGTCAGCAATGATTGTATTTACTGTTTTGATGGTGTGTCTTTTATAGAGTTTTAGGCTGGATATGGGCTAGTGAGTAAGAATGGTTGCTATACCTGAAAATGGGCTGTTACAAGTGCTGAAGGATAGGAGGACTGGTTCTTTTCATGTGTAGGGTTTTGGGGGTTTTTTTGTATTATGATGTTTTTATATATACTGATATACTCCACATTAGACAGCTGGTTTATCTGGGGATATGGGCAATAAGTATGTTTAAATACACAACTAAATAAATAAATATTTGGGAGTGATTCTTTGAGAATAAAAAAGGGCAAACTTTGTCCTTCATAAAAGTGATAACAGAGAAAAGGTGGAAAAGTCTAACCTCAGTGGTGGGAAAATTCATGGAAACTCAAATGAAGGAAAGGATAATGAAACATCTAGAAGCGCAGTCCAGATGTATTCCATGCATTAAGAAAGGTGGGAGGAAGGCAAAATGATTACCAGCATGGTTAAAAGGTGAGTGAAAGAGGTTATTATAGCCAAAAAAGTCCTTCAAAAATTGGAAAAAGGATCCATCTGAAGAAAATAGGAAAAAAACATAAGCATTATCAAGTTAAGTGTAAACATTGATAAGGCAGGCTAAGAGAATTTGAAATGAAGTTGGCCGTAGAGGCAAAAACTCAATAAAAACTTTTTAATGTATATCCAAAGCAAGAAACATGTGAGGGAGTCAGTTGGACCATTAGATGACTGAGGGGTTAAAGGAGATTTTAGGAAAGATAAGGCCATTGCAGAAAGACTAAAATAATTCTTTGCTTCTGTGTTTACTAATGAGGATGTTGGGGAAATACCGGTTCCAGAGATAGTTTTCAAAGGTGATGATTCAGATGAACTGAACCAAATCACTGTGAACCTTGAAGATGTAGTAGGCCAGATGAAAAGCTAAAGAGTAGCAAATCACCTAGACCAGATAGTATGTGTTACGGTTCTACCCGCAGTGAGCTGCGAGCAGCCCCTCCACCCACTTACCCTTTGTTGAGTCTGCCATTCCTTCACAGCCTGGACCGCCATGTTGCAGACCGCCCAAGTGGCCTGGAGGCCCCTGATCTTGCCGCGCCACTGCGGCCCAAATCGCCGTGCTGCTGAGACCACGGCAGGCTGCCAATGTCTTCATCATTGCAGCCTATGCCGTCACCGGAACTCTGTCCCTGCGGCATGGTGCCGCCGCCGAGATCCCCCCTGTGCAGCAGGGGGAAGCTGCTGCCGACCCGATGACATCTGCGGCCTGGAAGCCGCTTCTGAAGCCTGCCTGCCTTTCTGGGCATAGAGCCGCCCTGGATCCTCTTCGTGTGGCAGGGAAGCCGCCTCCTCCTGTCGGGGCCTGCACAGAAGCCTGCCCCTTCATCTACTTCCTGTGCAGCAGGGATGCCGCTGTCCAGGGTCCTGTCTCTTCTGCATGGGCCCTCCTCTAGGCACAGGCGCGTGCCTTTTCTATGTATTTAAAGGGCCAGTAGCAGGAAGTGCTCCTGGCCCCACTGGAATCCAGCTGGTCTTCATTTCCTGGTTCAGCCCTATATAAGGGCCTCTCTTCAGTCACTCCTGGCCTTCGGATCGAGTTTCACAATCGTCTGTGTCTTCATCTTCGGTCCAGGTCCTCCCTGGTCTGCTTTGACGGCTTCGTCTTCATGTTCCTGATGTCTTTCGTCCATGTTTCCTGAGGTCTTCATGTTCCTGATGTTCTTCGTCCGTGCTTCCAGATGTCTTCGTGTTCCTGATGTCCTTCTTTCAGTCCTCCTGATGTCCAATGTCCTGCCTGATGCCTTTGTCTTCGCCTCTGCCTCCATGCCTTTGTTCCTTGATGTCCATTTTCCCGGCATGCCATGACCAGCCCACGGGTGGGCTGTGTAGGGTGCCTCACGGTACAAGGCCATCTTCTCCTGTGCAGTGCAAGCCTCCAGAAGACTTCTGCTTGAATCATGAGTCTTGAATCCTGAGTTGTCTTTGAATTTTTGAGTATCCTGAATCTTGAGCTTGAATCCTGTCCCTGTCTTCAGAGCTCCTTGCATTTGCATCTGTCCATGCCAAAGACTCTGTTCAAACCTGCTCCACTCCAGCGTGGTCCATGACCAGTCCCGTGGGTGGACTGTGTAGGGCACGCCTGTTGCATCCGTCGCTGCTCGACGCCCTCACTCCGCCCTCTTTACCTCTGTGGCGACTCCCTCTGGTCTGATGGACTGCTAGCTGCCGCAAAGTCTTCTTGTGTCTCTCTCCGGCATCCCCAGACCGGCAGGATGCTGCGGATCCACCATGTTCCTGACATTGGGCGCGCGTGCGTGCGCTCCGATGTATGTACCAACAAGGGTGTGAACCTCGGGGGCATCCCCCTGAGATGACGTCATCCGCTTCCAATATATAAGGTCTCAGTATTCCTAATGAATTGAGTTAGCAAGGATTCATCCAAGCTACTCTGCCTCCTCGGACTTACCAGGGGCACCTGCTCCTTGGGGTCCTCACTCTCTTTTCTTTATTTCAGATTGCCGATAGGAACCGGTACTTGCTCCTCGAGGGCCCATGTTCCTTATGTGAGTTTGTCATCCAGTTCTGGCTATGAACACCACATACCCTGTCTACTCACTATCTATAGTTTCTCTACAGCTCAACCCTGGGATCGCGGTTCCAGTACCTGAGGGACTTCAGCCCTGCCGGGCATATCTGCTCACTACTGCCATCTCTGGAGGTTCTACTAAACTGTCTAATAAAAGAATTATCTGTGTCTGTCTCCGTACTCAAGCCTAACCGGCGGTCCCTCTCAAGATATTCTCCAGGGGGCACAGTCATCTGCCATTGGCCCAAGGATCCACCTATCTATATTCCTCTACAGCTGAGTGTCCTCTCCAAGCACTCTGCTGGTACAGTGTGCTAACTTCTCCTTCCACAGGATCCAAAGCATAACAAGATTGCTAACTCCTTATGGGATCATACAGATTGCTAACCTCTCCCTCCATAGGAGTTAGCTCCTACAGATTGCTAACTCTTCCCCCTCTTGAGGAGTAGAACCTAACAGATTTCTAACTCCTCCCTCTCCAGGAGTTGATTCATACAGATTGCTAACTCCTATCTGCTTGCTCCTCCCATCAGACAGCAGATTCATAGCAGATTCCTAACAGCGCCCCACTGCAGGCCTCTTCAGTATCTTCGCCATGTTCCAGTATCAGCCTCCATTATCTTTCCTAGAGTCTGCTTCGAATCCAGTGTGGTCCGCGACCAGTTCCGCAGGTGGACTGTGTAGGGCGTGCTGCATCGCAGTCTCGACCCAGCACTTTGATCCTATGCCTTGATCCTATGTCTACAGAGCTTTGATCCTTGCCTTCGTCTACAGTGTCCTCGCCTGAGTCTTCATCTACAGTGTCCTTGCCTGAGTCTTCGTCCAAAGTCTTCCATGTTCCAAGGTCTCCATCTGCCCTCGTCCTCTGTCCGGCCTGCCACCCATGCCGTTACCCAGCGGCAGGTCCGAAAGGGCTTAGAATGGTTGGAGGACTGTTCATTGATCAACATCACATTGTTGGTCATCCTGGGGTGTGCAGGTCCGGTAGAGGGTCCGACCTCTCATCTCCTTATCTTCGCTCCAGCCTTGTCTTGCTCCTTATTAACCATGCTCACACCAGCTCACCTCCCGCGGTGTGAATTGGGGCTTCTCCCTGAGTTGTGCCATGGTCCAAGGGCTCACATCACCTGTTCCGGAAATGACCGCGCCACCACGCTCATAACAGTATATACCCTAGGGTTCTGAAGGAACTCAAAAATGAAATTTCATAGCTATAATTTAAAATTTGTAACCTATCATTAAAAGCATCCATTGTACCTGAAGACTGGAAGGTGGCCAATGTAACCCCAATATTTAAAAAGGGCTCCAGAGGCAATCCAGGAAACTATAGATCAGTGAGCCTGACTTCAATGCCTGGAAAAATAGTGGAAACTATTCTAAAGATCTAAATCACAGAGCATATAGAAAGACATGGTTTAATGGAACACAGTCAGCATGGATTTACCCAAGGCAAGTCTTGCCTCACAAATCTGCTTCATTTTTTTTGAAGGGGTTAATAAACATGTGGTAAAGATGAGCCAGTAGATGTAGTGTATTTCAAGTTTCAGAAGGTGTTTGACAAAGTCTCTCCTGAGAGGCTTCTAAGGAAATTAAAAAGTCTTGGGAAAGGAGGTGGAGTCCTTTCATGGATTACAAACTGGTTGAAAGACAGGAAACAGAGTAGGATTAAATGGTCAATTTTCTCAGTGGAAAAGGGTAAACAGTGGACTGCCTCGGGGATCTGTACTTGGACCGGTGCTTTTCAATATATTTATAAATGATCTGGAAAGGAATACGATGAGTGAGGTAATCAAATTTGTAAATGATACAAAATTATTCAGAGTATTTAAATCACAAGCGGATTGTGATTAATTGCAGGAGGACCTTGTGAGACTGGAAGATTGGGCATCCAAATGGCAGTTGAAATTTAATGTGGACAAGGGCAAGGTGATGTATATAAGGAAAAATAATCCATGCTGTAGTTATATGATGTTAGGTTCCATATAAGGAGCTACCACCCAGGAAAAAGATCTATCTATCATAGTGAATAATACATTGAAATTGTCAACTCAATGTGCTGCAACAGTCAAAAAAGCAAACAGAATGTTAGGAATTATTAGGAAGGGAATGGTGAATAAAATGGAAAATGTCATGCTTCTGTATTGCTCATGGTGAGACTGCTCCCTTGAGTACTGTGTACAATTTTGGTCACCGCATCTCAAAAAAGATATAGTTGCACTGGAGAAGGTACAGAGAAGGGCGAGCAAAATGATAAAGGGGATGGAAGAGCTCCCCTATGAAGAAAGGCTAAAGAGGTTAGGGCTGTTCAGCTTGGCGAAGAGATGGATGGGGGGGGGGGGGAGGGATATAATAGAGGTCTTTAAAATCATGATAGGTCTAGTATGTATTTACTCTTTCTGATAAAGCAGAGTTGCTTACCTGTAACAGGTGTTCTCACAGCTCAGCAGGATATTAGTCCTCACATATGGGTGACATCATCAGGATGGAACCCAATCTCGGAATACTTTTGTCAAAGTTCCAGAACTTTGACTGGCACCTACTGGGCATGTCCAGCATGATACTAACCCTGCATCCAGCAGGGTCTCCCTAAAGTCTCATTTATAGTAAAAGAGCGTGCGAAAAATAAAACAAATCACAAGCGTACCCAACTCCGCGGGGTGGTGGTTGGGTTTCGTGAGGACTAACATCTTGCTGTCCTGTGAGAACACCTGTTACAGGTAAGCAACTCTGCTTTCTCACAGGACAAACAGGATGGTAGTCCTCACATATGGGTGAATAATGAGCTGAGGATGCCCACCCATGTTCCAAAAACACCCAAAGACATGCAATGGGCACAACAACAGGGGCAATTTTTGGAGAAACAGCAGCCTGAAAATCCCAGCGGGTCGTGGTAGGAAGTGGGTATTAAGCTGAGAACAAATTGCACAGAACTGACTGGCCAAAAAGAGAATCTTGTGCCCCAGCTTTGTCCAGGCAATAGTGGGCTATGAAAGTATGGAGAGAACTCCAAGTAGCAGCTCTGCAGATGTCAGCAAGAGGTACAGACCGAAGGTGAGCTACCGATGTTGCCATTGCTCTAATGGAGTGTGCTTTAACGCATTCCTGTAGTGGAAGGCCTGCTTGTTGGTAGCAGAAGGAAATGCAGTCCGCGAACCAGGAGGACAGGGTCTGCTTTCCCACCAGGATACCCAGTTTAATGTTATCGAAAGAAACAAATAGCTGGGTGGACTTCCTATGGTCTGCAGTGCATTCCAAATAAAAGACTAGCGCACATTTGTAGTCCAAGGAATGCAGAGCCCGCTCACCTGGATGTGAGTGGGGTTTTGGAAAGAAAGTAGGCAAAACTATAGATTGATTTAAATGGAATTCAGAGACTACTTTCAGCAGAAATTTAGGATGAGTGCGGAGGATCATGAAGAAATTTCATGTAAGGGGGTATGTTACCAGCGCCTGTAGCTCACTGATCCTGCGGGTAGACATCAAAATTAAAAGGAAGAGTACTTTTCAAGTAACTCGCAGGAGTGCAGAGGCTCAAATGGAGGTTTCATGAGTCTCGCTAAAATCACATTAAGGTCCCAAGCCGGGGCCGGTGGACGGAGAGGGGGCTTGAGGTGAAACAAGCCCTTCATAAAGCGTACTGCTAAGGGTTGTGTCGAAATGGAGACATCCCCTGTACCTCAAAGGAAGGCAATCACCACACTGACATGTACTCTAATGGAGGAAGTTTGTAAACCCGACTCCGAGAGATGCCAGAAGTAGTCTAAAAACTGAGTTGTGGGGCAGATAAAAGGGTCTAACTCCTTTGAAGAGCACCACATTGAAAATCTTTTCCATTTAGAATGGTACGATTTTCTAGTAGAAGGCTTTCATGAAGCCTGGGATACAGAGTCCAATAGATTGAGAGGCCGCAGGATTAGCCTTTCAACATCCAAGCCATCAGAGACAAGGCCTGAAGGTTGGGATGGCGCAACTGTCCGTCCTTCTGAGATATCAGGGACGGCTCCATGCCTAATCAAATTTGCGGATGCACTGAGAGGTTACGAAGGATGGGAAACCATATCTGTCGTGGCCAGTAGGGAGTTATTAGAATCATTAGACCCCTGTCTCTGCGCAGCTTCATGAGAGTCTTGCTGATGAGAGGAAATGGTGGGTAGGCATAGAGGAGGCCTGTCGCCCAGGAGCGAGCGAAAGCATCCCTTGGTGGAGTTCTGTGACTGCGATGTAGGGAGCAGAAATTCTCCACTTTGCGATTGTTCACTTGGATGCAGCTCCATCACCGCTCTCTACATTAATGGTGGGGGTGGAAGGGAAATAGAACCAAGAGCTAAGAGAAACAGATAAGTATGAGAGAAAAAATGAGGGAAGCTTGCTGGGCAGACTGGATGGGCCATTTGGTCTTCTTCTGCCGTCATTTCTATGTTTCTAAGTTTCTATGTGAACCGACGCAAAGAGGTCGATGCTCGGATATCCCCACTTCAGAAATATCCAGTCCGCCACCGCGGGGTTGAGGGACCACTCATGGTGCTGAAACGAATGACTGGGTTTGTCCACTAGAACATTGTTCATGCCCGCCAGGTAGGTCACTCTCAGTAGCATGGCATGAGAGAGAGCTAATGCCCAAATTTGTGCTACTTCCTGACATAGGAGGTAGGACCCGGTTCCTCCCTGCTTGTTGATGTACCACATCGCTACCTGGTTGTCCATCAGGATTAGGATTGTTTTGTTGGACAAGTAATCCTTGAACACACCAAGAGCATATCTGATCGCTTGGAACTCCAGAAAATGTATTTGATGCTGTGATTCCTCTGCCGACCAGGCTCCCTGAGTCTGCAGTTGATTGACATGTGCTCCCCAACCTAGAGTGGAAGTATCGGTTGTTAAGATTATTTGAGGTTCTGGAGCTTGAAACAGTAGCCCTTTGAGCAGGTGGGAATCCTGGATCCACCACTCCAGTGAGAGGCAAAGCTGCTTGGTGACATGGACAATGTTGGACATTGAATGATGTGCCTGTGACCACTGGGATTTTAATGTGCACTGCGTTACTCTCATGGCAAGGTGAGCCATTGGGGTAACATGGACCGAGGATGCCATATGTCCCAGCAAGACTAGGACATGACGAGCCGTCGTGGTTTGGCGAGACTGTATAGTGCATGCCCGCGCCACCAGCGCATGAGCTTGGTCCCTGGGAAGAAAAGCCTTTGCTTGGATCGTGTCAAGATCCGCTCCGATAAAGGAGAGGATTTGAGATGGAGATGGGACTTCTGATAATTGATGAGAAATCCCAAGGATAGTAGCAGCCGCACTGTAAGATGGAGGGAGTGAAGAACTCCCTCCGGCGACCGAGCACTCAGTAACCAATCATCTAGATAAGGATAGACATGAGTGCCTAGTTTTCTTAAGTATGCGGCTACTACTGCCAGGCATTTCATGAAGACACAAGGGGCTGAGGCTAGGCCAAATGGAAGTACACAGTATTGGAGTGCTGGCTTTCGACAAGAAACCGGAGATACTTTCTGTGAGACAGGGTAATTGCTATGTGCATGTACGCGTCTTTGAGGTCCAGAGAGCAAAGCAAATCCCCTTGTTGGAGAAGCAGTAGTAAGGAGCCTAAGGTTACCATCCAAAACTTCTCTTTCTGAAGATGTTTGTTTAGGACACGAAGGTCTAATATGGGACGAATGCCTCCCGTCTTTTTTTATATTAAAAAGTATCGGGAGTAGAAGCCCTGTCCCCTTTGGGAAAGAGGAACTAGTTCTATGGCATTGGCTTGTAGGAGGGAAGTTATTTCCTCCTGAAGATGATAAGAGTGGTGGGAGGAAGTCCATCCCGGCTAAGGTGGAGAGTCCGACGGGATGGAGAGGAAGTTTAGATGGTAACCTTGAGCTACGACTGACTGGATCCACCGGTCTGTGGTGATCTTTAGCCACATGGTGGTGAAGTGGCAGAGCCGGCCGCTGACAGGCAGGGATGGCAGAGGGGGATGACACTCGCTCTCTGGCAGGGAGTCAAAATCCCGAGGCAGGACTAGGTTGTGCAGGAGGTTGTGCCTTCTGAGTCCATGGCTGTCGTGGTGGAGGCTTCTGGAATGGTCGGGATGGACGAGCCCGTGCTGGTGGAGGATAATATCTTCCTGCTTTGTAAGCTGGTCTTTTCGACTCCCGTCTAAACGGCCGTTTAGAGGAGGCAGAAAACTTAGCATGAGCGACCGAGAGCTGATGGAGCATTTCGTTATGATCCTTCAGCTATGCCACCATCTCCTGGATCTTCTCTCCAAAGAGATTATCCCCTGTGCAGGGGAGATCAGCCAAATGGTCTTGAACCTCCGGGCGTAAATCCGAGGACTTTAACCAAGCCCAATGTCTTTATTTTATTTATTTATTTATTTGCTTTTTTATACTGACATTCAGCCGTGGGTATCACATCGGTTTACATGGGAACTTGTGTGATAGTATGACAACGGGTCATATTATCTTTACATTGTAACATTATTAATTTAACAGTATAGTCTCTAAATTGTAACATTTTAAATGAGGTAATAATAACTTTATATTGTAATATTATTCCTAACAGTATTTTCTCAAACATTGTAACATTGTAAATATATACAGTAATTTAACAGTATAGTCACTATATTGAAAACTTATAAATGAGGTAATAATAACTTTATATTGTAATATTTTTCCTAACGGTATTTTCTCAAAACATTGTGAAATTGTAAATATATACAGTAACATCAAATAAGGTTGCAATTATGTGTTTGACTGTAAACATTTAACGCTATCATGTTGAGTGTCAATTGTATCTTGTTGGCTAGGTGTTATAGCAAATGCAAGTTGATGTTTTAGCCATGTAACAGTAAGGGTTTAAGATGTGGCGAGGCTGTTTGGTTGGATGAATTTCTGTTGTCGTGGGGGCAGTTTGAAGAGGTGATTTGGAAGGGCAGGGGTTGGAGGGCGCTGATGTGGGGTTAGCTGTTTTCGGGATAGGCTTTGAGGAATAGCCAGGTTTTTAGTGCTTTTTTGAAGGATTGCGGTGAAGGTTCTGTTCTGAGTTTTTCTGGTAGTTTGTTCCATAGAGTAGGGCCTGCTATTGAGAATGCATGTTCTCATGTAGAAGTGAGGAGGGCCTGCTTGTTGGAGGGGATAGCAAGTAGTCCAGTGTTTTTGGATTGCAGGTTTCTTTGAGAATTGTAGGAATATAAGGTTTCCTTTAGCCAGTCAGACTTTTCGTTGATGATGGATTTGTGCATGAGCGTCAGTGCTTTATATTGAATTCTGTAGTTTAAGGGGAGCCAATGGAGGTCTTTTAGTATGGGGGTGATGTGTGCGGAGCGCTTGCTGTTTGAGATGGATCTGGCTGCCGCGTTTTGTAGTAGTTGGAGGAGTTTGAGGGTGGAGGATGGGAGCCCGAGAAGGATGGAGTTACAGTAGTCGAATTTGGATAGGAGGAGGGCTTGGAGTTGTTAGGGTTTGCTCCCCCAGAGGGGAGGAGTTAGTAATCTGTTATGAGTGAGCTCCCCAGGAGGGAGGAGTTAGTGATCTGTTAGAGGTTTGCTCCTCCAGAGGGGAGGAGTTGGCACTCTGTATAATCTCCGTACTGAGTTGCAATCTGATATGGTTCTGATGTCTGATGGGCGGAGACACAGATGAGAGCTAGCACTCCGTTATGCTCAGCTCCTGAAGTGGGAGGAGTGACCACACTGTAGTAAATAGGCGAATCCTTGGGCCAATGGCAGATGACAGCGCCCCCAAGAGGATATCCTGAGAGGGACCACCAGCTAGGCTTGAGTATGGAGACAGACACAGATAGTTCTTTTATTAGACAGGTTAGTAGAACCACCAGAGGTGGCAGTAGTGAAATGGTATGCCCGGCAGGGCTGTACTTCCTCAGATACTGGAACTGCGATCCCAGGGTTGCTGAGTTGTAGAGAGACTATAGATAGTGAATAGACAGGGTATGCTGTATACATAGCCAGAAGTAGATGATAATCTCACATAGAATCTTAAGGAGGCTCAGTAGCTGGAATGAGTTAGGCCCTAGAGGAGCAAGTACCTGGTCCCAGGGAAAGCTCTAAGTGAGCAGTGGCAACTCACGATTGTCTGTATCTGTAATAGCTTCTAGGCAGTAGAGAATCTTCAGAGTCTTCAGGAACATGCGCCTTCGAGGAGCGAGTACCAGTTCCTATCTGCAATCTGAAATAGAGAAAAGAGAGTGAGGCCCCCGAGGAGCGGGTACCTGGTAAGTCCGAAGAGGCGGAGTAGCTTGGATGAATCCGTATTCCTAGATCGAGTCTGTAGCCTTGCTAATTCAAATAGTAGTAGTCTGTAGTCCTTGCTAATTCGAATAGTAAGCGCACGTGAAGACCTTCTATATTGGAAGTGGATGACGTCAATACAGGGGGACGCCCCTGAGGTTCACGCCCTTGCTGGTACATAATTCAGAGTGCGCGCGCACGCCCTACATCATCAGGAACATGGCAGATCCGCAGCGTTGAGCTGGTCTGGGGATGCCAGAAAGAAGCAGCATGGAGATGCCGCGGCAGCAAGCTGTCCATCAGGCCCGGAGGGAGTCGCCACAGAGGTAGAGATGGTGGAGAGAGGGCAAAGAGCAGGCCCGAATGCAACAGGAGTATGGACCAGTAGTCTTGAATGAGTAGCAGGGGTTTGATTTTTTTTGAGGACTTGTAATTTGAAATAGCCCCCTTTTATTGTTGTATTGATGTGAGTTTTTAATTTGAGCTCGGAGTCTAAAGTGATGCCTAGGTTTCTTATGGTTGTAATGAGTTGGCTCTTGCTTTGTGTGGAGGAGGGGTCTTGGATGTTCCATGTAGGGGTTTTTTTTTTAGATGTGCACGATTTCTGTTTTTGTGCTGTTGAGAGTGAGATATATTTGTGATAGAATTTGTTGGATTTGAGTTAGGATGGTGTTCCATTGAAGAAGTGTGTTCTGTAGATCTCCTTTTGTGGGGAGGAGAATCTGGACATTGTCAGTATATACAAAGTATAGTATGTTCATGTCGGTGAGGAGTTTGCAAAGGGGGAGCATGTAGATATTGAACAGGGTGGAGGAAAGTGATGATCCTTGTGGGACGCCGTGTGAGAGTGGGAATTGTTTTGATTCTTTGTTGTTGAGTGTTACTTTGTATGTTCTGTTTGAGAGGTAGGAGCTGAACCATTTGATTGTGGTGCCGTTTAGTCCAATCTCTCTTAGTCTGGTTAGGAGGGTATTGTGGTTGATAGTGTCGAATGCAGCAGATATTTTTATTTTATTTATTTATTTAACACTATTCTATACCGACCTTCATAGTTAAAGACCATATCAGATCGGTTTACATCGAATTGGGGAAACAGTAACAAAAACAGTAGATTTAACCGGAATAACAAAGTTACATACAACAAGGATAGAGAACTTGGAAGCATAGACTGCTGGAGAAATAAAGGTCTAGGAACGCAGTAAACAAAAGAATAACTATTGGTGAATTGGGTGAGGATCTTATTAAGGACTCGAAGTTAGTAAGGGGTGGTACGGAGATCCATTGTTCATGAAGGATGTTCGGTCGTCTAATATGTATCCAGGTGATCTGAGAAGGCTTGGCGGAAAAGCCAGGTCTTAAGTTTTTTCCTAAATGTTAGGAGGCTGGGTTCTAGTCTAAGGTCGGAAGGGATGTTATTCCAGATAGCTGGGCCTGCTGTCGAGAAGGATCGATCTTTGGTCGCGGTGAGGCGTGTGGCTTTTGTAGGTGGGGCCTGTAAAGTTCCTTTATAAATTTCTCTGGTCAGTCTGTTAGAAGTATGTAGATTGAGAGGGAATTCCAGGTCCAGATGTCAAGTAGTATGAGAAGGTATGATTGGAGTCTAGACCTCTAAGGACTGAGTCAGTGAGGGTGAGTAGGAGTGTTTCCATGCTGAGAGTTTTCCTAAATCCGTGCTGTGATGGACATAGTATTCTTTGGGTTTCTAGGTGTTCGGAGAGTTAATGATTTACAGTTTTTTCAAGGATTTTTGAGATGAAAGAGAGGTTGGAGATGGGTCTGTAGCTATCAGGGTCATCAGTATCTCGGTGGGGTTTCTTGAGTATAGGTCTGATGATGGTGCATGTTAGGGCTTCGGGGAAGATTCCTTGCTCTAGAGATATGTTGATATCTGCTATTGGTTTGGTTATGATGTCAGGGATTAGTTTCAGTGTTCTGATTGGAATGGAGTCGAGGGGGTGGGTGGCTGGGTTTATTTTTTGAATGATGTTTTTTATTTCAGTGGATGCTATCGGTTCGAAGGTGGTCTTGCACTTATGCCGGCCGCAGATAACCGGGATGCAGTATCAAAGACGTCATATGCTGATCGGACTTCATGCTTCCCTGCGTTGAAGCCTTTTTAAACTATAGAGTTCAGCTGATCTTGAAGCTGCTATGGGAGGGACTCACCAAAGTCCTGCAATTGCTTGAAAAGATTTTGATTGCATTGTGTCATATACAATTGATATACTGCAATACGTGAAATGAACACTCTGCACCCTAAAGCATCCAGGAACTTCTGCTCCTTCCCAGGTGGTGCTGAAGAATGAGGTTTCGGACGTTTAGCCCTCTTCTGGGTGGACTCCACTACCATCAACTGATGCGCCAAATGTGTCTTTTGGAAGCCAGGCGATGACTGCACCAGATAGATCACATCCGTCTTGCGATTTACAGGTGGGACTGTCCCAGGATGCTCCCAGTTGCGCTGCATTAAATCCAGTAGAACTTCATGAACTGGGACAGACATTATCTCTTTTTTAGGATCCAGGAACTGAAGCACCTCCAGCATTTTATGTCTGGAATCCTCCTCCTCCTTCTGTGGCATAAAGGGAATATTCTCCATTATCTCCTTGATGAAGTTAATGAAGGAGAGGTCCTCCAGCGGAGACTTACTCCTCTCCTCAGGAGGCGAAGGTTCTGATGGGATATCAACCGAATCCTGGGAATCCGAGGTGTCATCCATCCATGGATCATATGGCTGATCCCCTGCATCCAGCGGTGGTCTTAGTGGTACAAAAGGACCTCCCCTGGCTGGAGGAGGTCTTGGCACTGAAGGTATCGGTGCCAGCTTCGATGGTCTCTGCACCGGAGCAGGGTGAAACGGCATCGATGGCATTGGTGACTTCACCAGTCGCCTCAGTGCACTCACTCCCGAAGGTCCCAGGACGGGCTCCGGCCTCGACGAGTCCTCTTCATCCGAAGAGAGCAGAATGGGTGTTGATGGAGCCATGGGAATTGGAGATTTCCCTGGTGCCACCGGCAGGGCACCGATGAGCACATCGAGCTTATTGAGGAGAGGAAGCAGCATCGGTGGCATTGGTGCCGGCTCCAGCACGGGCACCGGTGCTGGAGTCGGTGGTCACATAAGGCCCTGGACAGCCTGGACCACTGCCTCTTGCACCATCCGGTGCAATTCCTCGTGGAACCCTGGAGTCATGAACCCCAGGTTCAGAGTAGGAGGCACTGCAGGCAATGCCGGAGGGTCCCGGTGGAATCTCGGCTGCCGCACCCACTGAAGGCGGGGAACACCTCTGTGCATCCGGCTTAGAGGAGGGTTTAAGCTCCTCAGCCCAGGCTTTCTTTTTTGGTGGCTTGAGACCAGATGATGACACCACCGGTGTCTCTGAAGTCGATGGCATAGCCCACCAATGCTTATGCCGGTGCTTCTCATGGTGCTCAGCCTTCCCTGTCTCCAGCACCGATGACGGGGATGCTGAAGACCGAGACACCGATTGAGACCACTGTACATCGGATTGATGGCGTTGTTTCACTGGGGATGGTGTCGATGGAGTCTGCAAAGACAGGTGCTGCTGAAATAAGAGCGCCATTTTCTCTAGACGTGCCCGACGGCCCTTCGGTGTCATTTGGGCACAATTGGTACACGTCTCTATGTCGTGCGACAAGCCCAGACAAAGGATACAGACCAAATGAGGGTCTGTGATTGACATTGTCCTCGGATGGTCAGGGCACTGATGAAAACCCTTTGCCATCATGGCCATCGGAGCCGATAAGGCCTATACAGGTCCCTGCCGGGAACCGACCGAAATACAGGGCAAAACTTACCATACGGACACAGCAATTGATGGCGGAGAAGGGAGACTCCTAGGGGTATAAACATTTGCACATTTTGGAACAAATTTCCTGAGAAGAAAATTCCTGTCAGGAACTTGTGAAGAGCTCCAAAAATCCATGTGGCCAAAGCTGCGCAGAAAAAAGGAGACTGACGGGAGACCCCTGCTGGATGCAGGGTTAGTACCATGCTGGGCATGCCCAATAGGTGCCAGTCAAAGTTATAGAAACTTTGACAAAAGTATTCTGTGATTGGGCTCCATCCTGATGATGTCACCCATATGTGAAGTCTACCATCCTGCTTGTCCTGTGAGAATAGGAGGACTAGGGGACATTCCATTAAGTTAGCAAGTTGCATATTTAAAACTAATTAGAGAAAATTCTTTTTCACTCAATTCACAATTAAGCTCTGGAATTTGTTGCCAGAGGATGTGGTTGGTGCAGTTAGAGTAGCTGGGTTTAAAAAAGGTTTGGATAAGTTCATGGAGAAGAAGTTCATTAACTGCTATTAATCATGTTGTCTTAGAGAATAGCCACTGCTATTACTGGCATCAGTAGCATGGGATCTACTTAGTATTTGGTACTTGCCAGGTTCTTGTAGCCTGGATTGGCCACTGTTGAAAACAGGATGCTGGGCTAGACCCTTGGTCTGACCCAGTATGGCAATTTCTTATGTTCTTAATCCATCAAGATGCAGGATGTGAGGCCACATAGTTTTACCAAAGGAAGACCATGTCAAACAAATCTGATAAATTTATTTCATTGGGTGACCTGAGAATTAGATTAAGGATGTGCACTGCATATGGTTTACTTGAATTTCAGCAAAGCTTTTGCTACTGTCCTTTATAGGAGGCTCTTAAATAAATTGAGCAGCCTTGGGGTTGGCTCCAAAGTGGTGAACTGGATTAGAAACTTGTTGAATGATAGACAAAAAAGGGTATTGGTAAATGGAATTCATTCTGAGAAAGGAGATTAGTGACATACCTCAGGGATTTTCCTAGGACTGATTCTGCTCAATATTTTTGTCAGCAACATTGCAGAGAGGTCATAAAGAGAAGTTTACCTTTTTGTGGATCACATTTATATTTGCAACAGAGTGAGCACCCCTTAGGGATTAAACAGAATGAGAAGTGATCTAAAAAACATTTGGGAAGTAGACAAGTGCTTTCTGCTTTGCACTTAAGATTGAATGAGAAAATGAGTGGCAGAAAAAGCTGTAAGCAAAAAGGAGATAAATGATCTGAAAACAGTCAAAAGATAGTTTATTAAATTTGGGAAAAGAACTTTACCAAAGCTATAATTAATTCTACAAGACCACCAAAAGCTGCCTTGCCTGAGTCAGGAGAGAAAAACAGATAAACAAGTGGATTTCTCTTAGCTCCACAAAGGTCACTTTTGGGTTAAATGGAAATATAATAGAAATATTTAAGACAACTGACAAACACATATTGATGAGTGCAGAGGGAGCCTCCTGTTTGCTTTCAACCAAGATTATAAGCCAGAACATGGGGTGCTGAAAATGTCACTTCTAAACATGCCAACAGGAGTCTTGATTGTAAAATCTTTACATACACCAGTCAAGAGGTGCAAAGCTGCCAAAGACTTATTTTAAAACAAAATGTTTCTTTCTCCCTATTCATGATTATCTGTATAGGATATTTCAGAAGGTATTGTTTCGGCAGATGATCTTTTATGAACCCATTATGAATTGAGCATAAAAGAACTTGATTGATTATACCTTTGATGACTAACATGTTGTCTGTTGTTATTCCACTTTGTTTTATTTGTATTGCTAATTTTAACTTTGTTTCTATTGCATACCACTTTGGGTGATCAATTCTGGTCAGGTAGATGGTATAGAAATATTGAGATCCATATTCAGTAGGGCAGTTATTGGACAAGCTATCTGATTAAAGACAGCTGGATAACTTGTCCAGTATATTCAGTGGGATAAATGTCCTGCTGAATGTAGTTGCTTAAAGTTATCCGGCTACATGTAGCCGGATAACTTTGAAATCTAATCAGCCAAGTTTAGGTTAAGCTTACACTTTCAGCGCTGCCTCTAGCTTTGCCTCTAGTGCTGAAAGTGTGTGTTTAATAATATGTTTATGCTTCCAGCAGCGTATAGGCTCTGAGAGCAGGTGAAGGGTCCCTTGCTCCCGGCAATCTTATTAAAGGTATTGGGGGGATCGGGAGGGTTGGGGGAAGGGGGTGGGACCTGGCTATTTAGTATACCCTTGCATGTGAGTACTTAGGTGGGAGGAAAGAGAGGATGCCTGCCAGATGTTGACATTGCCAATACACCAAGATAGGGAGTCTTGTTAACATTTTTAGGAGTGAAAGGGTGAAGAAGGCATGGCCCGACAGGGCCTTTAAAAATATTTGCCAGGAGGGAGGTGTCAGCTGAGAGATGGGATGGCCCACTCTCTTTGCTTAATACTTTTCCTTTTGACCATGCTACTTAGCAGTATATCGTTAAAGATATTCGGTTAAGTAGCATGTTATCCAGCCACATGAGGCCAGATAACTTTAGCCCTGCTTCTGAGCAGGACTAAGTTTATGCAGCTAACCTAGCCGGATATACCCATATTTGGTTGAGTTAGCCAGATATCTCAGCCCCTACCCGGAATGCCCTCAAAACCCATATAAGGGCTGAATAGTGAATATAGCTGGGCATGCCATTTAGACAAGTAACTGTTAGGTTATTTGTCTAAATGGTTTTTAAATATGGATTTCATTATAAATAAATAAATAACACAGTATTAAAATCTTTACACAAAACTTAAACAATAATTAGGAAAATAATAAAAGGAAATATATTCAAACTGGACACCTGATAATGTCTGTATTTTCGCATCAGAAAAAGGATAAATGTAGTCAAAAAAGTATGGAACAAGCACACAGGATCCCTAGTTGGAAAGAAATGAGGGCGGAATCATGGATTGACTGGGATTTGTGACATTGTACCAAGGGTTGAATTGAGCAGATTGGATAGGAAAATAGTCCTTATTTGTTGTCATATTCTTTGAAAGTGGTAGGAACATAGTTGGGAAGTTGCAATCCCTTCATTCCCTCAAAAGCAGAGCAAGGGAGAGATAAGAACAAAACAAATGGCGGACAAAGGACCCACAGCTCACCAATACTGCAAGCCATACTGGGTTGCTGCCAGCATGACACAACTCCCCAGAAACCAACCAGGGCAGTGCTGGCAGAAGTTTGGCATACAGGTATGGACCAGTAAGTTCATGGAGACCTAAGATGTCTAATGTTAACACAATAGACTAGCTAGTTTTAGTAGTTGTTCAGATTATTACAAACCTTGATGAAAAGACATGGGGATGGGAGATATGAATGTGTGATTAAGTATGGAATTATGTATGCTCACCTATCCAGGTTAGTAGAAAAATAGTGGGTTGGCCTGCATGGAGCAGCAGTAACTACCATACATAGCAGTGTTGCAACTTCATAAAGCATCCAAGAAGGCATTGAGTAACCTGCCTGGAGTAGTAGGTAGAACAGCTGTGTTATGGGTACATCAGGCTTTCAAGAAGACTGAGGTAACATGGACAGAGTAACCATCATTAAAACCTGAACATAAATGGACATGGAGAGACTGGATGTTTTGGACAACTCCTCACTAATTATAATGGCTGTGTGGATTATTAGCGAAATTGGTAAGAAGACATGGAAGGGGACTTGGGAATTGGATTAAGTATTGGTCTTGTAGGCATCAAAGAAGAAGATGACAAGAATTGAAATGGCCTACCAATAAACTTGGTTGAAGCCAGAAATGTGGCAGATTTTGGACATGTTTGGGACATTCTTGCAACCACACCTTGAGTATTTTGTGCAGTTCTGGTTGCCCCATCTCAAAAAAGATATAGCAGAACGTGAAAAGGTACAGAGAAGAGTGACCAAAATGATAAAGGGGATGGAATAGCTCTCCTCTGAGGAAAGTTTAAACAGGTTAAAGCTTCTTGCCCTGGAGCAGAAATGACTATAAGGAGATATTATAAAGTTGTATAAAATTTATTTATTTTTATTTATTTATCAATTTTTATATACCGTCGTTCGGGGTCACCATCACAACGGTTTACAAGTTTCGATCAGAGGCAGACAATTTAAGATTGAGAAAACAAAGATTAAAATTACTATAAATTGAAAAATAGGATGGGAACAGGTACATTTAGAGACTGGTATCAGAAGGTCATATAATGGTATAGATGTAGGTAACATTAATAGTGGTAGTAGGTTATAATAAGCAGTAGATCATAATTGGAGTAGGTATGTTTACATTTAGGGCCTCAATTTCCAATATTGCATGCGATACCAAAAAGTGGTGTTACCTTATGCTAATAAGCATGTATATCACAAATTGCGATAACAGCTATGCAACACGCTCTTAGTGCAAATCACACTATTAACCCGATATGAGCTACATTGCCAGTATATATCACAGTTCATGATGTTTCTGGACAGAGAGAGAGAGAGAGAGAGAGAGAGAGAGAGAGAGAGAGAGAGAGAGAGAGAGAGAGAGAGAGAGAGAGAGAGCACCTTGCTATAGTGCCTCCTCCCTAGACAGGTATTTGTATCCCTATGGTAGGCCCACCTAGTAACTCGAGGTGAGGTTTAAGTATTAGTGTAGGGGGTTAGGGGCCACTTTCACATTCAACGTCAGACGTACGAACAGAACAGTGGTCTCTTGTGAAGATTTGATGGCCTTCGGAGTGAGGAAACTCACTCCAAGATGAGATTTGGACAATGTTCTCTCCACCTAGCTTGTTGTTGCCCAGGTAGAGTGTCCATCAAGCTAGGTGGAGAGAACATTGCCCAAATCTCATCTTGGAGTGAGTTTCCTCACTCCGAAGGCCATCAAATCTTCACAAGAGACCACTGTTCTGTTCGTACGTCTCATATTGAATGTGAAAGTGGCTCCCAACCCCCTACACTCATACCTAATCCCCACCTCGAGTTACTAGGTGGGCCTACCATAGGGATACAAATACCTGTCTAGGGAGGAGGCCCTATAGCAAGGTTCTCTCTCTCTCTCTCTCTCTCTCTCTCTCTCTCTCTCTCTCTCTCTCTCTCTCTCTCTCTCTCTCTCTCTCTCTCTCCTGAAACAGGCTGTCCAGAAACACCATGATAAACCTTTACTGGCCTCTAGCGCACAACGTACCACAAATGAAAGAGGTGTAGCTATTGGCCATGCTAACTTTGCAGCACATGATAACTCTTTCCTACTTTACATATGCTCCACCCCCTGAATACAAAATTAAAAATTCGCAAATTGCGTTAACGGCTGTTAGTGCGATTTGTGGAATTATCTCCTGCGGTAACTCCTTGGAAAATGACCCCCTTAGTCAAGATGAGAGTTGTTATGTGGTTCTTGAATGATAGTTCATTGTTGAAGATGACTCCAAGGTTGCATGTGTGTGTGACTGGGGAGATAGGTGTCATTTGATTCTCAAGAACGATGGGAGGTGAGGGGGTGGGTTTTTGTTCCATGATTATTATTTCGGTTTTATCAATGTTTCTTATAAGTTTCATGTGAGTTAGTAGTTGTTTGATTGATGAGAGGTATGTGGCTGTTTTTTTGTAGATTTCTTCCAGTGAGTTTTGAATTGGTATCAGTAATTGAATGTTATCAGCATAGAGGAAGTGAGGCAGGTTGAGTCCTTTTAGGACATGACATAGTGGTAGTAAGTACATGTTGAAGAGGGTTGCGGATAGGGCAGAACCTTGGGGGACTCCTCTGTGTTTAGGTCAATTCTTTTGGTCAATTCTTTAGGTCAATTCTTTTTGGTCAATTCTTTAGGTCAATTCTTTTGGAGAAGGTATTGTTGATTGTAACTTGGTAACTTCTTTTAGCTAGGTTTGATGAGAACCATCATAGGGTTGTATCAGATAGTCCTATTTCTGTGAGGCGGTCCAGAGGATAGTGTGGTTTACTGTGTCAAATGCTGCTGACAGGTCTAAATGTATGAGTAGGTATTTTTGTCCGGTATCAAAAGCTCTAAGTATGGTGTCATTCAGTGAGAGTAGCAGTGTTTCAATGCTGTGGTTTTTTTCTGAAGCCAAATTGCATCGGATATAGGATGTTGTTTGTTTCCAGAGGTCGGTAAGTTGAGTGTGTACAACTTTTTCTATGATTTTGGCTATGAGTGGTAGGTTTGAGATAGGGTGGTAGTTTAGTGGGTTGGCCAGGTCGAGATTGTTCTTTTTTAGGATAGGCTTAATTATTGCAGATTTGAGGCAGTTGGGGTAGTTTCCTTCTATAAGAGATAGGTTTACAATGTCTGTTAGAGTTCTAGTTATGGTGGTTTCGATTACTTTGAGGGTTGGTATTGGAATGTTGTCAAGGAGGTGTTTGGCTGGGTTCAGTTTTTTGATGATTGTTTGTATTTCAAGGGTGGATGCTGGATCAAAGTTTGACCAGGTTGGGATTTCTTTTCGTTGCATCGTGATGTTTTGGGTGTTATTTTTTAGATTCTTGCTTATTAGATTAGTAATTTTGTTATTAAAGAATTTGGTGAATTCATTACATCCATTTTTGGTGCATGGTGTTTTTTGTTTGCTTGATGTTTTTGTGAGGTTTTGTACTATGGAGAATAGCATTTTGGGGTTGTGTTGGAATCTATTGATTTTTTTTTTTTTTAGAAGACTTCCTTTTTGGTGTTGTTGATTAGATTTTTGTAGTGAGCTAGGTAGCTTCGATATGCCATGAGTAGGATTGTTGATTTGTTCTTTCGCCATGCTTTTTCTTTTTTCCAGAGTTGGCATTTAGCAGCTCTGATGCTGTCATTGTACCATTGATTTAGATGATGTGGATTTTTTATTGTTTTTGAGATTGTGGGGTTTATGTTATCTGCAATTGTTTTGGTAATGTTGAGCCATGAGTTTGTGGCATTTTTGGAGTTGGATAGATCAATTTTTGTTAGTTCTATTTGTAGTTTTTCTTGGAGAGTTTCTGTGTTGAAGGGGGGGGGTCAGTATGTCATTGTCATATAGGGTGTTTTGTGGAATTATGAGATTGGTGTTAATGGTTATGTTGGATTGGATGAGATGGTGATCTGACCATGGGATTTTAGTTATGTTTGTGTTGTAGGTTAGCCATGTGTTGGTGTTAATGAAGATGAGGCCTAAGGTGTGCCCAGCTTTGTGAGTAGGGTCATTGATGATTTGTTTTAATTGTAGAGTTGAGAGAGCATCAATGATTGTCTGGCATGTAGTTGAGTGCAGGATGGTATCCATGTGGATGCTGAAGTCACCTAGGATGATAATAGGTTTTTTTTGTGAGAAACTGGTCATGATAAATTCAATTAATGGAGAGCAGTTGTGGTTTAGTGCTCCGGGGGAACAGTAAACAGACAGATTTGTAGATTTTTGGAGTCAAACAGTACGATTTTGTAGGGTGAGCATACCTTTATGGGGAGTAGTTTTAATTGGAGGTCTTTTTGGCGGTTAGCATTAGGCCTCCTCCTTTTTTTTTTGGTCTGGGTATTGAGAAAGAATCATAAGTAGGGTTGTCAATTTGATTTATTAGTACGGAGTCGGTGTTTTTGATCCATGTTTCTGCTATTGTGTTGAATGCTGGATTTGAATCAGTGAGGAGGTCAGTGATTATTGGCTGACAAAATTAAGGCTAAAAGAACAGCGTTCAAGAAATATAAAAGATCCCAAAGGGATGAGCACAAAGAACAATATTTGAGTCAACTGAGGGAGACGAAGAAATTAATAAAGTCGGCAAAAAGTCAAGCGGAAGAGATGATTGCCAAGGAGATAAAGAATGGTAACAAAACATTTTTCAGATACATCAGTGAAAAGAGAAAAGTTCAAAGTGGTATAGTGAAATTGAAAGGTGGAAATGATCAATGCGTGGAGAGTGACAAAGAAATGGCAGAAATATTAAACGAATACTTCAGTTCTGTGTTCACTAAAGAAGACCCTGGAGAAGGACCATCTCTACACAACAAGAAACTGGAAGAAAGTGGAATAGAAGAAAATCCTTTTACAGTAGAAAATGTATGGGAAGAGCTAAAGAATCTGAAAGTGGACAAAGCCATGGGACCTGATGGGATTCATCCAAGGATACTGATGGAGCTCAGAGATGTGCTGGGGGGTCCGCTGTGTGACCTGTTCAATAGATCCCTAGAAACAGGAGTGGTGCCTAGTGATTGGAGAAGAGCGGTGGTGGTCCCGCTTCACAAGAGTGGGAACAAAAAACACCTGTATTTATTATAAGAATTTGTATTTACTATTTATATTTATTATTTAGCCATTAACATTGTTCTGTTACCACTTGGTACTATTTCTCTCCTTTACCTCAAACTCTAAGTTCCTACTAAGTTAGCCATGTTATTTATACCCAATTGTTGGATGTAATTTGTATATTTGTTTAATTGTTCAATCTGTTTGATGTAATTTTCTGTTCCTTGTTCTGTGTAAACCGAAGTGGTATGCACAAGTGCATGAACTCCGGTATATAAAAGCCTTTAAATAAATAAATAAATAAATAAATAAATAAATAAACAGAGAAGAGGCTGGTAACTACAGACCGGTTAGCCTCACTTCGGTAGTGGGAAAAGTAATGGAGTCACTGTTGAAAGAGAGAATAGTGAACTATCTACAGTCCAGAGAATTGCTGGACCAGAGGCAGCATGGATTCACCAGGGGAAGATCCTGTCAGACAAATCTGATTGACTTTTTTTGACTGGGTAACCAAGGAATTGGATCAAGGAAGAGCGCTCGATGTCATCTACTTAGATTTCAGCAAAGCTTTTGATACGGTTCCGCACAGGAGTGGTGAATAAAACGAGAAGCTTAGGAGTGAGTGCCGAGTTGGTGACCTGGATTGCAAACTGGTTGACGGACAGAAGACAATGTGTGATGGTAAATGGAACTCTCTCTGAAGAGAGAGCGGTTTTAAGTGGTGTACCGCAAGGATCGGTGTTGGGACCGGTCCTGTTCAATCTCTTTGTGAGCGACATTGCAGATGGGATAGAAGGTAAGATTTGTCTTTTTGCGGATGACACTAAGATCTGCAACAGAGTGGACACGCCGGAAGGAGTGGAGAGAATGAGACGGGATTTAAGGAAACTGGAAGAGTGGCAGCTGAGATTCAATGCCAAGAAGTGCAAATGCTGAGAGTGGTGGATGCCTGGAATGCCCTTCCGGAGGAAGTGGTGAAGTCCAAAACTGTGAAGGACTTCAAAGGGGCATGGGATAAACACTGTGGATCCATCAGGTCTAGAGGAAGTGTATAAAGAGGAGGCAGCAAAACACTGCACGGAGCGGCAGTAGCCACAGAGGCATTCACGGAGAGGGATGCCAGTGGCCAGTGGTTGGTGTTCCACCTTCATGGAGCGGAAGGATGGAGGCCTGCCATCTCCAAATTTATTAAAAAAAAACAAAAAACAGGGGTGGGCAAGAGTATGTAAAATTAACGAAGAGTTCATAAGCTATAGGAATTACCAATTATTAGGCTTATTCAATATTTGTTGATAGATAATGTGGCTTTCAATGCATACTTCACTTTCAATACATATCCAGCATAGCTCTCTGCTTCAACGGCAGGGGAGAAGTAAAACTAATAGTTCACGCATATCCAGCATAGCTCTCTGCTTCAACGGCAGGGGAGGAAGACCGACACTTCACTTTCAATACATATCCAGCATAGCTCTCTGCTTCAACAGCAGGGGAGAAGAAAAACTAATACTTCACGCATATCCAGCATAGCTCTCTGCTTCAACGGCAGGGGAGAAGTAAAACTAATAGTTCTCGCTTATCCAGCATAGCTCTCTGCTACAACGGCAGGGGAGAAGAAAAACAACCAATAAGGGCTGAATAACATAGTCTGGGTAAATAAATAAGCATGGGTGTAGCTTGCTTATTGCGGCGGTTACTTCCCCTACTACCCCTAACTAATCAAGCTTGATATTTCACTTGGATGCAGCTCCATCACTGCTCTCTGCATTAATGGTGGGGGTGAAAGGGAAATAGAACCAAAGGTTACTAGGAGCCAAGAGAAACAGATAAGTAAGAGAAAAAAGAAGTGTGAGGCTTGCTGGGCAGACTGGATGGGCCGATTGGTCTTCTTCTGCCGTCATTTCTATGTTTCTATGTTTCTATGGTATTTTCTTCACTATTGATTGTGCATTGAATAGGAAGAAGGAGAGTAGTATGTAGTTTGTATATTGATTTGTGGTGTTGTTTTTGATGTTGATGAGCTGGTGTTCATGTTTTTCTTTTGTTTTTTGGAGTGTGGGTTTTGGTAGAGTTTGTGTGTGTGTTTTTTTTTCTTGTGGTTGAGTCTTTCCAGGGGATTTGGAGGGAGCTGTTTGCCATCTTAGGTGGTTGAGAAGGGTGGAATTGGTAAATAGGGAATAGTCATTTACCCTTTTAAATAATACTAAGATTAGTGGACACTCCATGAAACCAATAGGTAGCACAATTAAAACACATTGGAGAAAGTATTTTTTCACCTTGCACACAATTAAATTGTGGAATTTGCTGGGTCAGGGGCAAGATGGCGGCGTAGGCAGATGCTTAAACGCTGAGCTCCGCTGTTAATCTTTTTTTTCTTGCTAAAGATGCCAGCGAAACGGAAGGGCAAGCTCAGTATCTATCCCTCAGATACAGAGCTTATGGCCGCTCAACGTCTTATAACAACTTACGCGTCTGTGAACGTTCCTGAAGTTGGGGGAGCGAACTCCGCTGAGGGTGCCATCGAGGAAGCGTTGGCCTCTCCTGGAGATGTGACTCTCAGCCCCCCTGTTCCTCAGAAACCCGAGATTACCTTCTCCCCCTCCCGCCCGGAGGCTGCTGAGTCACAGACACAGACCGTGTCGCTGGAGAGCTCGGTGCAGGGAGGTCAGAGGGCGGCGGATGCCGAAACTCTGAAGCAAGACGCAGAGATCCCTGGAACTTCAGGGGCAGAAAACCTAGCTGTGCCCCCCCCCCCCCCGTATCTACCCTGATTCGGAATGAGGATAAGGAAACCTTGAGAGGAGCATTTTCGACATCGGAGAGGGAGACTCAACTGACCGGAATATCACCGGTGTTAAAAACAGGTGAGTTCTTGAAACCCCGTTTTCAAATGCCTATTAAGCCAGAGAAAATAACTCTAGAAGCAATCTGGGATATTATGGCGGCGCTGGTGAATGAGATTGGAAACTTTCAGGACAACTTGGAAATCATAGAACAGAAAGTGGAACTATGTGAAAATCAGATAGAAGAAATAAAACCAAAACTGGGAGTGATTGAGGTTGAATTAAAGAAAAATCAGGAATGCAATGTAAAGATCATAAAGGATATCACTACGATTTCAAAGAGGTTGGAGTTTATGGAAAACTATTCCAGACATTTAAATTTAAGATTCCTAAATTTTCCCAAAATTGTTGGTGAACTTCCATATATTACGTTAAAAAAGTATTTTGTTGAAAATTTGAAATTCCAAGAGGGAGAAATCCCTCTAGTTAACAAATTGTATTATTTACCTATTTCCAATAGAAACAGGAATTTCTTGCAGACTAATGTTAATGAAGGGAATCTAACAAGATTCCTAGAGGATTCAACAATGGAATATTATGAAACTGCCACTTTAATGGTATCCTTTATAGTTGAAAAGGACCTCAGTGAGATAATGAAACGGTATTTTAAAAATATTCAGAACCAGTTTCGTGGGGCACAAATACGTGTGTTCCCGGATTATGCACCTATTACTCAGAACAGGAGACGTGAATTTCTTGTAATAAGACCGCAAGTAATAGAATTGGGTTTTTCTTATGTTTTAAAATACCCCTGTAAGTGTGTTGTAAAGTCTGTGAAAGATATATATGCTTTCCAATATCCTGAACAGTTAAAATCTTTTCTCAACACCAGGAGGGTAATAGTTCCCTCTGTAGTTAAGCCTTAACTTGGAACAATAAAAATGTGGGAACCTTTAGCTACGTAAAGCTTATTACATGCAAAGTATATTTGTGTATTTTGAACTTCCTTAAATTTCTGTCCCCAATGACACTTTGTTTCTTTAATGGTGAAATGCAATATGTAATTTAGAAGGTTAAATAGAATTGTTTCAGCGTTTTGTAAATGTACGTATGGTAGACATATTGCATTTTTCTTTTCTGTAAGTAAGTTAACACTTGCTGTAATTATGAAAATTAGAAAAATAAAATTAAAAAAAAATTGTGGCATTTGCTGCTGGAGGATGTGGTGAAAACAGTTAGCACAGCTGGGTTTAAAAAGTGTTTAGTCAGGTTCCTGTAGAGGAATTTCATGTTAGATAATTATATATTATACATTTTTAATCAAATGTTAGTATATATAACATGGCAATTATTTCAGTGTATTTTCATTCATGCTTGATGTAGCAATGCACCAAGTTTTCACTCTTTAACTATGTATTTGAGTAGCCTTTTTGATTTTTTTTTTTTTGATTGAGCCTCTGATGTAGCATAATGGGATTGGCTATGAAGTTCTGACTAGGAATTTTTAAACAAGCCTTTTTCTTATGCAGATCCAGCTCTTTGATCGAAAGCAGTTGTTAGCGATCCCTGAGGCAGAGAACACTGGAAACACACTGGATGTGTCAGGTTGTAAAAGAAGACTTTATGTCGTTGGTGGATAACTTCTGTGACTCATATTTTCTTTTTATCAGGGAATTGGTCATATGCCTTCACAAGTTTCTAGTGTTAGTAGTTCATACAAAAAATAAAAACATTGGACTCTTCAAGATTTAATGTCTGATGATTATTCACCAGTGATTCAGATGGTAAAATGTGTTTTTAACCATGTATTGTGTCTCCATATGATGGCTGATCATTAACATTTTTTTTCACTTCTGACTATAAGCAGGAAAGATTGGGTCTTTTATTTGGGATTCTTCCAGATACTTGTGATCTGGCCTGGCCATAGTCAGGCATAGGATGCTGGGCTTTAAGGACCTTTGGTCTGACTCAGTATGGCATTTCTTATGTTCAAATGAGAAGAGCAATGGTTAGAGGGGATTGATAGGTCAGGTGGAAGATAATGAGGGAAAGGATAGCTGGAGTTTATTTACATATCGGAATTTGTATGCACTTCTATCCATGGTGGTAGAAAACAGGAGGAGGATCTCAACTGAGCAGACTGGTTGGGCTAGTTGGTCTTTATCTGATATCATTTATTATGTTAATTTATGTAATATATTGTTAATTTGGCAGAATACTGTTAAAACTAAAAAAGAATAACGATCATATCACAACTTTTTATTTCACTATCTGTCATCTTTTTCTCAATTTTTTATCCTTGAGGCAGATCTATGACTGAAATAATGTTAAATAGATTTTGTGTATACAGTATGCCTTGGATAGATTTTCAGATATTATATTCCTTTATGTTTATGCAGGCTTGAATTGTTTGCTTTTATGCTGTTCTCCTGTTTTTCATATGTTAAGAAAAACAGGGAAGATAACTTTCAAACAACTCCATGCGGCCTCATATACATGTGCAGATTTACTATAGTATTTTATAATCTGCATAGATTCATCTGTGCAGATTATAAATATGCATACTTATAGCCCCAAACATATATGTGTACACCTATCCAATGGATCTGCTGGAACAATCGTGAGCTGCACCAGACCTGGCGCAACATGGAACAAAAATGTAATTGTGAAACCTTCTAACAATGCGAGGTAAGTACCCAGTAGAAAATATGGAGGTGGATATGATTAGGGGTGGTATGGGGGATAGGGTAGGAGTAGGTGGAAGATATAGGAGTGTTGGCTACTAAGTGCCACAAAAGCCTTACTGCATATATAGCTGCATAAAGAAATAGCAGACAGTTCATAAAACTGGCAAAAGTATTTTTGGAAGATGATGCTACCTTGTAATTAGGACACACAACAAGCAAAATAAACTAACAACATTTTATTACTTCTTCTCCTCTATTTAGATTGAGGACCTTAAGAAGAAGGCCTGGGACATTCACCAGAAGGAAGGAGGGATGGCTTGACCAGCTGTAAGAGGCCAGAGATAAGCTCAATAAATCCCCATCATGGACAAGTGGACATATTCTGTGTATATCCTGCTTCCATCACAGGCTCCACTAGTGTCCTGCTGTTCAATATGACCCTGTCTCAGCCATGACCAGTTAGATTCCTTTTAGGTACATAGACATCCAGCCTTAAGCATCCCTAGGTCAAGGCCTTCCCTGTCGTGAAACACAACATGGTATGGTCTCACAGGACCTTAGTTGAAACAAGTAGGGTGCTAGAACCTTCTCCTTTGCCCTTACTATGTCACAGGGGCTACTGGTGCCATTGGTCGGCCCCTGTCACATGATAGGAGCAATGGATGGCCAACACCATCTTGTGGCGCCAGCCTTCCATTGCTCCTACAGTCCATTGCTCCTACCATGTGACAGGGACCGACCAATGGCAACGGTAGCCCCTGTGACATAGTAAGGGCAAAGGCTATCAGTGCCATTTTGAATACTGTATGTTATGAGACTGTGCTAGTTTTATTATGTAAACTGCCTAGATGGATAGACTACGACCCCATGGTGTGGTATATAAAAACTTTTAAATAAAATAAAAATAAATAAATAAAAACTAAGGTCCACAAGATGGCCGGAGAATAAATAAAAACTAAGGTACTAGAACATCCAGGGTCTCTCTTTATTTTACCAATAATAAAAGGAAGATGTCTCGTAAATATGTCTACTCCCCATTTTTTAACTTTAGCCAATGCAAAAAAGGTTGAAGTAATATGCTTGCTTTTAATAAGAAACTCCCTATCAAATTTACAATATTTCTCTGAATAACATACTCTGCTGGCTGGCTAATTCAGCACTTTTACATTCAATGAACAGCAAGAGAATTCAAAATACTTAGGCACAGAAAAAACATAGAGAGAACATTTTGGCAATGGTGGTGCTATCAATAACACACACAAACACAAGTATCGCTGGAGGCAAGACTAAAATGCTGAACCAGTCTAGCAGTGTCAGGTTTTGTCCCAAAGCAAGGGAGAGAAAACAGATTACCTCAGCCCAAGCCCATTTCTCGTCAAAGTTTAGCACCCATATAGACAAAACAAAGGAAAGACAAGAGGGATAAACAGATGCAGAGAGAAATCAAAGATGAAAAAAAGGGCACGAACAAGGGAAAGATTGCCATGAAATCCACCTCCCCCCCCCACACCATGACAAACCCATTAGAAAGACCCCAAAAGACAAAACTAATCAAGGTGAATTAAAAGTAAAAGAAGAAAATAAAGAGTGACTTACATAAATGCTGCATGCAGTCTCTATGTAAAATAGGGATGCATGAAAAGAAACATTAAAAAATAAATTCCAAAGGCTTGCCAGAAACTGAACACGAATAGATAACCTCCTAAAACTGGAAGGCCCCACCCAAGGAAAGAAGAGAACAGCTCAGGAAATAAATTGGGTCCCTCCTAAATTCGTAACCAAAGTCACAATAGGATAAGAGAGCACAATGAACCTAAATAATGAGAGAGTGCAGAACAGCTGCAGTGAGAGAAGAGTCAAGAAAATAAACAGAGACAGTAGGATTTTAAAGCTCAACCAACAAGGGCCTTAGATTAAATCAGAACAGCTGTAGCAAAAAAAAAAAAAAAAATGGAGTTATTCAGGAGCAGACTGATCCATTTCTCCAACTGAATGATCGGTGACTACAACCACAACTTTTTCCTGTAATTATTGGATACCGCCTTCTTGGGGAGAATTCCAACCACTCCAATGCCAGAAAGATGAGGGACATCTACTGGGTTTCAGTGTTCCAGTTAACCAGACCATTGCTTCCCTCATTCATCCAGATCAACAATACGAAAATATTTGCCTTGGAATGTAAATTGTAGGTTACATTGAAATTCCCACCTGTATTGAATGCCTTTATTTCTTTTTTGTGGTAAGTTACTGGAAACTCTTTTGTCATTCCAAAGTAAATTGAAAAAGATGTTGAAAATTTTTGATCTTTGTCCCCTTAAATGATGTCATCTTTACCGTACAGCATACTGAAATGTTGTAGTCAGGCAATGATAATCCTGGGGAATTTTTTTCCTCTACCTGTGGCTGCTCAATTCTTCATTCTCTCCAAAAGTTTGCACAGAAATCTGTAAAGCCAGGTATGCAAGCTCTAACTAGTTCATGTTACATAACTGGCGGTTTTTAGTGTGCCCATGGGCCTCAGCCCGTCCGAGACCTTCAGGGCCGAGCCAAGGGTTGACGGTGACTCCGCATGGCTGACGGTCTGACCCTCTGCCAGGCCGGCAAGCTCCCAAGGCCAACATCCGAGGATGTTGGAAGGTGAATGGTCCTCCAACCATTCCGAGCCCTTTCGGACCTGCTGCGAGCAGCATGGAGCAGCAGGCCTGGCCTGAGGTTGAGGGCAGATGGACCTTGACATGAAGACAAGACTATGAAGATTGATGCAATGGCATCACATGGCACGAAGACTTGGGTTGATGCAACGGCATCACATGACACGAAGACTTGGGTTGATGCGACGGCATCACATGGCATGAAGACTTGGGTTGAAGACATGACACCAGGACTATTGAAGACGTGACACCAGGATCGATGCAACGGCATCGCAGACGAAGACTTGACACCAAGGCTGATGCGAAGACATCACGGACCAGTGGTCGATGTGACGGCATCCCGGACCAGGGTCGATGCAACGACATCAGAGACATGACGCTGAAGTGCAGACATAACAAGGAACTTGGAATCCAGTGGTGGGTGGCCAGTGGTTGGTGTTCCGCCTTCACGGAGGGCTGCCATCTCCAAAAAAAACAAAAATAAAAAACAAACAAACAAAGCAGGGGTGGTTAAGAGTATGGGGCAGGGGTGTGGCCTGCTTGTTGCGGCGGTTGCTACCCCTGATTGAGCTGGATATTCACCAGGATGCGGATACGGCGCTGCTCTCTGCATGGTGGAGGGGTGGAGGGGAGTTGGAGCCGGAGGGTGCTGGAAGCCAATAGTGACGGGTGGGAGGGAGAAAAAGGGGGGGGGGGGGGAAATGGATAAACTGCGTGGCTTGCTGGGCAGACTGGATGGGCCGTTTGGTCTTCTTCTGCCGTCATTTCTATGTTTCTATATGTTTCTATGAGAAGTAGGGAAGGCGGACATTGGCACTGTCTCTCAGGGTGCCCTACTCAGGCCACCCGCGGGACTGAGTCGCGGACCACCCTGTCCCACTGCGCGCCCTACACAGCCCTTGCAGGCTGGTCACAGACCACGAGGAGAACGGGACGGTGCAGGAAAGATCCAGGACATGATGGCTCGAGAGCGCAGGACACTAGTCTACCTGCAGACCACTCCAACCTGGGAAAGACGTCGTCCAAGGGAGTCCGGCCCACAGGACCTGAAGGCTCAGGAGCTTTGAAGATGAAGACACAGGAATGAACATCCAGGAAGGCAAGAACACCAGGATGGAGAAGATCATCAAAAGATACCAGGACACCTGGACGAGGACCTCAGGCTATGAAGACATGACGTGGCATGACGAGAAAACAAGACGAGATGAGGAGCTCCACAAAGACACTAGAAGATCTGAAAGAGCTCTGGCAGGCAGGAGCCTCCAGAGTGAAGTAACTCCGGTGCAAGGCCAAGAACAAACTGACGGAGCAGCCCTTTATAGGGCTGGTACAGGAAGCAGTCACAGAGGTGGGGCCAGCACATTTCCAGTGCCTGGCCCTTTAAATCTTGAAGAGCGGCGCATGCTGGCACCTAAGGAGAGCAGCAGGGAGCTGTGCAGGACCGCGGATAGCGGCCTGCACCGTCGTCATCGCGCACAGACGCCGAAGAAGCAGGGCAGGGCCTGAGAAGCAGGCCCTGACGTCGGCAGCGGCTCCAGCTGCTGCAGGGAGCCCCGGGGGCGGCTCCAGCCGCTGGGCCAGCCCGGGGATGCGGCCTTAGCACCGCGAAGATGGAAGGCAGCGTCGGGGGCCGCAGAAGGAACTACAGTTCGCGGCTCCGGCCGCGTGGGAAGGCCCGACAGTGGCGTCCTGCCACGTTGGGTGAAGATGCAGCATGAAGTGAGTGTGCCTGCTCGCGGGGAGACCCGCGGGCAGTGCAGTCATAACAGTTCATTCAGAAGCTTAGCAGTGTCTTCTGGGAAATCACTTTTGGAACACCAAGCACTCTGATGTTGTTTGTTCACTGAGGGTTCTCCAAATTATCTTAGTGCATGTTGAGCTTTCTTGTGGCTTTTTCAACCTCCTTCATTTTCCATAGAGGGAAAAAATACCATGAGGGCTTCCAAGGCATTGGAAAAATGCCACGTGAAAAATATATTGTGGGGAAAATCTACAAAATTTGTGTTATGGCATCACCCTTAGGTAAAAGCCCCCCCGGGAGATCTTGAGAGACTCCCACCCATCTCCTCCATCACATCTAGAGGCACCCTACAAGTGATAAAAATTTAAATAAAAATGTAGAAGACATGCAGTGATGCCCTTCCCACTCCCATCTAGTATGACAGCTGGTCGGTGCATTTTGATTTAGCAAGCAGCCATCCCAAAGCCTAGAAGATGCTCCAGGTCCCACTAGACCACCAGGTATGCCCAGAGAGGGGTCAGGCTAGGAGGGGTCAGGGGTTCAGGGGAATGGCAGGCTGCTACTGTGGGGGGACCATATTGGCATCTGGGGGGAGCAATTTGAGTAGGGGTGGGGCATCACTGCATAACTTCTACATTTTTTTTTGTTTTGTTTTTATCACTAGTGGGCTGCATCTAGAGGCAGCAGACGAGGTGGGTGTGGGTCTTTTACACATTGTGGAGAGTCCTTCTCGTAGCATCCAGGGAGCATCGGGATGCACATTGGCATCCCGATTCCCCTAGGAAATGTTAGCTACAATTCCTGAGATAGCCTCAACTGAACAACTGCTTAGCTTTTGTCACAGAACACTCCTTTCATGTAACAACAAGTATATTAATAACTCTGCAACTGGAATATGAAATAAACCTCTTTCTCTTTTAACTTTTGCAGTCTTACCTGACAATAAAAAGTTTTTCTAGGTTATTCTTCCACTGCTAGACCTCATTTGTCGAATATTTAATGTAAAACTCACCTTGGATTACTCTTGAGTTGAACTCAAGTAAATATGTTACTATTGCTGGCCAGAATCTGGGTTGTGTTTTACGGCTCTTGTGACTCTGGGGGTACCAGATGCAATGAAATCCCTCAAATTTCAGTGACATGGGAAATCTCCTGGAGGAGCATGAAAGGTCCTTCAAAGGCTTTGGTCTGTCAAAACAGGCTGCTGATGCCTTCGTGTTCCTCATAGCACCTGCATTTTAACATATTCTAAAAAAATGAAATCTCTCTAAACACAGCTTCAAATTCTCTGGTTGTCCCTGCTTTGCGAGTATGCCTAGCACTGGTGCATGGCTATTCTGAAACAGTAAATCTAAACTGGAAATAAAAATAAACATTCATATCCTAATGAACGCAGCACTTGTTTGTCACTATTTTTCTATTACACATACAAGTAAGCCTATATATAGAAAATCTACCTTCATTCAGGTTTTATCAGAATCCTTTACTTTCACACTTGTTACTTGCTCAGCAGCAGGCCTTAAATCCACTCTGTTTCTCTTATAGAAACCGCAACCTCTCTGTCTATAAAATCAACTCAGACTCCTCCGGATTGCTGCTTACAAATAATTTTACAGTGGGGCCAATGTAACTGGCTCCCAATTGACTACCTCACAATAAAACAAACTGCTCACTGGGAGAATTCTACATATTAATTTACTAATCTCACTGATGTTGGAAGAATGTCAGCACCTTACAATCAGCTTCATTCCAAAAGTTACGCCGGAGGTGAAAACATCTCCATCTCCTTAGAGCCACAGCATTCTAAATGAAATGCATTCAATACCACATCAGTAACCGGAATAAAACTGCTAAATCCTGTTCACCTCAAAATATACTCTCAGGGCACCGAAATTCAATAGTAACCACCTTTCAGAACATCTACCAATCAGCTTTATTAAATTTCACTTTCACTTTTAATTGTATCAAAATTAGTCTCACATTTCCTTGAAGCCCTGACATCCTAGAATGATTTGATGTATAATTTGCCAAGTTTACTTTAGAAATCACTTTATTGCACCGTTTGAAAGATTTACCTTACAAAACTGCCACATGGAAACTTCTCCCATAGGGTTATATGGACACTGATCAACTTACTAAAATAATTCAAAACAACAACAAACATCGAAAAATGATATCGAACATCTGTTCACCTTTTGCAGAGACCTTTAAATAAGCTCGCAATATCTTTAGACTTTAAAGTAAAGAAGGTATCACAGAAAAATAAAACAATGAAGATGCTCACAAATAATATCATCAGAATGCCCTCCCCAAATCTTTTCCAGTGAAGGCTTTCTCAAGTCTTGGGGCTTGACTTCCAAAGTGACCTTCAATGATAAAACCCTCGTTTATGTGCATAAGTGGTGCTTCGAAAATCAATTGGAGGCAGTGTGGTAGAAGTATGTGCAAAACCCGTTTCACGTGTACTTTTACCTGCACTAGCAAGAAGTGTTCTGGGGGGAAAGCATTATGTGCATACTCAGATTTTCAAAACTATGCATGTTTATTTTATTTATTTATTTAAGAGTTTTTATATACCGTCATTAAGTTATTTACCATCATAACGGTTTCCAATAGTGCACCAATATCCAAGTGAATATGGATCATAATTTACATAGGTGGTGCCAGTACTATTCGGTAACAAACAATATGGACTAATATAATTTACTATAAGGATTATGCATGCAAATGAATATGCAAAACTTTCATCTGCTCGGGAGTAGGTGCAACTTTCTGCATGTATGTGTGTACATGCGTACCGGGACAATCTGCACATTTTCAAAGTGGACTTGTGCACATAAGTTCATTTTGAAATTTCAGTCTAATGTCTATGGGAGCTTTAGCCTTGCATGGACTGTTTTAACATTATCCTCCCTAAGTTAAATAGAAACAATTGTCAATAAATAACTTTGTCACCTATTCAAACTATACTTCCTGCATTCTGAAAAGTCAACTAAAACTTCCACTGAAGTCTACCTGAAACCAAGAAAAATTCACACCCTAAAATGGTGGCAGAGGTTTATATGCTGCCAGGGCTAGGGCACACCTTCTGCAGCTCCAACTTTGGGAAGTCAAAACCCAAACCTCTCTTCGCTAAATTTCTCTGAAACTCTCCAGCTAGATAGTACCTTCCTATTAGTAAGGAAAACAGAGGTTCCTTACATCCACGTGCAAATGTAACATAATATTGTAGCAATTTTAAAAGCCGTTTACCTGCAGGGAAAACCTATTGGCAATTCAATGGCTTATATTGTAAGGATTTTCAAAACCTCACACTGGTAAAGTGCATTTACACGTGTAAAATCCAGTTTTCAGTGTGTAAATGCTTTTGAAAATTTTTAAAAGCCCTATGCGGGCCAAATTCGGGAGATGCACAAGTATCTCGGGCTGGCACGAGCCACGTGGATTTAAAGACACACCCGAGTACGCGCATATCTCCCAGTACACGCATAAATAGGAAAAGCAAAAAAGGGGCAGGTAGGGCATGGGCGGGATACGGTGGGTCCGGGTATATAACATGAAATGTATGCGTAAGTATTTCCATGCACAAGTGTATGCCGGGGTCCCCTACTGTGTAACTTTACTGCTGCTGTGGATGGCGAGTAAGTAATGAAACAAAAAGAACCAAGGCGAGTTAGCAGGGTTTTAAGGGTTGAGACTAAAAGGTAGGTAAATTAACTAGGGGCGTTAGGAAGTCCTATCCTTTACCTGGGCAAACTGGGAATGGACTGGAGAAACTGGTAATTGTGTTGAGTCGACACATGTATCTAATAAAATCCCCCCCACTTATGCGGTAAAGCTGACATTTGCATGCACGTGTAGGAGCGTACAGCCAATATTATATCATACATGCAGATACACGAGTTTGTTATAAAATGGCCATGTCTCTGGGCACGAGTCAGCATACTCATGTACATGTGCGTCCACGTGGCTGTTTCAAAGTTGCTTTCTTAGTGCTCATGTTTTTCGTGATTTTTTTTTTTTTGTGAAAAACCCTTTTACAAAAAATTGTTAAAATTAATTTTTACAGTAATAAACTTTTGAATGTAGTCTATGTGCAAAGGTTTACTCACATTCCCCAGGAATGATCTGCTATAATGCAAAATCACGCAAAGCAGTTCATACCTAGGGCATTTTGCAAAAACAGGCATATAAAAAAGGTTTTACAGTCCCATGTTCACCAAAATCATAACTACACCTCAATGAAGTGTGGATATTTTTTAGGTTGAGTCTAGGGCGTGCCTGTTCAAGGGAACTGGCACATGTATTTAAAGGGACCTCACAATCCATGCGAACACCCCTCCTGCCTTACCCCCAAAGTGTAGCAGAAATTCCTTCATTGTCATAGTGGCCCTCCATCCTGACCAGAAGCCCCTTAAATTTAGATCCTTTAGGGAAGTTCTGCTCCATTCCTTCATTTATTTATTTATGTATTTATTTATTTATTTAGGAACTTTTCTGTATCTGCATTAGTGGATACATCATGCCGGTTCACATTCAACAAAAAGATGGAAAATACATAAAACAGGGTATTGGGGGAGGGTGGGTAAAAGAAAGAAGCGGCCAAGATGGCAATATGGAAAGACAGGTCATTTGCATCTGCCAGTAACAAGAAAAGTCAGAAACGAATTAACCATATGTGGGACAGCAAGTAATAACTAAAATCGAGAACCAAGAACAGAAACTATCGGTACTATCTGCAGGATACAGTGCGATGAATATGGCTGATTTCAGAGTGGAAGGCCCCCAAAATCCAAATTCCCCATTATTTATTTATGTATTTAATAGCTTTTGTATACCGGCATTAGTGTGAAACATCATGCCGGTTCACATTTTAACAACATGAGTGGAAAATACATTGAAACAGGGAGAGGGGGAGGGGAGTCAATGCCAATAGGGCAACGATAGTACAGGCTTGAAAAGAAAGAATAAAATAGTACAATCAAATAGCAAATTCAAAAACTGAAATTACAACTATTATTCATGTTAATTACATTAGGGGTTGATCACCCATCTCCATTGCACCTTCTCTGCAAAAGTTTATCCTATTAAAGGGTAGGTTGTCTGTGAGCAGGCATGATCCCTGCTTACTTCTACCCTCTTGGTTAGCCTGGTTTCAAAAATGGTGCCGTTTGACCTCAGTAGCTTCTTTGACATATGTATGTAAATACAAACCTTTCCTCAACCCTGCCCCCATGAAAGCTTCTTTGCTCCAAGGGTAAAGTTATATGTGAAGTAGTAATACATAACGTTATTTAACCTGCACAAAAGGCAGGCAATTTTCGTAAAGGCCATTTCTATAGGCAAAGCACTGTTTTACCAGCAAAAATGGCTTTGAAAATTACCCTCCCCTATACATATCTATGTGGCAAGGGTTTCATTACATTTTAAGTTTTGCAAGATAATAAATTCCTTGTAAATAAATCTGAACATATTCTCTTGTTGGAAGTTAAAATAGTAATAAGATCTCAGATTTTAGACAAAAGAGAACAATATTTGGAAGTCTTATTTTTTTCAAGATTATTGCAAATGAAAGTTAACTAAAGACTCTATAAAGCTCCTAAGAGCCCATATTCCGTGTTTGTTTACACATAAAGAAAAAATAAGCTTTTTATATACTAATTTGCAGAAAGCTGGGATATCATCATTCAGTACAGATTATACATTGATCTATTTATTGACTTCATGTTAAAACAGAAAGATGAGAAGTGAAAAATCAGTTTACTTTTAACCTTTGGTATTTCAATGAAAGTCACAGTATTTAAATCTACCATGGCTCAAAGTGACAAATACCTGTGTTCAAGAAAAAATAACATACACTAAATCAAAGTTCAAAAACTGATTATACTACTCTGTATTTTATTTCATTTGCAACCAATGTTAATTCATCTTTTTTTCTCATGTATAGTATCCGACTTTAAAAAGCCAAGGCCATAAAGGAACAATATTGTGGTTTAGTGCCAAGTGGCTTAATGTGGGCCAGATGTATTAAAGAGTATTTCCCATTTTGGGCCTGATTCATCAAGTTTTTTTTTTCCTATTGACAATGGAAGAGAAGAGAGAAAAGAAAAGATAGACAGGGCAATATTCAAAGTTATTTACATGGGTAAGTAGCAATTTACACACAGAAATTGATAATAGAAAATTACTATCTCTCAATATAGCTAGAATGTATATAGGTTTTTAAGTTAGTGCTATTCACCAGATCTTTTCCCTTCCCTCCCCCTCTGCATTATTTCCCCAGTTTACCCAAAAACTAGATCTGTGGCCCACTCCTATTCTACCCTCCTCCTACTTCCCTCCTCTCCCATCCCAACCCTAATACTCTCCTATCTCACTCGGCACCTTGCCAAACCTCTTATTGCTGCCAAGATTTTAGTATCTTGTATTACTCCTAGCTGCTTCCATTGTTACTCTGTGATTACTTGGGACATTCTATTCCAAATAATAAAAAGCTTCATGAATGAAAACAAGACAGCGTGGTAAAGGAGAAAAATTCAAGAACAACATTGTTAATAGAAGTGTTAGCACCAAGTGACTATTCTGTACTATGTATGGAAAGAGAGAAAATATGCAAATATCAAAAGATGCAATCAGAGAGCAGGAAAATGTAGTTCCATTTGTACCCGGTGCCACTGGCCTGATTAAAAGGAACTTTCCGGATGCACCTTGGTATGCTGCTGATATATATTTCATCTTATGAGCTCCAGAAGGCAGCTCTTTTTGGCACACAAAGCACTAAAGTGAGTACTAGCAGTAAATTGAGAGGCCGAGATCATGCTCAACATGCCCTGGCTTATGACTGAGGCTCATTCCTGTCGAGGTATGCACAAAACAAACCCCTTTAGAGATTATACTCCATGACAGATCAGTGAATCACATGGGCTGCGGTAGGAAAAGCAGAGGTAAGAGGAACGGGAAAAGGATGTGCAGAGACTCAGGAATGGGGGAAGAGAGCAGGATCACTGGATGTGAGCCCTGGTGCAGTGCCATCAAAAGGGGTACCCTGCTCTCCTTCCATCTTGTCTGCTTAGGATGTCCTTTAGTCTAACTGCAGCCTCGGCCTCGGGTGGGTGGATGGAGAAATAGTTTTGGGATGCAGTAAATGTTCCAGGGCTGCAGTCAAGTTAAATACAATTCTTAAGACAAACTTTAATAAGGAGTCAGTTGTATCCAACGGGCTTTAGGAATGTGCTTTCATTTGAGGTGACATAGAGAATATTATTTTTTAAATGAAAGAACAGTAACAGTCATGAAACTTCATTTTGTTCATTCTCAAATAGTGTGTACCATTCACTAAAACAAAAAAAGGGAAAAAAAAGCCCCCAACAAAACAGAGTTTCAATGAGTTCAATCATCCCAATCAAATTAAGTTGATTTTTTGACCTGCACACTCCTAAAGTGCAACAAGAGCAACACAAAAGAAGGAAATCCAGTGCCTGTTGTAAAATCTCTGCTTTTTTTTTTTTTTTTATAGCGATTGTACTAATATGATGGTTTCAGCAAAGATAAAAAGTTTGTTAAACATTTGCAAGTAAAAGCATCTGTAACACATTATTTCGTAGCATGTGGGCTTCCAAGCATGTTAAGTGTTTCGCTGTCGATCTTCATTGTAACGAGACTTTTTGAACAATTTTAAAAGTATTTAATAGAAATTATATTTAATTTTTTCTAAGTATTCCAATGGGAGCATGTAATTTTATATTTAGAGGGTTGCATCAATGCAAATGCACAGCTTACAGATTTGATTTTCTTTTAGCGGTTGTGCAAAATTCATCCATCTGTAGGCTGAAATTAAGTGCTGCAGTTATTCCACTTACACTAGATTAACAAAAATGATTTGCACATATATTATTTATTTTTTGTTCGCTTTAATTTCCAGACTGAACTCTGTATTTTGCTTCTCAGCCAGTACTCTTTGTCTTATTACTTTGTTTTGCTGGGGGCTGGGAGTGGTTTCACCTGAATTTCATTTCATTGGGGTGGCTTTTTGGAGTTATCCTCTTTTTTCATGAAAGTTCTCAGGTTATTCATTTCAGGAAATAGCGTGCACTATTTCCAAATGTGTATACTATTCAGAAATAGTGTGCATTATGATTTGTTTTGTTTAAAGTGAACCAAATCAAAAAAGAACTATTTCAGTTTGGATTCCTTATTCATTTTAAATGAATGCACATTCCTACTTATTATAATGTCCACATAAATATAGCAACTAAGGATGGTACCATTCAATTCTAGACATTTTACTTTCCATCTGAAACAATCTTCAGTGTATAGTTCAGTTATTTATATTGCCTACTTTAAAAACTGAATTATACCATGATAAATAAAAAGGAAACCATTATACATATAATATCACTAGGGGTATGCACAGAAAATGTTTTCAGTTCATTTTTTCAGTTCAGTTTCCAGTTTCATTTCTTTCTTTCAATTCAGATCAGAAGCTTACTTTTTTCATTAATTTCCATTAACATCAAAGGGGAAAGCAATGCATCATATTTTAACTCTAAAATTGGGATTTTCCACCCAAGTTTTATGAAACTTGCTGGTAGACATCAGCAGTAGAGGCAACAGCACCCAAAGACATCAAGAGTGACATGAAAACCCCATGGCACCAAAAGTGGGGCATGAACAACTCAAGAATCCATGACAAAGGTAAAAATGCAAAAATAGTGGCATGAATACTCCAAGGCACCAAAAGAACAGCAAAGGGAACCACCAACAGTGGCGTAAACATCCAAAGGCACTAAGAGAGGAGCAAAACAGCCCAAATAGAGGCATGGATATACCCAAGGAACCAAAAGAGTGATGAAGGGTACCAACAGCGGTGGCATGAACACTCCAAAGTGCCGTGAATGGGGAAATGCAGCACCAACACTGGTGTGAACACCCCAAAGCACAACAAGAGGATCAAAAGAGCACCAGCAGTGGCATGAAGGCCCCCAAGGAAGCCAAGGGGGGGGGGGGAAGAGTACAAACAATGGCACGAAAACCTCAAGCCATAGAGTAAGGGGAGTGGCAGGAAGAAGAGTGGCGTCAGCACACCAAACTACAAAGTGAGGGGTAAGGCAACAAGAGGTCTGGCATCAACACCCCAGATACTGAGTGAAGGCTAAGAAAGCAAAAGGAGTGGCAATGGCAACAGCAACCCAAGGCACAGAGGGAAGAGTGAGGCAGCAAAAGGAGTGGCCACCTCACAGCAGGATGTTGAACCAGAAGATAGGCATGGCATGAGGAGCAAGTCAGGTGGTAAACATTATCAGCATCAGCAGCAAGGTTCCAATATCTCAAGACGTCCAGAGAGGGGCAGAGGAAGAGGAACAGACTGCACAGTGGCAGCAAGAGTGGCAACAAGCAAAGCCTTGTTTTTAAAGTGAGATATTGGTTCGGTGTAGTTGTACACTCTATCCTCTTACCACTCACATGGAAATTCAGGGAAACCCAGCAGAGGGAAGACCAACTTTTCCACCAACTCTGGTGGCATGTACAATGTGGATTCACAATGTACAATGTGGATTCATATTCCATTGAGAATATGCTTTCATTAGGCATTCGGGGGGGGGGGGGGGGGGGGGGTTGGTAGGAAAGGCAAACCTTGGTGACCTTAACAAAGTCCAGCTAGACCACGCCCTTGTGTGTCTCTAGCCAGCAGTCTGTGTCCATGACCTCGATGGGCTCTCTGAGGTACTGCATGACTGCAAAGGGAATTTCTTTTGCTGGGAAGATGGGAGCCATAGTCTATTGCCAACTGCTGAAGCTATGGCCTATGGCAGGAGAACCAATGTGTGATGGCCATGCATGGGAGTAGAAGATAAATGTTGGGAGAAAGTGGTAGCTTTCAGGTTTCTGGTAATGCTGACCGTACTGTGTGGGGAGCCTCAACCTCTGGTCCTCCCATTCATATACCCTACTCACCAGCTTCTTCTTCCCATATTCTAAGACTGGAGGGTGATATTCCTTTACACCCATGAGTCACTGAGCATAAGCAGCATGGGATTTATCTACTATTTGGGATCTTACCGGGCACTTGTGGCCTGGATTCGACCCTTGATCTGACCCAGTATGGCAGTTCTTATGTTCTAAACATACCTTGCCATCATTACTTTCAAAAGCTGGGTCGGGTCCTTCCCCTACCACTTCCAGCGCATACTTTTTTCCATCCTCGTACAAACACACATGAATAAAATAGGCTGCTTTCTGATACATCCAGCTCCTCTGGTTTTGCATGGCAAAAGCAGCATCTCCAAAGTTGCAGCAACAAGGCATGCTAACACCCAGCTCTCAACAAAGATAATCAGGCTTCAGAAATTCCCTCCTGTTCTAAATGCGAGTATCTCCGGGAGCAGTTGCGACCTCAGTCAGCCATTGGATGCACAGTACAACTATTCCCTCACAAGACATCATCATCCAGGTCTACAGTTAATGCTTAGAAACAACCAATCTTTAGTTAACCTAGACTGCTGCCAACAGCCTGGGGTGGCTTTCTGGCAGCTGAAGGAGCTCAGACACGAGTTAAGGGATATGTAATCACAAGTGGTGAGGAAGATGGTCAAGACCCAGTGTCATACATGAGATAGTAGAAGAGGATCTCAACTGTTGCTAGATCCTACCCCTCTAGAGAAACTCATCCCAAAGCACTGCATCTCCAACCTCACTTTCTGGGATAGCCTAAAACTGTGGAACCTCATACTGGTGCATTTTTTCTGTTGTTTTTTTTATTAATACACTCTATTTCACACTAGTCTTCCCAGAAGGCTCATCTTTATTCTCACTAGTACTCAGTCTCTTAGCATTGTTTAACCTACAATTTGACATTTTCCATCTCCCTTTCTCTCTCTATCGCACACACAGAACCACCACATTAAACACAGGTTTTCTAGAACAACTTTCATTGAACTAAATTCATCTTTATGCCTGCTTTATTCCTTTTGCCCTACTTGACATAGACACATAATTAAGAGGTCACAGTGACTGGGAAAAATAGGTCACAGTAGCTCTATCTGATTACTGTTCTAGTATCACCTCTCCTTACTGTAACGCCCTCTTGACTGCTTACATGCAGTGCGTTCTTGGGTCTGGAACCGACTTGGCAGGAGCCTCCCCTAGGGCAAACTCCATCGGTCCTCACGTTCTTGGTGCCTGGTGCCTCCACCTGGAGAAGAAGGTGTTAGTGGGTGGGATTTCCCTCCCTTCACCAAGGAAAACAAAGGAATTGTGAACAAGGCTGGCGGTATGTACAAATATATACACAGATTTCTACATGACTATGTACATTGCTAATAGTATGTCAAACAGCACCACTTATCTAGCCGTGGTTAATAGTCTCAGGCCATACAACTATATACATTTCTACAAGGTATCAAGAACATTTAATATTTGACAATTTGGGGTTGTTGAGCCCCATAGTATACCACCATATAGAATAGAAGGGACCTCTTGAGTTCCCGCTTAATCTTGTGTTATTATTATCCTCTCCCTTTTTTCCCAAGCCTCACCCATGTGAAAAGATGCAACTGGGCAGGTGGGCAGTGTTAGCCTGGGGGATCTGTTGTATCTAAACTGCTGCCATTTCCTCAGTGCCACTTCCACTCACTGAAAGGTCCTTGCCAATGCTGGGATCCATGACTCCTAGGGAGCTGACTCTACCTCCTAGTCTGTCACTAGGGTCCACACCCTCCTGGGGAATCTGACTGCTTCCTGGAATGCTGCTGGGGTCCATATCCTCCTGGGAGACCACTTGATCTACCACTGAGGTCCCCTTGCTCAAGGGGGACCCAGGGTCACCTCCCGATCTGCTGCTGGGGTCCCCTTCCTTCTGGGGGATCGCTCCTTTGGTTTTCTCCCTTGGTAGGAGGGTATTACCTGGCTTGGGTTTATAGCTACACTAGGCTCATGGCTTGTTTAGTGTTCAGTGATTCAGGCCCTCCGCAGTCTCAGCTAAGCTCATGGCCAGTCATTCGCTGTTATCCAGCCTGTATGGGTCACCTTCTCCCAGCAAAAAGGCCAAGACCCAGGCAGAACCATAGAAAGAGAATGTGTGTAACCCTTCTATCCTGCCTGGCCTTTTTTTTGTCTAAGAACTGGGTACCTAAGGGTCTGACTCCCCTTGTTAGTCAGGGTGAGAATTGGTTTGCTTCCTGGGACTGTTTTTCAATACATTTTTTTCACAAATCCCTCTCTCATTCAGAATTCTCCAATGTAGGACTTTTCCAGTCATAGTTCTATAATTTAGGATTTTGCTATCCTTTGATTTAAAGTGATATTTCACTGCAAGTTACCAACAGTAGTCCAGGGGCTGAGACTTGAAAATCCCTTACCTGAGTCTCTGACTCATCTATTCAATGGTCATTTAAGCACCATAACAGTAGTCTACCAACCTTTTCAATCTCATTCTGGATTTTCCTGGGCTGGTGGCTCATGTTACATAGCTGCATTGTCCTCTTTTATTCTCTGCTACAGTTCACTTAAATGGTAGCATCCTCTTTAACCTGTGTCTCCCTTGGGTTTCATTATGAAGTAGATGCAAGACAAAAAACAGAAAGGATAGTGTCCATATTGACTACAGGGGAACTAATCTTTATTTTTTTTAAATCTCTTCACAGATCTCAGGATATAAAATGATGATCCTTTTAAAATCTCTTCCTGATCTCAGGATATAAGAAGATGATCCTTAGACTACACAATATATTAGTGGATTGACAAAGGTTTCTCTCAGTTTCTGTACACAACATTCAATCTTTTTGCTGCTATTTGAACATTCACTATCCCTGGAATCTTTGCAACTTTCAACTCAGTTTACTCCTTTTGCCAACAGATGAAGGGGTTAGTGATTATTGACCCATGGGAGGCCTGTGAGACTTCCATAGGAAGCTGAAATGGAACTAGCAGAGGCCCTTGGTAGGGAAGGGGTAGGCTACTTATTCACCATGGAGTCTTCAGTATAGATAATGGATCATAAGAGAGGTCTAGAACAAGGTCTAAAATGAGAGGTCTAGAAAGGGTAGATGTGAATCGGTTATTTACTCTTTCGGATAATAGAAAGACTAGGGGGCACTCCAAGACCTCCTCTTCTTCTTGGAGGAGAAGTCCATTACCTGCTATTAATTAAGTTGACTTGGAAAACAGCCACTGCTATTACATGGAATAGACTTAGGTTTTGGGTACTTGCCAGGTTCTTATGGCCTGCATTGGCCACTGCTGGAAACAGGATGCTGGGCTTGATGGACCCTTGGTCTGACCCAGTATGGCATGTTCTTATGTTCTTTTAAGTGGTGGGGAAAGAACAAAAGACATTCCTAGAAAGGAATTCCTTAGAGGTCTAAGTACTAACAAGTGTTACAGCTAACATGAGTGTTTAATGCCTATGCTTGTTTGTTAAACAACAAATGAAAAAGAATAAGATGAAGGTAAATAACAATAGTGGCACTACCCTTGTGTGCTTCATGTAGCACACACTACTTAGAAGTCAGTGCAGCCCTTTCCACAATTTGATCCTGGGCACAAGGCCTCACGGGGATGCTCATGGCCTAGTGCAGGCCTCTCGTCCTCCTTGTGTGTCCTCACAGGGAGTAAAATATTTAACTCTTCAAAACCCTTAGGGTATTTCCTCAATGGGGCTCCTCTGGTCATCAGCTCAGTCATAAACAAAAAAAAATCACCACACAGACTACAAAGTTGTTGTTCAAAATAAAAGTTATTTACTGGCATTGATAGCAGATAAAATAAAGTCCAAAGTAGAGATACACTAATGGGTAGTACACCAAACAGCAACAAAAGTCAAAACAGCAAGAAAAATACATCTCATTCACTTTCCTCAGCATTTAAAACTGCCCTCCCAAACAGGTCAGCTCTATGGGACAGGAACTATCCTCCCTTGGTTTTCACCAGGTACCTGCTCTAAAAGCAGCTTTCCCTTTTCTTTCAGTAACTTCTAAAACTCTGGGGAGCTTCTATCTGACTCTGTTGCACTAGAGGTTGACCCTTGGCCTGGCGCAGGATTGGTACGGCCCTCTGAGGGTTCCCAGAGGGCACCTGCTGCCACGAGGCTGAACATACAAGGAGACAGAGGCAACCTGGAGCTTCACCAATAACGACCCGGGGGCTCCGTGGGTTGAGCCCTTGGATTCCCGGACTGCCTGGGTTTAGGTGGGCCTCTGAGGGTCTCCCGGAGAGGTAGCGGAGTGGTGTGCCCACCAAGAGCAAGGTTGCACGGCTAGTGGAGAACAGATGAGCTAGGCTGAAATGGAGTCTACCGGAGAACACTGGAACAAGACAGGAACTGAAGGTCCTCAGGTCAGGATAGGCAGCGCCTAATGGACTAGCTTGTGGAAGGCAGTGGGCAGCGGCAGAGCAGGCAGACCTGGTGGTCACAGGAGAAGCAAAGAGAGTGTCCGAGTGGAGCGCTAGGGTCAAAGCCAGGGTCTCTGTCCGAGGGTGGTCAGTCAAAGCAAAGGTCAGTTCCAGGTATCAGTCTGAGCATGGTCAGTGGCAAGCAGAGGTCAGTTCCAGGTATCAGTCTGAGCATGGTCAGTAGCAAGCAGAGGTCAGTTCCAGTATCAGTCTGAGCATGGTCAGGATCAAGCAGAGGTCAGTTCCAGTATCAGTCTGAGCATGGTCAGGATCAAGCAGAGGTCAGTTCCAGTATCAGTCCGAGCGTGGTCAGTAGCAAGCAGAGGTCAGTTCCAGGTATCAGTCTGAGCGTGGTCAGTAGCAAGTAGAGGTCAGTTCCAGTATCAGTCCGAGCGTGGTCAGTAGCAAGCAGAGGTCAGATCTAGGCAGCGGTCCAAAATGTGGTCAGAGGCAAGCCGAGGTCAGTACCATGTATCAGTCCGAGAAGGTACAACCTGGGTAGCAGGATGTGAACAGGAATCAGGAACAGATGCTGGAACACAGGAAGGACCATGGGAACACAGGAACGTGGGAGCACTGGAACAAGCACAGGAACAAGGAACGCAGGAACACTGGAACAAGCACTGGAACACAGGAATGCGGGAACACAGGACGGCAACTAGCTTCACACAAGTGTGACGATCCATTTGCCAAGGCGAGGAACTAAGGGAAGGCCCTCGCCTTATATAGGATGCTTATGTGATATCATCGGGAGCCGTCCAGCCCGAGGTTCCTGCCCTGGGCCCTTTAAAAGAGGGAGCGCCGGCCGCACGCGCATCTAGGGGCGGGGCCGAGGATGCCAAGGACACGGAGCCCCTGCGGGAGCTCCGTAGAGAGGCCTGTGACAACGGAGGTGTTCGGGGCAGGCGTTGGGGACGCCAAGAGCTGGCTGCAGCAGCTAGGGAGGATGGAACGGAACCCGTGGAGGGAAGCCCAAGGTGAGCAGGCCTGGTCGCGGCACCAGGGCAGCCGGGACGCGCAACAGACTCCTCCAGGAACTCCTTGAGACTCTCCTCAGATGGGTAGCTTTGTAGCTTCTCAAAGGGCAAATCCTTTCTTAATAAACACTTCACCAAAACTGGGAGACCAGGAAGGAGGGGAGGAGGCCAGTGGGGATTTTTAAAAATGTTTTTGAAAGTGAGGAGACCAACGGGAGGGGGAATTGGAGGCAGTAATATTTTTTGTAATGTTTGTTTTTAAATAAAAATAAAATACAGTCTGGATGGTTAGAAGGACACCCTGGCTTGTTTGTGGTGGGGGCTTAAAGGATTTAGTTAGGAAGTGCTAATTTTCAGTGCTACCTGGCAAAGTTTTAGTGGGGGGAACAGAGTTGAACTAAATCTAGCCAGTCAAACTTTAACTAGCTACATTTAGAATAATTTTTAGCTGAAAAATTAGCCAGTTAAGTTCAGATGAAAATTTCCCTAAATCTACCCAGTTATCTTACCCATTTAGTGGGCTTGTGAATTTTGATCTCTAAATGTTTACCCATCCCATTCAGGATTCAAGATGGGCTGGCAAGATAACATAAATTAGTGGTAAGAACACAAAAGAAACTAACTTGTAAACTCTAGTTTAATTTCTTCAGTCACTAAATCAAATCACTTAATCACTCTGTGCTCGAATATAGCTTAAGTTTACGATGTCTTCAGGGCATGTACAGATTAATGATGTGAATTATCATAATGTATGCTCTGATGACAGTAAGTAAAAATTATTATTATTATGGAAATGTGCATATATATTATGATTCAATGAACTTTGTTCGAGTACTTTTCTGAGTCCCCTAACCTGGAATATAGAATATGCCTCACAATATACAGCAGGGTAAATACAGTAGATATCATTACAGTTACTATTTCCTAAAACCCGATAAACCAGGGGGTTCCTGTATTGTAAATTTCCTTAATAAGATAAAAAAGTACTTCTCATATCAACAATATAAAATGTTTCTTATCTACAATAAGCGGCTGATTTACCAAAGGTGCAGTACATAATCAGTTTGCATGCTAACAGCGACACATCTCTAGAGTATTTTAGCACTGTAACTAATTCAGAAGCAGAAGCACATCTAATGAGATAAATCGCATTTTTGCAATTAAATATTTGAGGTCAGTGAAGCATATTTCTTGTTCATATCAATGGCAACCAGCACTCACATAGTGATGTATCTGCTGGATCCAAGGGAGTATCAGCAGCAGTTAACTTTTGTGTTTACAAAAATACACTGTTAAATCAAAAGGACTTTAGCACCTTCACCCAGAAAAGAAAACATTACATAGGATAAAGAGAGAAAAAAAAATGTCCAGATGAAGAATTAGAAATCCCAGTTGAAGAATTAACCAGGCACAAACAAACTCCCTGTGGGTCTGCTTCTTCAATAGTCACTAATATTCAGAAGGTCAAATTTTGGAAACAGATTATGATCAGGATCAATATTTATATGAAAAGATGGTGTAACATTAAGAGAAAAACAAAATCAAAGCTTGCTACCAAAGCTTAGTCTTGCCATATATACAACAGATCAACTACAACACATATAGTTTCCCCCAAGCCTTACATTTCATTGACTGATATGTTCAAATGTAAAGAAACATACGTAATGGCATATACAGGAGGATTTCCAACATTGCCCTTCAAGAATTTTAATAACATTCCCTTAAACCCTGCTGGAAATGGGGGGATGGCCTAGCAGACTGGCCCATTAGTCATAAGGTGACAAAGGAGCTTATATGTTGAGCACAGCATGATAGCACCACCAATGACTAAAAGAGCAGCACTGCAGAGGATTTTGGCACAGCTCATACAGATGAGAGAATTAAGAATTTCAATAAAGGACTATCAATATAAGAAGGTTAGGAAGTGAGATCTGACTTCCTATCTATATATGATTAAATTTTCAAAGGAATTCCATGTGTAAAAATATCTTATATGTACACACATTCGATGTACACTCGTATAAGAAATTTTCAAAACAGGCAGAGAATGTGCGTATTCGCAGGTTCACGTGGGAAAGTATGCATCAAGAAAGTGGGGGTCTTTGGGGCTTATCAAGGCATGATTTGGATGTCCAAGTGACTTTACTATTTTATAACAAATAATAATGTCATCAAGAATGTGAGAACACCTTTACACCGGCTATTAAATGCGTCAAATTCAAACTTTCTTTGTCTTTTGTGACCTGTCGTTTGGCATGCTACTTTTCTTGGTGAATGCAAAGGGCAGCTTACTGGGAGTTAAGACAGAAGGGGGAGGGGGGGGGGGGCCTAAAAGGGAAATTATTATCCTTTCCCAAAAGTTTGTTGTAATTTTTTTTTTTTTTTTGTGGGTCTGGTCTGCTGTTTCATCCAAAGTTTGCTTCCATTCTTTGGATGCAAAGAATAGCTCTGCATTTGTGTGTGTGTGTGTGTGTGGGTGTGTGTGAGTGTGTGTGTGTGTGTGTGTGAATGAATGAATGAATCTGAATGGGTCTTACTATGTGTGTGTGGTCACTGAGGTGTGTGCAAGTGATACTGCAGTTGACTGGGGATAACTGGGCGGGGGGATGAGTGTCATTGTGGCTGACTCGAGCTGTGTGTGAGTGATGGTGGCATGACATTCAACATGAGTATTACAGACTTATGGATACTCAGAGCACTATGTTTGAGAAGGGAGAGAGAACAGAGGAGGTGGAAGAGATATCCCTTAGAGAGGCTATATAGAACCAGGACACAGTTTCCCGAACTGTCTGAGAAGCAAGTCTTATGCAGGTTCAGGTTCAACAAGGAAACCATACAATAATTATGCCAGCAGTTAGAGAAAGACCTCTACCCTTCCACTGACTCAGAGATGCCACTCCTTGCCAGTACACCTCAAGTTCACTAAGACCTTGGCCTTTTTGGCCACTGGCACCTTCCTGACACCTCTAGAAGCCACAGCCATAACAAGTTGCATTGATCAGATTTGTCTTGATGGGTGCCCCTGATGAAATCCTTTGACACTGCAGCATCTTCGTTTCATGTTTATTTATAAATTTCCTTGTCCCAGCACCCATCGCTATCAATAAAAAATACATAAAAATTACATTACTCGCCTTTTGCTATCAGAGACGCTATTGTAAGGGACGTTTTGGACACTTTTGCCTTGCTTGTATTCCCTTCGCACTTGTCTGGAGCCATCTTGATTGAAAACCTTTCCTGACGCTGTGAAACTAGTTTAGTTTTGGGCTTCTGTCCCTCCCGACCCAGCCCAAGTGGTGAAACATGGTCCATGTCGGGAGACTGAAATCTTATTCACTTTTGAATAAAAGTTGTAAATCCTTGGTAACATCTTCTTTGATTGAATTTTTTTATTTGATCATTTCTACAAGGATCCCACAACCTTTAGCCTACTATACTATTGACACATGGTTTGTTACCAACATGCATAACAGCAGGGGGAAATGAAGAAATAGGATTTACATCTAGCCAACATCTAACGAGGCATTGATCTGAGCAGTATGAGTATACAAACATTGGGGTAAATTGCAATGGTTACTACCCTCAAACATTAAGCCTTATACTTCACTTTGATACAGCTCCAACACTGCTCTCTGTATCAATGGTGGGGGTGGAAGGAAATTAGAATCAAAAAGCTACCAATAAGGGCCCTGAACTCAGCGGTTGGATTAACAGATACGTATAGAAAATAGGTGTGAAAGCTTGCTGGGCAGACTGGATGGGCCTATTGGTCTTCTTCTGCCGTCATTTTTATGTTTCTATGTTTCTATATACTGTTCATCTTCTCCACCTTATTATTTGCTTATAGTAGCTTGCTACGAACTGCTTTGGCCAAGAAGGGCTGCTACAGCCTCTCCCAGGGGTCAGTCCCACTACCTACCAGCTTGGAATATCTCACTCTTCTCTGCCTTCTCCCCTACAGGTAATAGAGGACATCCACTAAAAACCTGGCTCAGGTTCCCCTGACATATCCACACACTGCAGCAGATGTATGCTAGAACAGAACTCACTGGCAGACCAGGACAGTCATTGAATAAATCTTTGGCTTACTTAAAACATGTTTCAGCTGCCTGGACATCAGGAAGATGTCTTCTCTACAACCCAAAAAAGGTCTGTGACATCTTTCTAGCCTGCTGCATGCATTAAAACCTGGTCAAAAGTTAAGGCCTGCCTCCTCCAGAGGGACAAGATGGTCATCTTACAGGATGAAGAGAAAGAGGAGGAGGAATATGACCTGAAAGGAGGAACTGCAGAAGATACATCATCACACTCACCAGCAGGCTGTAGAGGAAAGAAAAACTCTGATACAAAGAAATGTCCAAAGTTGAAGGTATATTATTTACAACAGATAGGTGAAACTTGTGCATAGCAAAAAATCCTTATGTTTTCCTAGGACATCCTCTCTTTTTGTGGGGGTTGCACTGAACACTTGGACTGCCCAAGTTTGGTGCTTCTGTGCAGAGGTGTGTGGTTACTAATGACAGTGCCTTTGGAGGCCATGGACATAGAAGGCAGAAGCAATGGTTGATAGCTGCAAAAGGGCTCCAGAGATGAGAAGGGCACCAGAAAGCTGAAATTTTCGGGAGCAGAGGATGAAAGCCTGGCTGCAAAGGTGTGTTGTTCCACTTCTGATGGCATACAAGATAAGACCTTCTCAAGTCAGCAGAGGAGGATTTCTACAGCTGGGTTAGGAAGTTGAGGGGGCTTCCTCAGAGGTGCTGTTGTAGTTGGTGGAGGGGGCATCCTTGGAGGTGTTGGAGCCATAAGAAGATGAGATGGCATCAAAGGTGATCTGGAAAGAGAGTTGGAGCCCCCTATCAGGCTGGTGAAGCAAATTCAGGGGAGGCAGCATCCAGGGACCCATATATGCATGTAAATTTGAAAGCTTTCTTCCCTGCCTATTAAAGATTGTATAGTTTATGATGTACATATTGAAGGAGTCACCTTCCTGTTTTATGGCCATTTTCACTTCTCTAGCCTTAAGCAGGATATTGATTGGCGTCATAATACATCTGGAAGAGTGAACGTTAAAGAATGTCTTCTTATTAAACTCCCACCAAAGATTGTATTAGACAGAATCATTAATCAGTCCTCTATGTCCATATATACTTCAATCCATTGTGGATGTCATGGTTGCCAACATTCCTCAGAAAATACTATTCTCCTCTAGAGGTTGATATTCTAAAGATGTGAACACCTGACATAAGTGCCTCAGTTTTATATGCTTAAAATTGCGGGGACAATTTCAGCCAAAGGTAAGTGCCTATGTTTTTGACTGAAACTTTTGGTACCTAATTTTAGGTGCCTAAACGTGAGGTACCTAAACTTAAGCCTGCTATTCAGTCATCTACATTAAGGTGCCTAGCATTGGAAATCATTGCTGAGCATTCTAACTTCATTCCCCTGACCTGGCTCCACCTACCTTTTAGGTACCACAATTTAGATACATAGTGAAAATAGGCATGGAAAAAATTACATTTAGGAAGTTCTAAGCACCTAACTTCTTTAGCTAGGCACCTAGATCTTTGAGATATCATTCTCTTATTCTAAATACCATAAAAGCCAAGAGAAGAGATTCTGATGTGAAAAGAGACCACTTCCCCGATGAATTTATAGTTGTGGTATCTTATCTAGATGATCAATCTTTCCATACCTCTGGTATTCTCTCCCCTTTTATATTACACATCAGAAAACCCCACTCCACTCATGAGGAACATGTGTTTTTCGCCATTGCGTGTGAGCTGTGATGTGGAGCCGAGTAGGTTATGGGAAAAGGAGAAAGTTGTGTCCCCTGAAGAACGCATAAGATTATGCCAAAACATTGTCAATGTCGGGTGTAGCAAGTGGAGACACCACAGCGGGCAGAGAAAAGGATTAAGACATTTCAAACAAATAGTTTTCAAGTGAAAGATAAGTAAAATACATTTTGAAGTTGAAATAAATAGATTTAAGTGCAAGATAAGTAAAAAAAAAATTTTCTGAAGAGAAGAAATGATTAAAATAAAATTAAAAAGAACAAAATAGAGTGGCGTGTGGGAAGAAGTAAATGACATGAAACCTGGTGCTCATGTATGATACTGGTTGAAGCCCATTGCAGGCAAGAACCTGGAGATTGAAAGAACACTATCATTTCTAGGGATGTGAATCATTTTTTGACGATTTAAAATATCGTCCGATATATTTTAAATCATCAAAAATCGTTAGAGGCGATATTTAATAGGAATTCCCCCGATTTATCGTCAAAAATCGTAAATCGGGGGAAGGGGGAGGGGAAGGGGGAGGGCGGGAAAACCGGCACACTAAAACAACCCTAAACCCCACCCCGACCCTTTAAAATAAATCCCCCACCCTCCCGAACCCCCCCCCAAAATGCCTTATTACCTGGGGTCCAGTGGGGGGGTCCTGGTGTGATCTTTTACTCTCGGGCCTCCGGTGCGTTGTAGAAATGGCGCCGGCGCCATTTTGTTTTTTGTCCCCCGACGTCAGGAGCGTAGGAGATTGCTCCCGGACCCCCGCTGGACCCCCAGGGACTTTTGGCCAGCTTGGGGGGGCATCCTGACCCCCACAAGACTTGCCAAAAGTCCAGCGGGGGTCCGGGAACGACCTCCTGCACTCGAATCATTTTGCCGTACAAAATGGCACCGGCCATACGCGGCCATACGCCGTATGGCCGGCGCCATTTTGTACGGCAAAACGATTCGAGTGCAGGAGGTCGTTCCCGGACCCCCGCTGGACTTTTGGTAAGTCTTGTGGGGGTCAGGAGGCCCCCCCAAGCTGGCCAAAAGTCCCTGGGGGTCCAGCGGGGGTCCAGGAGCGATCTCCTATGCTCCTGACGTCGGGGGACAAAAAACAAAATTTCTACAATGCACCGGAGGCCCGAGAGTAAAAGATCACACCGGGACCCCCCCTCTGGACCCCAGGTAATTTAAGGCATTTTGGGGGGGATTCAGGAGGGTGGGGGATTTATTTTAAAGGGTCGGGGTGGGTTTAGGGATGTTTTAGTGTGCTGGTTTTCCCGCCCTCCCCCGATTTACGATTTACACGATATTTAAAAAAACAAAACCGTGACGATCCGATTCCCTCCCCCCCCAGCCGAAATCGATCATTAAGACGATCGATCACATGATTCACATCTCTAATCATTTCTGATACTAATTCCCTACATGTATTAAGACCAAAAAATTTTTTTGAAAATAATATTGGATGTTCCTCATGAGTGGAGCGGGGTTGTTTGATGTGTAATATGTGAGGTTTTGAGCCATTATTTGTTTGTAAATTCCCTCCCCTTTGCCATTTAGAGATGTCAGTACATGCTGTCCTAGAAAGTCTGAGATAAAGAATAAAGCATCAGGCTATACAAAGCAGAAGTATGTTACTTGTGAAGGCCATGATGCTCAATTATTTGCAGTGCTGCTGAAAAGGGAGTGAGGCTATGGCAAGGAGTGCGATGCAAATGAGGGAATTTCTTTTTATTTCTACATAAATATGAACTTTCCCTACCTGATGTATAACATTTTCTGTAGCTTTAGAATACATATAAACGTATTTTTCCACATGATATTAAGAGGGCAATATTTAAATGTTTTACATGGATTAACATATGTTTATCCACACACCCCCTGATGAAGGCAGAAGGGTGTGCACTGTTTCAGCACATAAACCTTTAGCCACATAAAAATAAGTGAGAGTAGCTAGGATGCATTTTCAAAACACTTTGCTTACTTTCTGGCATGTACTTTGCACCTGCTCCCAGGCAGGAAAAGTGCCTGTATTGAGCAGGTCACACATGGGGAGTTTTCCTTTCAAATTTCTCTTGCAGACTTCTGGTGGTTTCAAAATTTCCCTTTATAGAATTAACTTATTATGTAGTTTGACTATTGATTGCTAGGGAGTTGGGGTGTATAAGTACTTTTGAAATCATACAAATGAGATTGAATATTGATTGAGGTTTTGGAAAGTGTTGTTGGTTTCATAGCCTTAGTACATTGTGACATAACAGTTTGAACATGCTCAATAATTTTCCTTCACTCAGTTCTAGAAGGTATTGTTGTCATGAAGGAGACTGCATATCCAAAAAATAATCAATGAGGCTCATCCATATTGCAACAATACTGATAACATATTGCAGTAGTGAGAGTGGAAGCCAGTCTAAAAAAAAAAAAACAAACATGCAGGTGGAGTTTATGTCTTTTGCAGACTTCTGAGTCATTTTATTCAATGGTATATAATTATTTGTATTCTCCATAGTGGTGAGAAACTTTAAACATTTTGTAGGTCCTGAATTTAGGTGAATGGAGCCCATTTTGAATATAACAATAATCTGGCTCTATACATTGTTTTCTACTCTAAAAAGGGACACAACATACTTTATAACTTCTTATGCTTCAGAAATATGCATACAGCTACTTTTTCAGTGAAAGAAAACAGACATACCAGGAGATAGGGATGTGCAGAGCAAAATTTTATGTTCATATTTTTTATGTCCGAAAGGGGGTCCCACTTGCGGCCAATATGGACATAAAAAAAATCCAATGAGTTGGGTATATGTACATATGTGCAAAAAAAAAATTAAACCCCCTCACCCTCCTTAATCCCCCCCCCAGACTTACCACAACTCCCTGGTGATCGAGCGAGGAGTGAGGACGTCATTTCTGCAATCCTTGGCGAGAAGCATGTGACGTCGGTGGCACGTCGAGTGACGCGGCGTCACGTGATTCCCGGCTCGTTCGCGCCGGACGGCTCGTTCGGCCCAAAAAGAACTTTTGGCCAGCTTGGGGGGGCCTCCTGACCCCCCCAAGCTGGCCAAAAGTTCTTTTTGGGCCGAACGAGCCGTCCGGCGCGAACGAGCCGGGAATCACGTGGCGCCGCGTCACTCAGACGCGACGTCACGTGATTCCCGGCAAGTTCGCGCCGGACGGCTCGTTCGGCCCAAAAAGAACTTTTGGCCAGCTTGGGGGGGCCTCCTGACCCCCTCAAGCTGGCCAAAAGTTCTTTTTGGGCCGAACGAGCCGTCCGGCGCGAACTTGCCGGGAATCACGTGACGTCGGCGTCACGTGATTCCCGGCTTGTTCGCGCCGAACGAGCCGTCCGGCGCGAACTTGCCGGGAATCACGTGACGTCGCGTCTGAGTGACGTGGCGCCACGTGATTCCCGGCTCGTTCGCGCCGGACGGCTCGTTCGGCCCAAAAAGAACTTTTGGCCAGCTTGGGGGGGTCAGGAGGCCCCCCCAAGCTGGCCAAAAGTTCTTTTTGGGCCGAACGAGCCGTCCGGCGCGAACGAGCCGGGAATCACGTGACGCCGGCGTCACTCGACGTGCCGCCGACGTCACATGCTTCTCGCCAAGGATTGCAGAAATGGCATCCTCACTCCTCGCTCCATCACCAGGGAGTTGTGGTAAGTCGGGGGGGGGGATTAAGGAGGGTGAGGGGGTTTATATTTTTATTTTGGCTCAACAATCGCGATTTCCAACATATCGAACATATCTATGTTCGATATGTGGGAAATCCGATCGTTTATGTCGAATCAATTTTTTAAGTAAAAAAAAAATATGAGTTGCGTTTTACTAATGCGGTCAATCCGAATGCACACCCCTACCAGGAGATAAAGAGACTTGTTCAACTGAGATTCAAGAATGACATCTCAGGATTTGTCTGAACTTACGTCCCATGGGCTAACCATTAGACCTTAATTCCTGAAAAGAAATACTGTTTCAGAAGAAAAGACAATTCAATGGAAATATGTAAAACTAAGGAGAAAAATGATACAGTCTGCAGATGCAGTGGAGTTGTTGCACGCCCCGTCTGCGTCCGGCCCATGCATGGTCTGCTCACCTCTCTGGCACCTCTGCAGCTCCTCGATCAGCCTCCCCAGCGGCAGCCGCAAGCACCTCCAGGCCTCAGCGTCCAGCGGTGGCGGTCGCCAGGCCTTCTACTGCACATCAGGCCTCACGCCGGAGTTCGGCATCTCCTGTGGCTTTGGCCACGCCCCTACGCATGCGCGGACTGCCCAGCCTCTTGTAGGGCCAGGGGTGGGTCCTCATTCCGCGGTGCGCCCTGATTGAAGGAGCTACTTAAGGAAGTCCCTGCCTGCACTTCCTTGCCTTGGCAATCGGGTCGGCATTTTATTGTGTGCTAGATTGTCACTGCGTTCTTGTTCCAGTCTCGTTCCAGTCTTGTTCCAGTCTCGTTCCAGTCTTATTCCAGTCTCGTTCCAGCCTTGTTCCAGGATCCTACTGTTCCAGCCTTGTTGCTGCAGCCTACTGTTGTAGCGTCCTTCTGTTCCTGCGTCTGTCTGTTCGTCTCCCCAGGTAGTACCCTCAGACTGTCTCTTGGTACTGACATCGGCCTGTTCCTAGACCTTCCTGTCTGCTGCCTGCATCCTGACCTCTGCCTGCCTTGTGACCTCATCTGACCTCCAGAACCTGACCTCTGCCTTGCCTGACTACTCCTTGGACTGACCCTCGGATTCTGACCCCAGCCTGATTGGCTACGTTTCCTGATTCTGGCTCTGTCCCTTGCCTTGTCATCGCCTACGCTGTTCTGGTCTTCCTTGTTCCATCTGAACCTCAGTCTTGAGTCCGACTGCGCTCCCTTGATGTCCGTGGGCACGCCTTTCTACCACATCTCCAGGAGACCCTGCGAGGCCCACCTACGTCCAAGCGGCCCGGGTCCCTATGGGCTCCACCCAGGGGGACCACGGGCTTCCAGTGATGAAGCTTATCTTAGCCTCTGTCTCCTCCAGTGCTCCACCTCCTGGGGGCAGGTGCTTCCTGGTCCCTACCAGGGAGCTGTTCTCCACTGCCCAGGACAATGGTCCACCCCCGAGCACAACAGTTAGAGGCTTTGTCTGTGTATTATTGACATGATTGGAAGAAGAATTCAACAGTCATCAGATCGCACATAGCATACAAAAATGATAAAAAATGTAAACATCTCCAATATTTAATCAAGCAATGTAGTACATAACTATAACAATACGTTAAAAAAAAAGAATGTTTGCTTTGGTCATTACTGTACTGTGACCACTGTGTACACTGTGAAAAGCTAGAATACAAACCCATGTGAATTAAAGATCTTGGAACTATTGTAATATCTGGGGAAGTAGGTCTTCATTGATTTTGTTTGATTTTTAAAGGAAGACATTCTCAGTTACTCCACCTCCTGCCTATTCCCTCACCAGGTTTAAATTACTATAACTTCTTTCATTAATTCTAAAATAAATTATCAAGGCTACGTGCTATGTTTTTTTCCCCAAACCTTCCAGCAGATTGGAGTCCCCACATTATTTTCATGGCATCATGATACGCCTGGCAAGCTGCAACAGCATGAGACTGTGTATTTAGTTAATATTGACTAATGAGGCATTGTCATTTCAGTTAATGCAGCATTTGGACAAAGAAAAGGACATGTTCTCCAAATGCTGCATTTACTGAAATGACAGGGCCTCATTAGCTGATGAAACATTTATTTTAAAAGTACTACAGATATGGAAGCCAGGAAATTTGACAGACAAGTTACATCAGAGCTGAGCTGAGGAGCCTGACTTAATTTTAAAGGTGACATTTAAGTTTTAGGTAAAAGTAAGACAATGTAAGAGTACAAAAAATGCACATTAGGTTCATATACACATTTTTGAAATGTTTTGCCCAAGGATTTAGAAATGTATTAATTTTGGTATCTTTGGCCAATGGAGAGCAAATATCTTGAGATATTTGGGATTCCCTAGAAATCAAGGTTGCAAAACGGTCTTGTTGGGTGACATTTGGGTTGGACATCTGCTACCAGGCGATGCACAGTAAATGGAGGGGAGAGGGGCGATGTCGGGCCCAAGGATTGGGCCTTGATGGGCTGGATGGAGATGGGAGGGTCCCAAATGGATTTTCTGTGTGGCAGCTTACACGGGACTCCTCCCAGACGATATTGCCTCTCCCTCTGCATCTCTTGGGTTTGTGGGAGTGAAACCTCGTGGTTTTCCGCTTGGGCGGATTCTCCCCATTTATATTCAGGGGCACCTACCCGGGAATAATTACAGTTAAGTGAGTAAGGCTCGGCATCCCAGATTAGATTCCCTTGTTAGGCATCTAATAAACGGCTGCAACTATTTGCAACCAATACATGTGTTTCGTTGTTATTGTTCCTTGTTCTCTTATTATCATGGATGGGTGAGGGGAGTAAAGGGGAGGGGAGCGGGAAGACCTATGTGTCTGGAATTCCCCAGTTAATGTCAGGCCAGAGATCCTAAAGGATCCCATATCAGAAGCCTTTCTCACCAATTTGAAATAGATAATCTAGACTATTTCACAGAATACCTTGACACTAGTAGTTTTAAAAGTACTTTCATGATTAAACATTTTCATTCCCACTTTAAAAGAATTGCACCATTAGTCACCTATTTTAGCACTGTTTCCCTGCATACAAAAGTCTCCCAGTATCACATTTCTCATGGAACTTTACAAATGTTCTGCATCCTACAATCATTTCCTTATATCCAATATTCAGCACTACTTAGCTGGATAAGTAGCAACTTATCTGGCTAAAGAGGCAGTCGCTGAATATCTGGCTTTGTTCAGTGGCTACTACTTAGCCAGATAAGTCAGTTATCCAGACAAGTAAATAGTCAGATATCTAGTGGGCAGGCAGTGGACAGATTAGGGCTTTGCTAGTTATCCAGTAAGCTTAGCCAGATAAGTAGCAATATGTGTACTTATCATGTTAAGTCAATCAAATAGATTAAACCTGGCCATAAAGCAGGTCTAACAGCCATTTATGACTTATCTGGCTAAGAAGTGATTTTGATAGGGATATTCAGCAGCATATCCATACTGCTGATGAATATCCCATGTAAGTTAGCCGGATATCCCATGTAAGTTAGCCAGATAAGTCTTTTTATTTTGTATATCTACCTCCTTAAGTCTAGAGCATCAAGGTATTTCCTGATAACCAGAGGTTGCACAAGCCGTCTTCATAGCTATATGCACAATAATTCAAAAAATACAGATTGTTTCTAAAACTAATAATGAGCCAGAATACATATCAATATAGTTCTGGAAGCTGTCAGAATAAACAAGATGTTTCAATGCATTCCAGGAGCATGAAGAATTGGCACTACACCCAATCCAGCAGGAGAAGAAAAGAAAAATGGTGGTAAAAGACAGAAGATCAACCTACAAGGCAAATGACAGGACTAGAGGGGACCTGGGCTGTACTGAAAAAGGAATGGGAGAAGGAGGTTTGAATCGAGCAGATCCTAGAAGGAGAAGGAGAGGGTTAGAGAAGGTGGCAAAGATAGAGATATGTGGACAAGATGAGGTCAAATTCAAACTAGGTGGGTTTTGGTCTCTTTCAACTTATATCAAATATTTTGGAACTTCCCTAGGTTTGCTGGGGAAATTTGTGGTATGGGCGTGGCTTAGACCGGACGTGAATGCTGATTGGCTGCTGTCATCCTTATCTCATCTCTCAATCAGTTTGATTGATTGTGTATCCATAGACTACTCCCGTGACATCATAGGGGGTGGGGCTTGGGGCAGGGCAGGGGTGTGGCCACCAGTGTGACATCATAGGTGGGTTGGTTTGGGGGTGGGGCCACCAGTGTGACATCATAGGTGGGTTGGTTTGGGGGTGGGGTGTGGAAGAGTCCTCTCCATTCACTTCTATTGGGGAGGAGCATGGGTGGGGCCTGGGGCGGAAGGGGGTGTGGCCATGGGCAGGATGGGGTGGGGTTGAGGGTGGTGGAGGGGGAGGGGCTACAACTCCATTCGCTTCTGTGGGGAGTAGGCAGGGCTTAGATCAGAAGTGAATGTTGATTGGCTGCTGTCATCCTTATCTGGCCCCTGTCACATGGTAGAAGCAATGGATGGCCTGCGCCATTTCTAAAGATGGCACCGGCCATCCATTGCTCCTATCATGTGACAGGGGCCAGCCAATGGCACCGATAGCCCCTGTCACATGGTAAGGGCAAAGGGCCATCAGAGCCATTTTGTTTACTGGCAGCCAACGGCCCGAGAGTGGGATATCACTCCCGGGACCCCGCTGGTCCACCAGGTACTTTAAGAAAGTTTGGGGGGGGGGTCAGGAGGGTGAGGGATGCTAAAGAACTAGATTTAAAGGGTCGGGGTGGGTTTGGGGGTTGTTTTTGGGTGCCCTTTCTTCCTGACCCCCCCCAAAATGATAAGAGAACCCCACAACAATTTTGTGGGGTTTTCCTATCAGCTTCAGGGAACCCCCAATATCTGACGAGTTTGAAAATATCGTACGATATTTTCAATCATCAGAAAAATGATTCACATCCCTAATAGACAGTGAGTGAAGCATATACTGGTAATTGTTTTTATTTTTCTGACATCTTTGTGTCTCCTTCTGCAACTCTTTCCCAAGCCAATGTTAACAATGGAATTTAAGGACTAGATTTACTTGACCATGCCAAGGGCTCAGGAAGTTAAACTTTCCCCCCACCAGACAAACCCCAGCAAAAGTAGCTCCCAAAATGAAGTTGAACTGCCGTACAGGAGTCCTGCTACACCAAGAAAACAAGATAGCAGAACTCATGCCAGGAGCCAATGGCAATTAGCCTGATACCCAAAGTTGAAAAGGAAAACAACCATCCCCAGCCCACACACTCTCTCAGCCAGGACGAATACCAACCATACCAATAAGTAAAGCTTAATCAAGAAAATGATAGAGTATAGATAGGAAAACAGAGAGGCCCTATCAGAGATAAAGGGCCAAGAGATAGAAAAGAAAGCAAGATTCTACTCCTGTTCCCTGGGAAAAATTCACGAATTGAAACAGAACAGACCCAGAAATAGGGATGTGCATTTTTTTAAAACAAAACTGCAAAATGCAACAAATAAGGCAAATTTGTTTCATTTGGGGGCACCGAACCAAATTGTGGCCCCCAAATGATACAGACCTATTCTTTCATTTGTTTTAAAGTAATGCATTGGATCTAGATCTGGGCATAGGTTGAGGCCCAAAGCTGGGGCTGCAGCCAAGACCCAAGTGCTATGCCAGGTTCTTGGCAGAGTAACAGGCCAATGTTGGGACCTTGGCTGAGACCCCGGAAAGTTAAAAAAATAAAACAACTTACCTGATCCATCGGGTATCCGAAGAAGGCTGAGTCCAGACTCCAGGGCCTCGGCCCGGACCCACGCCCGACAACGGCTCCAGACTAGGCCAAGGCCCAGGCACCGGGACCCAGCCTCCAGGTTAGGTTGGGGCATCAGGCCTGGGCTCATGTTCCAGCCTAAGCTGAAGCCTATACACTGAGGGAGTGTATAGGCATCTCCCTCAATCTAACCTAGAGGACCAGACTCAGATAAGCATGGGCTCCTGTTGGGAATGAGAGAGTAAGGTACTCTGACACAATATCTATGACATCATTTATTAATGTGACATCATGGTAATATACATTATTTACAGAAAGTTATTTACATACCACATGATTGCATATGCCATCCAGCACCCTTCGTGTCAACAGCCTTGTATCGAGTAGTCGTCAGGTTAGCAAAGGCGAGAAGGGGGTTTTCAGTGTCCAGCACTCTATACGTCTATAGAGGCAATATTTCCTACTTCCGCCGGACACTGGAAAGTCCTGCTCTTTTATACCGTGCCGTAAACAAGTGTGCGTGCGAGAGAGAAATGATTGATCACTATCCCCCCATGTTATGTATCAACAGTTGCTACTACCCCAGTCGGACTCATCCTGTCCCTGGCATGTAGGCGGTTGATCAGACTGCTGTATTTCTGACAGGGAACCAGAAAGCTGAGTTGCACAACCTGTTTAACAAGAACATGTTTATCCTACACTCCACCCTTGATCAATCATTCTCCAATGCAGGCACCACTGCATACGAAGCCACTGTAGTGGTATATTTACTTTGATGTGCTATTTTATGCACTCGATAGGTAAGATAACATGTACACCCTAGGCACAGGAGGCATACACACATTACAATAAGGATAGGATGAAAAATCCAATTCAGAGTCATTGTGGCAGTAGTGGAACGTCAGAAAAACACATCCCACCAAGAATGAGAGGTGTCTTTTATCAATTGTTGTTGTAAATGTAGTAGGCGTTCCTTGGCAAAGTCCTCTCGAAGCAGGGCACCAGTTACAGCAATGTCCACATCTCTCAGGGTCTGTTTCAACGAATCTGAGGTATTCAATACCTTTTGCAGTTGAGTCAAATCCAACAATGGTGTCTTAAAGAATGATGTCCAACTTTACCCCCAATTGCGCATCAGCGATGTCCATTGGTGGTAAATAATATTGTCGAGAACCAAAAGTAAACCAAGTAAATTATACAGGCATCCTGTAAAAGTCAAATTATATACACATACAGTTTCAGGGAATGGAATTATGAAACCAGTTACATTATCAGGTAATATTAGAAGACTACAGTGTGCCAAAGGTTGCTGCAACGAGCAATCATCGGGTAATGTGGAATACATTAAAGGGCAAGCCAATCCCATTAGTGTCGGGGTACATATTGTATTGTCAATAGTGTGATTATTGATGGTCCATATCCAATTGTTAGTATGCAAAACTTGTATTAGCACACTTCCTCTTTCAGGAAGATAGACTGGGAAAGGAAGTGATGTAAATTTACATACAGTATCTGTTAATGTATTGGAGGCGTTATAAAACGTGATTCGGCCTGTACACCGATTTGTGTCGCATATCGTATACTGTGGCTGTGGCAGCCAGCCTACAGGATATTGGTATGGTACATATGATTGGAACGATCCCTTCCAAATAGGAGAAATACTCATGTATAGTTTGGTTTGTATCATCTCTATCTGTTGTTGTAGATACAAAGCTTGCATACGGGATTGTGTCCAATTAACAAATGCAGTCAGATTATGTCCCATTTCCCAAGTGGCATTCCACCCTTCTATAACCAAATCATTATTTAAATGCAAATACTTCTGCACATACTGTTGCATGTGTGCGGAGTCGGGAATCCAATTTGCAATAATGTTAGTGATGAGACCAGTATCCCCTCCGGCCGTGGCAATTCTGTTCGATAATACCTCTATGTCCATAGTATTTAATGCTCCCATTCCTGTACCCAATCCTCCCAATAGTGTATCATACCATGCTTGTTTATATCATGTAAGTTTGGGTCGGTGGGGAAATGTTATGTTAAATTTCAACACATGTTTTGTAACATATGGTATAAAAGGAATGCATGTCTTGGGGAATCGGACCACCAGCTGGGAATGACTAGTAACTTCTTTTATAGGTAGCATCGTCCAAAAGTACCCAAAGCGGGCTTGATTTGTAATTACAGTAGCATTTTCACATAAGAGCACCCAGTCATTAATACTAGTAAGTGTCATATTGAGTGATTGGATTGGGGTGGAATTGCATATCTTCTCCTTCCACATAGCTCGGGTATATTGTAGATAAGGAGCCGAATGGTTACGACACTGGCGGTGTAACTGGCTATAGAAAACTGATCCCCGATGTGATACTTGACGAGTAATCTAGTGATTTTGTCCTGTGTTGTCTTTGCTTTCACTACTTTTGCAGTTGTGGTGATGTTCCAAACCACTCAAGCATTGTATGCTTTACATGTGAAATTATCCTGCGTCCGCAAGGAGGTGCTGTTCTTCCACTTGATAGACCCCCGTCCGGAGGTTTCTTCTACAGGCTGATATAGGGTGTGCACCATACCAATGATGGCAAAGAGGTTGATCGCCATAAACGGGAGGTGCAAGCCAACCTGTAGCAAGAGAACACATCGTTAGTTATTCCCTTAGTTTACATCGGATACTGGGTACCTGTAGCCAATGTTCATCTCCTTCTGGTAGTACAGTCAGTACTGCATCTTTGCCAACAGCTAAAATTTCACCTTTCCTAGGTTTCCTATGAGGTGTGAAGATCCATATTTTAGCTCCTGGATGTAGTTTACTTGGATTGGAGGTGCTTCCAAAGGCACCTTGTCCTCGGGGAGTGGAATTGGGAATTCCCCATACCATTTGGTCTGTTACATAGGGAATAATAATCAATTGTACCATTTTGGTTTGGGCAGGAACATAAATTTCTTTATTCGTCAAGTTGTGATACAGTACATATATGGGACCACGGTAGTCAGAATCAATGATTCCCCCCAATACAGTTATGCCTTGTTTTGCCCAACTAGATCGAATACACAGCCATCCGAAATGTTGCTTAGGGATGCTGCACCCAATCTGTAAATCATACAATAAAGATTCATGGGGAGGTATCACTATAGCAGTGGGATTGGTTACAGTATATCCCGCAGCTTCATAACTATTTTGGTGGGGCAATTCGACGTTTCCCGAAGCCGTAGCCCAGCAAATGATATTTCGGATCTGAGTAGAAGTGGGTTCCTGATTATATAACTTCTGGAAAGGAGTCTTTCCGTCCTTTTTGAAAGGTCTACTATTTAGCAGCTGTAGAGCTGTGGACAATACAGATTTCCACCCCTTCATGGTGGCAGATTTTGTAAGAGAGTGTAACATTTTTTAATAACCCATTCATATGCTCAATAAGGCCGGCAGCTTGTGGATAATATGGGATGTGAAAGATCCATTCAATGTAGTTGTCTTTAGCATATTGCTGCACTAAGTTACCAGTAAAGTGAGTCCCTCTATCGCTCTGAACTTGTTTTGGTATTCCATAATACCGACTCATTTCATTTAAAAGTTTTAACGTAGCTTTCTGATTAGCCTCTGGTGCAGGCACAGCCATCATGATTCCACTAAATGTATCTACTGCTGTACATAGATATACATCTCCTCCACATTTTCATAAAGGGCCTATAAAATCTATTTGCCAAATAGTGGCAGGACTTAAACCACGATGGATATGCCCCTGCTCAATAGTTTGTGGTGACCTTGGATGTGTCAACTGACAATATTCACATTGTGTGAGTATGTTTTGAAAATCAGGGAGGTATCCTGGTATCCCTCTGGCTTGGGCCCACCTGTGAGTAGCTTCTGCCCCCAAGTGGCCACTTTTTTCGTGTGCCCATTTCCATAGCCCCTGCTCATTTGTGGTCGTGACACTGGCTCAGATTTTTGCGTGTTTATCTGCAATGGAATTGTACAGATTAGATAAAGAAGCATCTTTCACATGTGCGTCTACATGGAACACTGTAACATGCTTTTTGTGACACTCAGCCCAGATTTTTTGCCAAATGTCAGCACCCCATACCGGGCGGTGATGTATCTTCCATTGATCTTTATGCTATTTTGGCATCCACTGAGTCATTCCTTTCATGACTGTCCAACTGTCAGTATAAATGTGGCAATCCATTTCCCCTTTTTGTAAAGCCATCCATATGTCATAAAGTTCTGCAAACTGGCTAGATTTGCCTTTCCCTTCCTCCTGACTTACTTCATTTGTATGGGGATTATACACTACAGCCTTCCATAATTGTTCGGTTCCCTTCATTCTAGCTGAACCGTCTGTAAACCAAGCATGTAACTGTTGTTCTTTGGGTAATTGGTCGAATGGTACCCCGGTAGTAACCAGAGAAGGAGGAATATCCAATGTTTCTATCTGTTCTTTTTCTTGATTAATAGGAATTTCCGCTACCTGTTCATGGAGCATGGAGTGCCCAGCCAAGCCTGATTTCGCCCTGTCCTGGATATACCATTTCCATTTTACAATGGAAGCTTCTTGCGCATACCCTATCTGATGGGTATGCGGGGTGCTGTGTACCCACTGCATAATTGGGATTAAAGGGCGCATAAGGATTTCATGGTTCTGAGTTAATTGGTCCGTGTCTAACAAAGCCCAGTAACATGCTAGTAACTGCTTCTCAAAGGCTGAATTCTGCCATGCAGCATCAGGTAATTTCCTGCTCCAAACGGTACTCGTTTACCATCTTGTTTCTGCCACAGACTCCAGTCCGCATGACAAGATGAAAATGAAACTTGTAATTCTACTGGCCCCTCCCTGATAGGCCATAAGTCTAATGCTGTTTGGATAGCGACCTTAGCCTGATCAAAAGCATCTTGTTGTAATCGTCCCCATTCAAATTTTTCCTTTTTTCGAGTGACTTTATACAATGGGGACAATATTTGCCCCAAATGTGGAATGTGCTGTCGCCAGAATCCAAATAGTCCTATAAACTTCTGGGCTTCTTTTTGATTCCGCGGCGGGGAAAACAACAATATCTTATCCTTTGCCTTTGGTAAGATTTCTCTTTTACCATTCGAACACTGTATCCCCAAAAATTTCACAGTGTTGCTAGGTCCTTGTATTTTATTCTTGTTAATTTTCCAACCTCTATTCTCCATATTTTCTACTACTTGTGCTAGAGCTATCGCTACTTGCTCTTCTGTATCCCCTTGTACTAATATATCATCAATGTAATGAGTTAATTGTATGTCTTTTGGACAATCATACCTTTCTAAATCTTCTGCCACCCTCCGGTGACATATGGTAGGGCTATGTAATTTTCCCTGAGATAGTCTAGTGAAGGTATACTGTCGTCCTTCCCACATGAAGGCAAATTGTTCTTGGTTTTCTTTACAGATAGGAATTGTGAAAAAAGCATTTGCTAAATCAATTACGGCATACCACTTCCCCGAATGTTGCTGTATCTCCTCTACCAATGTTACAATATCGAGGACTGCGGCAGTCAGAGAGTCTGTATTTTTGTTCAAAGCCCTGTAATCTACTGTCATTCTCCACGAACCATCTGATTTCTTCACTGGCCAGATGGGATTATTCCAACCGCTGGTGGTTGGAATTAGCACCCCCGCTTCCTGTAAATCCTTAATTGTTTCTGTTATCTCTTTATGTCCTCCAGGTATCCGGTATTGCTTTTGGCATACCGGACCCCTTGTTTTAGGCAAAGCTATTTCTGGTCCCACAGTTCTACCCACTATTATTGTTCTGGATAGATATACTGGTCTATTGTTTTCAAATGCTACTTACTTACTTGGTGCCTTTCCAAACACCATTTGCCCACATGTTGTATTCAACTTAAGTCCCTGTAACAGATCCATCCCAGTTATATATTCCTTAATGGGTACAATTACTACCTTAGCTTGAGGAATTTTGTATCCTCCCACGACTAAAGAAATTATGGTTCGTTTTCCTATCACAGTTTTTCCTCCAAAACCCGCTAATTCTACCTTTTGCCCCCCATGTTTCTTGGGATTTCCAAATATTAAAGTGGCCTCCGCCCCCGTATCTACTAAAGCCATCACCTGCTGTGCCCCATTTCGCCATTGTATTTCTACCCCAATATGGGGGCGATTATCCACGGTGACGGCAGCGATTTGGGGGGTATGGCCTTTTTCCTATTGTGCCCAGGATAAGTCCGGATACAGTCTAGTACTATTGGCCTCCTGAGGTGGGGCGCTGGGTTGTACGGACTCAGACTCGTTTATGAAGGGGTTTGTAGCATTTACCTCTGGCTCTTTTTTCTCTTGCAACAATTGGTTCATCTTTGTTAGTAACACTTTTCCCCAGTCTTCCTCCCTTTCCGCATAAACTTTCTTTTGTTTACCCTTGCATTTTTGCAGATACAATTTATACATGTCTTTGGTTGGAATACCATCTATTTTCTCTTTAGCCACTCCGGCAGCTTTCAATGCTGCAAACATATCTCTCCTTGACTCCGTTTTTGCCCCATGCGATCCAATATCTCACTTACTTCTTGTTGGGTGAAGTCCTCCATTACTTGTGTACCCACCTGTTCTATAGCTCTACCATCGCTGGTCTGCTTTAATTTACGCCTGACTATGGGACAAGCTTGCTCTACAGGGGGAGGGGATATTACTGCCTCCTCCTCACTGTCTGTAGAGTCCCATATGTCTCCGTCCCATATCTCTGGATCCCAGTCATCTTTCATAATACATGCTCGTATTTTAGAATGATTTACTCTTCCTCTTCGTTTTCTATATTTGTGTTGTGCTACCCGCACAGCGGCTCGTTTGGCCACCGTCTGATAATGTTCTGCCTTCTGTTTAAACGTCTCTAAGTGACACCTAAGCATAACATTATCTTTGAGGAGGTTGTCTATCTCTCGCTCTAGTTCAACTAATTTCTCTTGCAACATGCTTTTTTGTTCATGACATTTCCTATATCCTGTTAATACTACCCATCCTCTCCGTCCCACTGTCCCCAATTATTTTCCTTTTATTACAGGGACCTATTGGAGTTGATTTACAATATCTAAAGGTTCTCCTCCTATATCCCAAGCCTCCGCGAGCCCTGTATTCGTAGCCCATTCTTGGGCCAACATTTTATACAGGTTTTTTTTCCCATCCGGGAATTTTTAGATCCACCGGGCTTGGTGGTTCGGATGTCTCTTTTCCGTTTTTCCTTTTAAATAGAGACATCCTGTTCAGTGATGCCAAATGTTGGGAATGAGAGAGTAAGGTACTCTGACACAATATCTATGACATCATTTATTAATGTGACATCACGGTAATATACATTATTTACAGAAAGTTATTTACATACCACATGATTGCATATGCCATCCAGCACCCTTCGTGTCATCAGCCTTGTATCGAGGAGTCGTCAGGTCAGCAAAGGCGAGAAGGGGGTTTTCAGTGTTCAGCACTCTATACGTCTATAGAGGCAATATCTCCTACTCCCACCAGACACTGGAAAGTCCTGCTCTTTTATACCGTGCCGTAAACAAGTGTGCGTGCGAGAGAGAAATGATTGATCACTATCCCCCCATGTTATGTATCAGCAGTTGCTACTACCCCAGTCGGACTCATCCTGTCCCTGGCATGTAGGCAGTTGATCAGACCGTTGTATTCCTGACAGGGAGCCAGAAAGCTGAGTTGCACAACCTGTTTAACAAGAACATGTTTATCCTACAGCTCCCCAAAGTATCTTGGGAAGAGGGTGAAGTCCAACCCCGAGTATAAAACCTGAGGGCTTAGACAGGTTAGATGGGATCTGGGGAGCTGACAGAGTCCCAGCGTACCAACTGAGGACTTATCTGTAAGGTTGCTAAACTGCTTGTACTTAAAGCTTAGAGACTGCCTGAGTTCAAGAAGTCTGTTCTATTGACTGCTGCCACTTTTGTGTCTTTATGATCACTGTAAATAAAGTGCACTTTAAGCACAGCCAGAGTTTCTGTATACTTTTCTCAGCCTGTAACCATGCCACTGACTGCTTGAGTGCCACATATAAATTAACACTTTCTGATCACCAGGCTTCAATTGAGCCAACAACCAGCAAATTTTCAAGTGACATTGTAGATTTCTACAATTTAATTTCTAAGAACATAGGAACATAAGAATTGACATACTTGGTCAGTCCAAGGGCCATCAAGCCCAATATCCTGTTTCCAACAGTGGCCAATCCAGGCCATAAGAACCTGGCAAGTACCCAAAAACTAAGTCTATTCCATGTTACTGATGCAATTAATAGCAGTGGTTAATTTCTAAGTCAACTTAATTAATAGCAGGTAATGGACTTCTCCTCCAAGAACTTATCCAATCCTTTTTTAAATACAGCTACACTAACTGCACTAACCACATCCTCTGGCAACAAATTTCAGAGTTTAATTGTGCATTGAGTGAAAAAGAACTTTCTCCGATTAGTTTTAAATGTACCACATGCTAACTTCATGGAGTGCCCCCTAGTCCTTCTATTATCTGAAAGAGTAAATAACCGATTCACATCTACCCATTCTAAACCTCTCTTGATTTTAAACACTTCTATCATATCCCCCTCAGCCATCTCTTCTTCAAGCTGAAAAGTCCTAACCTCTTTAGTCTTTCCTCATAGAGGAGCTGTTCCATTCCCTTTATCATTTTGGTCGCCCTTCTCTGTACCTTCTCCATCACAACTATATCTTTTTTGAGAAACGGCGACCAGAATTGTACACAGTATTCAAGGTGCGGTACAAGTACAAACATTAAATAAATCTCAAGCTACTATTGCTTAATAATTAAAAGCAGTTTATGGATTTTTCCTCTAGGACATTATCCAAACCTTTTTTAAACCTAGCTACACTAACTGCTGTATCCACATCCTCTGGCAATGAATTCCAGAGCTTAACTATGCGTTGAGAGAAAAAGAATTTTCTTAAATTTGTTTTAAATGAGCTACTTACTAAATTAATGCAGTGCCCCTGGTCCTTCTATTGAGAGAGTGGATAACCGATTTACATTAACTTGTTCAAGACTTTTCATGATTTTGTAGACCTCTATCATATCCCCCTCAGTTGTCTCTTCTCCAAACTGAACAGCCCTAACTTTCTTGGCCTTACCTCATAGGACAACCGTTTCATGCCATTTATCATTTTGGTTTCCCTTCTCTGCACTTTCTCCAGTACAAATATATATTTTTTGAAATGCGGCAACCAGAATTAGACACAGTTTTCAAGATGTGGTCTCACCATGGAGTAAAACAGAGGCATTATTTGCCATTTCCTTCTTAATAATTCCTATCATTCTTTTGGTTTTTTGATCGCCATAGCACACTGAGCTGACAATTTCAATGTCTTATCCACTATCACGCTTAGATCTCTTTCTTGGTGGTGAATCCTAAGATAGAAGCTAACATTGTGTAACTACATCAAGAGTTATTGTTTCCTATATGCATCACTTTGCATTTGTCCACATTAAATTTCATCTGCCATTTGGAATCCCAGTCTTCCAGTCTCACAAGGTCCTCCTATAATGTATCACAATCCACTTAAGATATAACTACACTGCATAATTTTGTGTCATCCGCAAATTTGATCACCTCACTCATCATTCCCCTTTCCAGATCATTTATAAATATATTAAAAAGCACCGGTCCAAGTCCAGATCCCTGAGGCATTCCACTGTTTACATTTTTCCACTGTTAAAACATACCATTTAATCTTACTCTCTGTTTCCTGCTTTTAACCAGCTTGCAATACATAAAGGACATCGCCTCCTATTCCATGACTTTTTAGTTTCTTAGAAGCCTCTCATGTGGGACTTTGTCGAACGCCATCTGAAAATCCAAATACACCACATCTACCAGTTCACCTTTGTCCACAAGTTTATTCACCTCTTCAAAAAAATGTAGGAGATTTGTGAGGCAAGATTTCCTTTGGGTAAATCCATGCTGGCTGTGTCTCAATAAACCATGTCTATCGAAATGTTTTATGATTTTATTCTTTATAACAGTTTCCATGATTTGTCCTGGCACTGAAGTCAGGATCACCAGTCTACAGTTTCCCAGATCACCCCTGGAGACATTTTTTAAATATCGGGGTTACATTGGCCATCTTTCAATCTTCAGGTACAATGGATGATTTTAATGATAAATTATAAATTAACTGAAATAGGTCTGAAATTTATTTTTAGTTCTTTCAGAACCCTAGGGTATATAATATCCAGTTCAGGTGATTTACTACTCTTCAGTTTGTCAATCTGGCCTACTACATTTTCCATGTTATTTATTATTTATTTATTTATTTAACGTCTCTTATATACCGATAGCCGTTCGCACATCGTATCGGTTCACAAAGAACAAAAAACTTATGGGCAGCGCCCTTACAAATAACAGATAACAATACAAATAACCGGGGGAGGAGGCAATGCAACTTAATAGGTCAATAAATAGGGAGAAACTATAAATATAACATACATAAAACTATATACAAAGCATTAGTCGTCGTCAAAAACGTCAAGGCATAAATCGGTGGTCGTGGGCATTCTTGGTCGAGGTCGTGGAGCATACTTAATTGTAGGTTGCTGAATAATTATGAATTGGATGGTGTCAGGGGGTAGGCTTGCTATGTTCACTATAATTTGGTTCAGTTCATCTGAATCATCACCTTTGAAAACCGTCTCCGGAATGGGTATCTTCCCAACATCCTCTTCAGTAAACACCGAAGAAAAGAATTTGTTTAATCTTTCTGCAATGGCTTTATCTTCCTGAAGTGCCCCTTTAACCCCTCGATCATCTAACAGTCCAACTGACTCCCTCACAGGCTTTCTTCAGATATATTTTAAAAAGTTTGTTTTATGAGTTTTTGCATCTATGGCCAACATCTTTTCAAATTCTCTCTTAGCCTGTCTTATCAATGTCTTACATTTAACTTGCCAATGCTTATGCTTAATCTTATTTTATTCTGATGAATCCTTCTTCCAATATTTGAATGAAAAACCTTTGACTAAAATAGCCTATTTCACCTCTTTTTTTAGCCATGCTGGCAACTGCATGACCTTCCTTCCACCTTTCTTCAAGCGAGGAATACATATAGACTGTGCTTCTAGGATGATATTTTTCAACAATGTCCACACCTGTTGCACACATTTTACCTTTGTAGCTGCATCTTTCAATTTTTTAAAACTATTTTTATCATTTTATTGAATTTTCCCTTTTGAAAGTTTAGCGCTACAGCTGTGGATTTACTTACTGTCCACCTTCCAGTCATTAATTCAAATTTGATCATATTATGATCACTAATGCCAAGTGGCCCCACCACCATTAACTCTCTCACCAAATCCTGCACTCCACTGAGAATTAAATCTAAAATTGTTCCCTCTCTCATCTGTTTTTGAACTAATTGCTCCATAAAACTGTCATTTATTCCATCCAGGAACTTTATCTCTCTAGAATGTCCTATGTTTCACATACCCAGTCAATATTGGGGTAATTGAAATCTCCAGACAAAAAAGTGCAGAAAGGATTTAGTCCAAACCACAAGGTTGTTCAAAAAGCTCTACAGAGCAGAATAGCTTTTATTCATTTTTAAGCGGCAACTCCACTGACTTAAAATCGCACCAATTTAGAACGCGTCCCCCGACACGGTCCCGTGTTTCGCCGTGGGCTGCATCGGGAGGGAGCGACAGTTTTTTCACAAGACACTGTAAATAAACATATACTGGTTAGGACATAGAGCTGCAAAATGCCGACATAAATTTTCTAGTACAATTTTTACAACAATGTCATCACATACCTGAATGCAAGAAGGTTTCAAAATTGGCAGGGAGCGCGTCCATCTTGAATACAGACAGGCATTTAAACCTACCGGAGTTGGCGAGAAACTCAGGTTGACAGGTCACATGGTCATACGGGGCCAATCACAGCGGCCCCCGTTCCTGAGGCGCAACTAGCAGTGCAAACAGCAAAGCATTTTGGTGACCCCACACCAATTATGTAAATAAATGCCATTCGAGTTCCTGATTTAACCCTTTAGGGGCTACCGTGTCAAGGTGGAAGATACACCTCTGCTCGATTCGTCCTAACTGCTCATTGTAGTTGCCACCCCTGGAAGAACGGGGGACAACCTCAATGATGCAGAAGAATAAATCAGAGAGGGTATTTTGTCTGGATATTACTGAAGTGCAGCATTTTGCTCTGTTGTGTTTTGGGTCGGTAATTGAAATCTCCCATTATTACTGCGATACCTATTTGGTAGCTTCCCTAATATCTCTTAGTATTTAACTGTCTGTCTCACCATCTTTGCCAGGTAGACGGTAGAATACTCCTATCACTATACTCTTCCCCAACACATGAGGGATTTCTACCCATAAAGATTTGATTGCACATTCAGTCTCATGTGGGACCTTATCCTGTTGGACTCCATGCGATCCCAGACATAAAGCGCCACCCCGCCACCAAGATGCCCCTCTTTGTCATTTCGATATAATTTGTACCCCGGTATAGCACTCTCCCATTGGTTATCCTCTTTCCACTATGTCTATGAGATGCAATTAAGTCTATGTCATCATTCACTGCTATACATGCTAATCCTCCCATTTTACTTCTTAGACTTCTGGCATTAGCATACCCTCAATTCGAGGAAACACGTTTTGTTATTCTGTCCTTTCTTAGCTACCTCTTACCCCCCTCTCCCAGTTTTGACTCCCCTGTTAAAATGTAATTTCTAAGCTTAACCAGTTTTACTGTAAACCGGCATGATGTCCACAACTAATGCCGGTATATAAAAATGTTTAAATAAAATAAATAAATAAATAAATAAATAAATAAATAAAACATTTCAAATGGTGGTTTTTTTGTTTGTATTAACATTCTGCTTTTCAGTTGACAGGAATACATTGGAATCTTTTAACTCAGGTGAGTTTTTAATTACAGGCACTTGGACTACTTTTGTTATTAGTGGAACCTCTTTGTTGGGATGCCTTAACTCTAATGCTTCATTAGTATCCCTCCGAACCATGTGCTGCTGACTGTTGGCTTTCCCCTTTGATTTGGTTTAAAAGCTTCTCTATCTCCTTTTTAAATGTTAGTGCCAGCAGGCAGCCTGGTTCACCCCGGTTAAGGTGGAGTCCATCCCTTAGGAAAAGACACCCACTTCCCCAAAAGTTTCCCCATTTCCTTACAAACTGAATTCCTCTCCCTTGCACCATCGTCTCATCCACGAGACTTTGGAGCTCTGTCTGCCTCTGGGGACCTACGCATGGAACAAGGAGCATTTCAGAAAATGCTACCCTGGAGGTTCTGGATTTCAGCTTTCTATCTAAGAGGCTAAATTTGGCTTCCAGAACCTCTGTCCCACATTTTCCTATGTCATTGATGCCCACATGTACCACAACAGCTAACTCCTCCCCAGCACTGTCTAAAATCCTATCAATTTCCCCAAGCAGTGCTTACTGATTCTTTTCAGCCACCAGCAAGATGATCCTCTCCTCTCAGTGCTCTAACAACGCAATATTCTATCATAGGAATCTGAGCATTTTTTAACCTCTCTCAATTAGCCTCCTCCAGGAGTAAAATTTCTCCACTACATTTATTAAAATTAAAATTGAGGTGTAATTATTATTTTTGTGAAAATTGGCCAAGAAACCTTTTTTTTTTTTGCATTCCCAAAATTACCCAGTAATGAGCTCCTTTGCATGATTTTGCTTTACAGCAGCTCATTAGAAGGGAATTTAATTAAGCTAACTCATAGCTGACTACATATGGAAGTCTGCTACTGCAAAGTGCAGTTTTGTGAAATTTTTTCACAAAAGGGTTTAGTACTATATTTTATAACAGTTGTTTAAAAGCACATCTATCTGTTGTTGTGCTCTTTTCAAGCCTATAAAGCTGACTATCAAATCCTTATTAAACTTAGCTGGGAGCCAGGAAATGTGATCAAACAAGTTATCCTTAAGAAAATTTAAACTTCCAGAGGGGTAACTGTATTAATCTTCAGTAGCAAATGACATAGAGGCTAATAGTACCTTGTAGATAGACAAAGTGGACTCTCGTCCTCAAACATTTCAATAAATCTGTTAGTCTAGAACAGCGGTTCTCAACCGGTGCTTGGCCACACACCAGTGTGTCGCCAAGCACCGGCAGGTGTGTCGCGTGGCTCCCGGTCCCTCCCGCTGCTCTTTCTTCCCTGCTGCCGTTGCCGCCGGGCTATCAGCACGTTCAAGCCCAGCGGGAACGGCAGCGGTGCAAAAAACAATTGTGGCATCCGCGGCTGGCATTTTCTTCTTCCCGCGCCTGCATTCCACCCCCCGACCCGGAACAGGAAGTGATACGCGGTGCGTGGGAAGAAGAAAGGCCGTGCCGCGGGAATTCTTCCTTCTTGGCCGCCGGCGGCCAAAGAGTGAAGAGGACTGTGCGCCGCCGCCGGCGGCCGAAGAGTGGAGAGGCCCGTGCGCTGCCGCCGAAGAATGGAGAGACCCGTGCACCGCCGGCGGGACTGAAGTCAAGAACGAAGAGACCTGTGCGCCGCTGCTGGAGGCTAAGCCGGAGGGACTGAAGAGCGGAGATTCCCTGCGCACCCCCGGAAGTCAGGTCAGCGGCAGCTGATAAGCGGAGGCCAGGCTTATTGGGGAAAACAATGAGAAGAAACTCCGTGTGTGGTAGAATGTGTGCCTGGGTGCAACTTTGTGTGTGTGTGGTAGAATGGATGTGTGTGTGTGTGGTAGAATGGGGGTGTGTGTGTGTGGTAGAATGGGGGTGTGAGTGCAGCTTTGTGTGTGTGTGTGGTAGAATGGGTGTGAGAGTGCAACTTTGTGTGTGTGGTAGAATGGGTGCCTGAGTGGCAGCTTTGTGTGTGTGTATGGTAGAATGGGTGCCTGGGTGCATGAGTGAGAGCTTGTGTGTGTGTGGTACAATGGGTGCATGAGTGGCAGCTTTGTGGGTTGTGGTAGAATGGGTGCCAGGGTGCGTGAGTGGCAGCGCTTTGTGGGTTGTGGTAGAATGGGTGCCAGGGTGCGTGAGTGGCAGCTTTTTGTGTGTGTGGTAGAATGGGTGCCTGGGTGCGTGAGTGGCAGTTTTTTGTGTGTGAGGTAGAATTGGTGCCTGGGTGCGTGAGTGGCAGCTTTGTGGGTTGTGGTAGAATGGGAGCAAGAACATTTGTATGTGATTGAGAGAGAGACTGGTCAGAGGTGATGTGTTTCTATGAGAGAGAGACAGACTGGTCAGGAAGATGACTGGTGTGTGTGTGTGTGAGAGAGAGAGAGACAGACTGGTCAGTGAGGTGACTGGTGTGAGTGTGAGGAAGAGATACTAGTTAGGGAGATACTGGTCTGTGTGAGACAGAGACTGGTTGTGACTGGTTGTGGGCCCTAAGGAAGAGGACTGTGAGGACAGAGCTTCAGCAGCCACTGCTGCTTCTGGTGAGTGCTATTGGTCTGCAAGGGAAAGGAGTAGGAGAGTTGCTGGAGAGGGTAAGTAAAGGCGGCTTTTTAAGTTTATTTTTCTTGATTGACTGCCATTTTAATTATTGGGTATTATGTGATGTGTCTGCTGTTTTGAAATATTTTATTGATATTTGGACAATTTTTAATAATTTTTATGAGTTTTTAATTGTTGGATGTTATTCTGTTCATCAGTTGTTTTGTAACATTTATTAGTATAGTTTTACAATTATTTCTAAGTAGGTATCTATCTATAGCAGCTTGGCTTACTCTGTTTTCCTAATAGGAGGTGTATTAGTGTTTAGGGCCTGGTTAAATATTTGTAGTGGTAAATTACTCTCTTTTCATAAGGAGGGGTATTGTGCCTGCCAGTAAAGAGAGTTTGTTTTGCTTTTACTGAGATGTCATCAAAACCAGAATATATTTTTTTGTATGGCGAGTTGTACAGGGTAATGCCCTAGATCTGCTTTGCACCCATTTTTGGGGGTGGAGGGGATTCCTGAGGATGCAGAATGTATATTTACATTTTGCCCCTTGACGGTCACATGTTCAGTGTGTCACGCATATGAGAACCATCTGTCAGGTGTGTCCCGGCCGAAAAAAGGTTGAGAACCACTGGTCTAGAAGGTGCCACCATTCTCTGTGTTCTTTCAATAAGGAAACGAAATACTTCTAAAATACTTCTAAATACTTCTAAAATACTCAGGGATCTGTATTGGGACCCTTTCTTTTCAATATATTTATAAATGATCTGGAAAGGAATATGACGAGTGAAGTAATCATTCAAATTTGCAGATGATACAAAATTATTCAGAGTAGTTAAATCATAAGCAGATTGTGATAAATTGCAGGAAGACCTTGTGAGACTGGAAAATTGGGCATCGAAATGGCAGATGAATTTTAATGTGGATAAGTGCAAGGTTATGCATATAGGGAAAAATAACCCATGCTATAGTTACACAATGTTAGGTTCCATATTAGGTGCTACCACCCAAGAAAGAGATCTAGGCGTCATAGTGGATAACACATTGAAATCGTCGGTTCAGTGTGCTGCGGCAGTCAAAAAAGCAAACAGAATGTTGGGAATTATTAGGAAGGGAATGGTGAATAAAACGGAAAATGTCATAATCCCTCTGTATCGCTCCATGGTGAGACCGCACCTTGAATACTGTGTACAATTCTGGTCGCCACATCTCAAAAAAGATATAGTTGCAATGGAGAAGGTACAGAGAAGGGTGACCAAAATAATAAGGGGAATGGAACAACTCCCCTATGAGGAAAGACTAAAGAGGTTAGGACTTTTCAGCTTGGAGAAGAGACGGCTGAGGGGGGATATGATAGAGGTGTTTAAAATCATGAGAGGTCCAGAACGGGTAGATGTGAATCAGTTATTTACTCTTTCAGATAATAGAAAGACTAGGGGGAACTCCATGAACTTAGCATGTGGCACATTTAAAACTAATCGGAGAAAGTTCTTTTACACTCTAACGCACAATTAAACTCTGGAATTTGTTGCCAAAGGATGTGGTTAGTGCAGTTAGTATAGCTGTGTTTAAAAAAGGATTGGATAAGTTCTTGGAGAAGTCCATTACCTGCTATTAATTAAGTTGACTTAGAAAATAGACACTGCTATTACTAGCAACAGTAACATGGAATAGACTTAGTTTTTGTGTACTTGCCAGGTTCTTATGGCCTGGATCGGCCACTGTTGGAAACAGGATACTGGGCTTGATGGACACTTGATCTGACCCAGTATGGCATGTTCTTATGTTCTTATGTACTTATCAAAAGAGTGGTTGAGCTTGGTTTCAATAAGAGAAACAAGCCTAGGGGCAGGCGCAAGTTGGGCGCGCCGGCACCCAGCTGTCACACGATCCTCCGACACAGCGGCAAATGGCCACTGTGCCGGAGGCCTCTGCCCCGCACCACCCCCCCAGACCGCACCACCCCCTCCCTGCCCCTTTTTCGAAGTCCCAGGACTTAGATGCGTCCCACAGCTTTACGCGCATCACCAGGCCTTTGTAAAATATGCCCAGCGCACGTAAATCCATAGGATTTATGTGCTTAGGGCTTTTAAAATCTACCCCATTGTGTGTTGTTGTGGGACATTAATCATTGTGTATATTTTTCATTGTATTTTATGCTGCAAATTATGTTCTTAACCATGACCCATAATGTGCAGCCTTAAAGTCACATGAAACAGACCTAAAATAATATTTTTAAGTAATGTTTTTTTTAATACTGCCTGTTGTAATTGTTTATATTTTAATTATGTATGTACCTCTGTGTACTCTACTAAGTGATATGCAGAATATAAACTTTAAATAAATGAAATTAAATGAAAAATGAAATGGAGGGGCGGTTTTATAAATACGTTTGTCGGTGCCACACAGATTTCTGCTGCACTGTACTATCTACTAGCCAGTTATGATATTACTGACTTCATGACTCTCCCTTTTAAGGCAGACAGTGTTACTACTACTACAAACCATCTGTGCAACAAGACTCAACAACAGAAGGCACACTTTTCTACCACAGCAAAAAAACCCAACACAACCCTCTGTCACAATCCTGGTTGCTAGGTAGCCTTTCTGCCAGTATAGGTCCTCACAGTGTCGCCCTCTCTTCTACGCTAGTCATCTCCATGTTGCTCCCATGACACAGCAGGGCCAGTCCTATTTAGTCTTGCCTTTCTCAGTACTCTATGCCTCTTCATTGAATCACCTTGGTTCTTTACATTGGCCCACCTTTCCTTGTTTTCCTTTTGCCTGGCCCCTGTAGCCTTCTGCCTTGCTTGTGGCCTTTGTGCCTTTTTGCCTTGTCCTGTGGACTTCAGTCTTGTCCTATTGTCCCCTGTGGCTTTCTGCCTTCCGCGCATTCAGAAACATAGAAACTTAGAAATGACGGCAGAAAAGGACCAAATGGTCCATCGAGTCTGCCCAGCAAGCTTATGGTAGTATCTACTGTGCCATACAAGCCTTTATAATTATCAATTTCCCAGACTGTCAAATTAAGGGCCCTTGTTGGTTGCTGTTTCAGTCCAATTCCCTGTTACCTCTTGCTATTGATGCAAAGAGCAATGCTGGAGTTCCATCAAAATTATCAGGCTTATTGATAAAGGGTAGTAACCGCCGAATCAGTAAGTTACTCCCATGCTTATATGTTTTCCCAGACTGTACAATTCAATGTCCTTGCTGGTTGCTGTCTGAATCTAATTCCCCTTTTTCTCTTTTCCTCCTCTGCCGTTGAAGCAGAGAACAATGATGGACTTGCATCAACAGCATAAAGGTTTCTTGGTTAAGGGTAGCAACCTCCCCACCAGCAAGTTATCCCCATGCATGTTTTTCTTCATTCCCATCCTCTAGCCTTAAAGGATCCACAGTGTTTATCCCATGTCCCTTTGAAATCTTTTACTGTTTTTGTCTTCACTACCTCCTGTGGAAGGACATTCCAGGCATCCACGACCCTTTCCGTGAAGAAATATTTCCTGACATTGATTCTGAGTCATCCTCCTTGGAGTTCTACTGATTTCTTTCCAATGGAAAATGAGTGTCGTTCATTGTGCATCATTAAAATCTTTCAGGTAATTAAAGGTTTGTATCATACCTCCCCTACACCTTCTCTCCTCCAGGGTATACATATTTAGGTCCTTCAACCTCTCCTCATAAGTCATTTGATGGAGATCTACCACCATTTTGGTCACCCTTCTCTACAATAAATTCCTCATCATAGGAAATTCATTCATGAAAAAAATCAAACAGTTCATCAGGATCAAGATCAGTCACCAAGACAGAAGTTGAGATAAATAATGAGACTTCCAAATGGTAAGCTGTTCTCTTTGGTGTTGTTCCAATCATTCATTCCTTGGGCTCTTCCAAAAAGAAGATAGGCCTTAAGCCTAAGAGTAGAGGTTTTGATGTACTCCCTCTATGGAACAATATGTTGTCTCCCCTGGTTTGTAAACAGGGAGAACTTCCTGTCAAACCTGGAAGTTCAAAAGACAGAAAAACCCCCAAACACTCACATGTCTAGAGGTCACTGCATGACATTATTAAGGCCTAAAGCTACAAACCCTTATATACACATGCTACTGCTGAACAAATATAACTTATTGTTAAGGAGGAGGAGGTTAAGAAAGGGTTAAAAAGAGATAAAACATGTACAATTAGGAACCAGCATCACAAAATATTTCTTTATTCCAAGTTATTTTCTCCTACAAATTTATGCAGCATGAGTGTATAAGAGACAGAATAAGATTGCAGATCTCTGTAATTGTGTGATCACTGACAAAATCCCCAGAAACAGTGCATGGCAGAGTTAGGCTTAGTCTAAGTCTGATGTCTATGCACAACAACTGACTAAAAAATCTATTCCTTCTTCCTCTCTTTTTCAGCACAAACTCACACCAGTCAGGCTAGGTCACACCTATTTATGCATTATTAGATTTGGTTAACAAATAATTTACCCAGGAGGAAAATTAATTTTTTAAATCTGAAACTTATAAATCTAGTGCCCTGAAATTACCTTGGAATCTGTTGACTTTGTGAAAAAAAGAAAACCCTACAACATACCAATATGGCGCCGGTCGTCCATTGCTCCTACCATGTGACAGGGGCCGAACAATGGCACCGGTAGCCCCTGTGACATAGTAAGGGCAAAGGCTATCGGTGCCATTTTGAATACTGGCAGCTGACGGCCCGAGTGCAGGAGATCGCTCCAGGACCTCCGCTGGACCACCAGGGACTTTTGGCAAGTCTTGGGGGGGGGGTGGTCAGGAGGGAGGGGGTTTATTCATTAGTGATACATTGTATTCGTGGGGGTTCGCCATACGTTTTGTGACCCCCACGAATACAACGAATATGGCATATACGTTGCGGATTGCCAATATGTTGCAAATGAATGCACACCCCTAGTGATCTGCAATGTTTGTCCCATGCCCTTTTGAATTCACATACTGGATATATTTGATGATACAGTTTTTCTTGATCTGTCATGACCCAGTCCTATAGGAATTTCATGCTGTTCATTAAATGTGAAAGTGCTAAACTATTAAAAGGGACTTGCTTCTCACGGAAGCAGCTAGGAACAAATCTCTGGTCTAATTTGTTCAAGAAACACATTTTTAAAAATAAAGGGAATTTTGTCTTAGGAGCAAATGTATTGCCTCTTCTTAATTTGCCTCTGATGTTATTAAGAAGGGGGGAATACTATTTGCCAGGCACTTTCCTTTTGCAGTAGGTATAGTTCAGAAGGATCTGCGTGGACGTTATATTTTTATCAAAGATAGGTTGGTAGGGAGCAACTTACCTCTGGTCTCCATTTATTCCCCAAATGTTGACCAAATTTCTTTTACTGCAGCATATTTTGCTAAACCTTTTGCTTTTTAAGATGAGAAGAAGTTTGTTGAGGGGGCTTTAATTTAATCTTTTCTCCTTGGTTAGAGGATACTTGTCTGGTTACTAAAGATTTGCAGCATAAGGCTCAGTTATTTGGTCATTGCATGTTGAGCATGGTTTGGTATATCCCTGGAGACACCTGTATCTCAGTAAAAGAGAATATGCCTTTTTTTCGACTCCCCCCCCCCCCCCCCTAATTTATATTGTGGCCGGACTGCCGGAGTTGGGTCCCCTGCCCTCCTGACCTTGCCTGGCACAAGGATGTATAGTGTAAACCAGAAAAAAAAAAACTGGACTGGTGACAACTGTTTCAGTTTAAATCCAGCATGAGGCTTGTGTTGTTGCAGAAACCAGCCGTTATCTGATTACACGAGGCACCGGAAGTTCAGTTACTATCATGAGCCAATGGAAAACTAGCTCACTACCCGGAGAGAGGATGAGAACTTTAGACCAATCAGAAAAGAGGAAAAAAAAAACCAAAGTCTAAGGCTCGAGGAACAAGTGCTGCATTTTTTGGGTAATGAGCCTAGCTACCAAGCTGAGCTAAACCGTTAAGGGAACTAGAGAAAAAAGAGGAGAGATATCAGCGTTGGAGAGCAGATGAAGAGACTGCTGTTAGCTACTATCGGGCCGATACAGTAAAGTCCGCGGGAGAGCGGGCGAATGCGGGCGCTATTAGGTTCGGGGGGAGTTGGGCGTACGTTTTTGACCCCTTACTGAATAAGGGGTAACGCTAGCGCGTCGAAAATGTGTGTCCAATCGCGGGTTAACAGTGCGCTTCGCTGAACTGTATTGGCCTGTAACTGAGTAGAGACCTGCCTTGAATTTTCACTCCCTGCATCAGGGCTGGGAACCAGCGTGTTTCCCCTTGTTTGGAGCCTCTCTAAGACAAGAGCTTCCCCAAAGAGTGCCACTACATTTCAACTAATACAGCCTTCATTGATTATGCTTTAAGGGGGTATATACTTCTTGGACTGGGACTATGAGAGGAACAGTAGAACACATTCTGATACACTGTTGTGAGAATTACCGTTAGGGCCAGATTTTCAAAGGGTTACGCACACCGGGCCTATTTCAAAAAGCCCTGGTGGCACGCATAAAGCCCCAGGATGCATGTAAGTCCCTGGCCTTTACAAAAGGTGTGGGGAGGGGGCGAGGAGGGGCATGGCCAGAGGCCTCCGCACAGCCGCTGGGCCGGGGATCACGCGCAGGCAGTTGGCTGGCGCACACAACTTACTTCAGTCCCAGGGCTGAAGTAAGTTTGGAGATTAAAAAAGAAGACAAAAAAGGTAGGGGGAAGGTGGGGAGGGAGGGTAGGGAAGTCCCCTCTGATTTCGGAGTGGCCTGGGAGGAAACGTTGGAATGCTACGCAGTTCAGCGTGCACAAGGTGCACAATTATGCACCCTTTTGTGCGCGCCGACCCCGGATTTTATAACTTCCGTGCGCCTGGGTAGCGCGCAAACATGTACGCCCGCGCACAACCTTTTAAAATCTACCCCTTACAGTTTTGGGTAAACAAAGTTTTCCAGAATGCAGTCTAAGCAGGCAAATCAGACTGCTATGGATAATTCAAGTTGATCATTGTCATGGCTGACTTTGCAGGTTGCTAGATTTAATAGCAAGTAATATTGGACCATTTCTTTACTGTTATGCTTATTGTCTCATGCTAGTAATAATTATTTTCCCTTCTTTTGCTGTATCATTGCTGGATGCATTGTTCTACTTACCTGTTAATAGTAAATAAAATTGAATGTTTACAGTAGAGTGGTGATTTTCTGCACTGTACCCTGTTCCCAGGGGTGGGGTGGGAACCACAGAGACCCACAAAAGAGAAGATCAGGGCATTTGGATTATCTATCCCAGAGGCGCTAATGTAACCCGCAACCCTCCACTCTGACACTCATACCCACGGGTGCAGATGAGGATCATTCTTGTGCAGCCCCTCTCCCTTGGCAGCATAATACTTGAGGGGGCGTTACAATATTCAATGATTTATTCTATTTTTTCTGAAAAACAGAAATTGGGGTCACTTTGTTTGGTAGATGTGAGTGTTATTAAGTGGTCCAATCATGTCCCAATTACCTTGCATTGTTGTTTTGAATATTTGAGATCACATTTCCCAACATTGCAGGTCTATTAAAGGATGAGAACGTATGTTCTTCTGTTACAGATGGTATTAAGGCGTTTTTAGAACTGAAAGAATCTGGTAAGGTTTCTGGAGCTATAATAAGGAAGGTGACTAAGGGTACCATACATGGGAATGTGATAGCCTTGGGATTTGCGAGAAGGTGTTCACTTCGCCTTTTAGAAGACAAAGCCAGAACGGAGTTCAACAGGTTGAGGCTGCAAACCAGAGATATCACTCTTCTGTTCTACATTCATAAGTATTAAGTAAAAGAGCTGTTATGTAGAAAATGGGTAAAATGTTCTGTTGTGTCAATCAGAAGTTTTATGATAAGGGAAATAAGGCAGATAAATTGTAGCTCACAAGTTGAAAGGCCATTGCATGCTCTAAACTGATTAAGGAAATATGACCCCTTCTGGTAAACTCTCTTCTGATATCATCAAAACATGTGACTCATTTAGGGAGTATTTATATCATCTTATATACTTTGGAGTTGTTAGTTAGCGAGGTTGAGATTTCTTCTTTTTTGGGTAGTTTGTCTTTTCTGGTACAATAGCCAAGAATTTGGAGGCCCTAATTACTATTCAGGAGGTCAAAAATTTGATTGGAGCTTTGAAAGGGGCTATGAATCCAGATGAAGATGGTTTTTCTCTTTTATTTTACAAGACTTTTTCAGATTCTCTTGTTCCTAGGTTGGTGGCACTATGTAACAAGGCCCTGCAGGTAGAGCCTTTGGTGTAATCATCTCTTTTATCCTCAATCTCTGTGATTCATAAAGTGGGGAAGCATCCTGTAGACTGTAGCTCCTACAGATCAATCTTGCTTTTAAACTATGATAACAAGATTTTTGGCTAGGATTTTGGCAAGTAGGGTGGAACAGGTGCTTCCCTTATTAGTCAACAGACATCAAACCAGTTTTATAAAAGTGAGGCAAGGTACAAATAATCTTAGAAGGACTCTAAATTTGCTGCACCAAGCTAGGAACAGTGGTGAGGAGTGTCTATTGGTTTCCTTAGATGATGAGAAAGCAATTGATGAGTGGTCTTATCTGTAAGCTTCTTTTATTAAGTTTTGTCTATTTATTTATTTATTTATCTATTTATCTTTTATTTATTTTAATCATTTCTTGCCCACCCTTCCAAGGTTCAGGGTGGGGTACAATAAAAACATTCTTAGCAAATAAAAGACAAAAGCAATAAGAATAATAAAGAAATACAACTCTGCAGTTCTTAAACATCTGACAAAACTGCATTAAGAGATCTCAGGCAATTGAACTTCATGCCTTCTGAAATGGAAAAGTCTTAAGGGCTTTCCTGAAGAACTTCTTATTTGTAATAAATTTTCTCTCCAAAGAGAGTGTGTTCCATAGCACAGATTCAGCCATCAAAAAGGCATGTTCCCTGGTTTCATCGAAGTAAGCCAGATTCAGTGAGGGAACATCCAACATCCTTGGTTTATGGATCTTAGTGACTGAACTGGGGTGTAAAATTTCAAAACAGCAGTTATCCATGGTGAGGAGATATTGTTCAATAGAGAATGAATTGTAATAGCAAGCTTGTATTGAACTGGTAATAAGTGAAGGAATTGTAGTACAGGAGTGATGTGAATTCACATGGGAGTATTTGTTAAGAGACGGGCAGCAGAATTTTATATTATTTGGAGAGGACAGATAACAAGCAGGAAGACCAGTGAAGAAAGAATTACAATAGTCTCACCCAGAAAATAGAAGAGATTGAAGTACTGTGCAAAAGTCAGGGAATCTAATAAAAGTTTTAGGTGATGCAATAGCCGAAGCTTGAAGAATGAAGATTGAGTGAGCGCTTTAATGTGATAATTCATAGACAAAGGGGGATCAATGATGACTCCAAGGTTATGAACATTATTGGAAATGGCAATCTTTTGATTTCTGAAGATTATTTTATCAAGGATATTGAAAATGGGAAAATGTAAGAGTGCAATAGTTTATGTTTTATTGATATTCAGGGCAAGTTTATTGTGTTGCAACTAGGCATGAATGGAGGATAAGCATAGTGTGATGAATTGTTCGGTTAGGGCCCATGTGGACCTCAACGGAAAGAAAAATTGTATGTCATCTGCAAACAATTTATATGTACTCCATCTACAAGTAGATGGCAAAGGGGAGTCAGATGTTAAAAAGGACTGTCGACAACACCAAACCTTGGGGTACACCAGAAGAAAGCAGAATCCAGGAAGAGACATTAGCTTCACTAGCAACTTGTTGAGAATGGTTTCTCAGGTAGGAAGAGAACTATGAGAGGACAGTACCAGCAACACCCAGAGAAGTAAAATGGGAAAGAAGAATAAAGTGATCAACAATGTCAAAAGCCAAAGAAATGTCCAGAAGAATAAGAACAAAGAAAGTACCACTATCAAGCCCATGTCACACAATGCTGAAACTAGAAAGAAGACACTTTTCAGTATTTTGGTGTTTATGGAATTCAAATTAATATTAATCAAGGGTCGGGTGTGAAATAAGAAAATTGGTAAGTTGTTGCAAAACTATGTTTTCTAGAATCTTAGCCAGATATGATAGAGATGAGATAGGATTGTAATTTGACAGTAGTGTTGGATCGATTGTTGGTTTCTTTAATACTGGATGAACGGAAGCTCTTTTCAAGGAATCAGGGAGAGTACCAGTGGAGAGAGAAGAATTCATGAAACTGGTAATGAAGCTTGCTGTTTCCATTTTTAACAGTTTCATCAGGCTGTGGAACAAGGATTCAAAGGACTAGTAGAGCAATTTAAATTGCTAAAGGTGTGAGTAATTTTTGATTCAAACACTACATCAAAACGATCCCATCTCACTCCATCAAAGAAAAGGTTATCAGTTGGTTGATCAGACACATCAAGAAATGATGCCCTTATTGATGCAACTGTTCCAGTAAAATATATTGTAAATATATCACAGCTAAGTTTTGTCCAGAAAAATGAGTAGGGATTGCACTGAAAGTTGAAGTTGGGTTCATAAGTTATTCGTTGGAAGTGTGGAATCTACTTCATTGTTTAGGAAAAATGACATTGCAGATATTTTTGACTCAGTTCTGTCAGAGGCAGATATACTCCAGGTCACATGATGTATCTCTCAAGGGTCTGCTTGTTGGGCTTTAGGTAACTGTTGAAGCTCATGCTGCAAAGAAAGTGCAGCAAAGAATCAGATATTTTGTGGACCGGTTTTAAAAAAATCCCCCGGGTTGATATTTTCCTGCAATCCGTCCCTGGTGAAGACTGACAAGATAAGTACTTGATTTTAATTGCAAAATAAAAATATACATAAAAATGTAAAACAATGATGTGCTAAATGCCTGACCTATGATTATTTACAAGGTAATGAAGGCTTTATAGCTGGTAGTGCCTATTATGATGGGCACCGGATATAATATTTAAGATTCTCTAAAATAATTGAGTGTGTTGCCTGGAAAGTGCTGCCATTTGAAGTACTTGTGACCCCAGCTAAAAGATTTTGTGATCCCATTTGAGGACACAACCTGCAGTTAAGGAAGCCCTGGTCTAAACTTTCCCATACAAAAGCTGCATTCAAAAGATCAGTGTAGTTTTGCCAGCTGAATATTGTGGTGTTTTCCTTTTAACCACTGCTTTGACCTTCTCTAACACCAAGACTCTTATCTACCATCTCTTTTATGTTAATGTAAGAGACATGTTCCTTGTACAACTTTACTTTCTGTGTCTCACATTCTCATTTAAGGCCTGATGTAATAAGGTGCATTCAGCAGAGTGCACAGTTTTACCTGCAGTTGTGTGCACATTTTTTATGCACAAATGTTATTCCCGATACAGCAAGGAGTTTTGTGCACAAAAAAATGTGTGTAAAACTGTGCATTCCATTTTGCGACCTCACATGGAAAGTCCATGTAAATGAAGGCATTAACTATTACCTCCCAATGCAGAAAGGTGTGCTGGCTTAACTCAGGTGTACTTAACACTGGAAATGAAACTCTTGATTAGAGAAAAATTTCCGGCAGTAGTTTTCGTCTATGGGCAAAAGCTGGAGTTCTGGCACCAGGACCTGTAATGGGATTTATGTGCAGAAAACATGCTTTATGCACACAAAAAAATGCTTTCTGTGCTGAAAGCACAGAAATCATGCTCTGTTCATATATGCTCTGTTCATATAAAAGCCTTTTATGTGCACAAAACATGAATTTTGTGCACATAAATCTTATCTGAAAGACTCTCCCTGTGCCCCAAGTTTAAAATGTGTGAGCAGCCTGTGCTAAATGTACATTTTAAACTCAGGTTTTTTTAGTCAGCAAACTACATTTTTTAGTCAGCACACTTTTTGAAATCTCAATGCATTCGTTTTAGGGGTTAAAGATTTTTTTAACCTGTGCATTAACCCACATCCTATTACACACCAGGTCCTTAGTTATAGCTCACACATTCACATCTGCACTTTACAAGCTTTCTAAATGCATCCACATTAAGATAAGCCTAGAAAGTGTTGGGGGGAGGGAGCTGGAAGGGCTGGAAGATCATGAGAGGGGTCTCTTGGTGGGTAAAAGGTATGAAGGATCAAAGGTAAGACTCCACAAGAGACACTGATTTATTCATCTCATAATGAGCAAAATACAGATTGTTCTAGGTACATGGGATATATTAAAAAATAAGATGTAAAGACTGTATTAAGATCAAAGGCAAAATTGTATTACCTTTTGAGATGAACAGGAATGTAGATGTCACAATCAAATGATACATCACTTATGAAAAATCGATGTATTTTCAATTTCAGATAAAAGGTTAAATTTTATGACCACATAACCTGTGGGCAGAAATGAAAATGCCAAAGGCTTTCAAATGATAACTCATTTGTAAATAGCAGATCAGAGGTTGCACAGAAGTAGCCTGTGGTTGCACAGAAGATTAGCTGATCATTTATAAAAATGATTCCCTCATTTCCCAACCTATCCCAAAGAAAGTTAACTTGATTTTATTGATTCTCCGCTTCCTTTTCCTGCTTCCTGGCATTTTGCTCGCTCCACAAAAAATGCTGTGTTTGAAAAGCTTCAAGGATAGCTAACATAATGTCAACCAGGCAAATTATTGGTTTGGACAACAGGAACAAATGTAAATCTTTGCCATCTTTATTGTCTTGTACAATATATCCAAATCATCCATTCTAATTACTTATGGTATAAAAAAAAACCTATGAGTGACACAGACAATTGGAGATTTTAATATGGGAGCAACTATCTTATATTGTGTGTTAGAAAATGCAGAAACCATTGAAATGTTGTGTATCTGGCAGGCGCAGTTTCAGTTTTGTGCCTAAATAAATGGGAGGCTGAATTTTGGCCATTCCATGTTGCAGGGGGAGACCCCATCTGCGTCTTCCTTTTAAATAGGAACCTAGTGATATGCTCCGCGGCCACCATTGCTCACCTCCCTTTTCACAATCTTAGCTCCGTTGGGTGAACTTGCGGCTTCGGCCAGCTACCACCGGCCTTCTGGCCTCCGTTCCGGGCGTATCCAAGCAGTGTGGAAGCTCCCGACCGCCATCTTACCTGTGGGGTTCCTTAGGCACGTGTGTGCGCTTCCCGACCAGCTTTAACCATGTCATGGCGGGAACTTCAGGGGCATCCCTACCAGATGACATCACTCTGCTCTCATATTTAATCCGACCTGCCTAGACAGCTGGCGACTTGGCAATGAGTTCACTTGCTGTTGTTCCAGCTTCCACTCTGCTTGTTCCGGCTTGCTTCCGTGGTGTGAGACTACAGGGTACCCGCTCCTCGGAGGCCCCCCTCATCTCTTGGCTATCTGCTCCTTGGAGGGCCTTTCACCCGGTTTCCAGCTTGCCTTCTCCTAAGGCTCTCTACGGGACTTCTGCTTACTTCATGTCACTGTGAGTACCACTTCTGGAATCCCCACCGTTGTACCCTGCTCTGCGGACCATTGCTGTGAGGACTCCCTTCCGCGTTCCCCCCTGCTCTGCAGACCCACTCGGTGATATCATCTGAGGAACCCTCGCTGGTGTACCCCGCTCTGCGGACCATTTCCATGAGTACTTACTTCCGGGTTCCCCCTGTGCTGTGGACCTGTGCCGTGTATCATCTGAGGAACCCTCGCCGGTGCACCCCGCTCTGCGGATCACTACTGTGTTCTTCCACCAAGGAACCTCCCTGCATTCTCCACTACTGAAACAGTGTCTTACAGTGACTGTATTTCTCGGCACCCCTACTCCTCAGGTATTCCTCCTTTGACTCTTGACTTAAGCAAGACTGACATCAGCAGTTGCTGCCGTTCTGTGGCCCACCTCCAGGGGTCACCCTCCACATCTCCACCTCTACATCTGCTGTATCACCATCCCACAGCCGAGGCTCCACCTCCCGATGGTGAGGCCCTGCGGGGCTCCTCCCCCTGGGTGATTCCACCTCTCACCTCGGCCAAAGGGTTCACTCACTTACTTATCCTAATACCTAGGTCTTGATTTACTAAGCTTTCTTCTCCTCTCCCCCGCCCCCACAGACACAGAATGGGAGAAAAGCTTTAGGAAATATGCTCCTCGTTAGGTATTTGTGTCAAGCCAGCATGCTGGAAGTGATATGCAATTGTAAAAGAACATTACTGAGCAATGAGAGTAAATGATTCCTTCATTTTTCATGTCTTTTTTGATTGAAGTTTGATAAAGCTTTGTAAACACTGCATGTCAGAACTTTGTAAAGAGCCTAAAGTCAGGAATTAATGAAATGGATCTCTTTGAAAAGGCGGAAGACCCTGTCCTTAAAAGGGGTTTTCCAAACATGTGCTTAAGGCATTAAATAACTACATCTTTGGAGAAGAGTGATCAGCAATAACAGCAGGAACTACTTTTACTGCCCTGTCAGATAACGTATTAGAATTTGAGGCTGTATACCACCCACTGCACTCATGAAAGTGAGTTTGTTTAACAAGCTAAGATGACACTTGGGAGGGGTGGGGGAAAAAGTTTGATAGGAAGGATGACTCACAGGAGAATAAAGGAATGTTTTTCATGCCCACCAGCTAAAAAAAATAATACAAAAACCATATTGTTATTTTTGCAGCTGCCACAGCACTTGATACACACTTTCAAGCATAGATAAAAAGAGAGAATCCTAAGTCTGTGCATAGCATTGAAGTTGTTAAAGTTGCTAACAAGTAATGCAATCAGCACCATATACTAGGGATGTGAATCGTGTCCTCGATCGTCTTAACGATCGATTTCGGCTGGGAGGGGGAGGGAATCGTATTGTTGCCGTTTGGGGGGGGTAAAATATCGTGAAAAATCGTTAAAAATCGTGAAAAATCGAAAAAATCGAAAAATCGAAAAACCGGCACATTAAAACCCCCTAAAACCCACCCCCGACCCTTTAAATTAAATCCCCCACCCTCCCGAACCCCCCCCCAAATAACTTAAATAACCTGCGGGTCCAGCGGCGGTCCGGAACGGCAGCGGTCCGGAACGGGCTCCTGCTCTGAATCTTGTCGTCTTCAGCCGGCGCCATTTTCCAAAATGGCGCCGAAAAATGGCGGCGGCCATAGACGAAAAAGATTGGACGGCAGGAGGTCCTTCCGGACCCCCGCTGGACTTTTGGCAAGTCTCGTGGGGGTCAGGAGGCCCCCCACAAGCTGGCCAAAAGTTCCTGGAGGTCCAGCGGGGGTCAGGGAGCGATTTCCCGCCGCGAATCGTTTTCGTACGGAAAATGGCGCCGGCAGGAGATCGACTGCAGGAGGTCGTTCAGCGAGGCACCGGAACCCTCGCTGAACGACCTCCTGCAGTCGATCTCCTGCCGGCGCCATTTTCCGTACGAAAACGATTCGCGGCGGGAAATCGCTCCCTGACCCCCGCTGGACCTCCAGGAACTTTTGGCCAGCTTGTGGGGGGCCTCCTGACCCCCACGAGACTTGCCAAAAGTCCAGCGGGGGTCCGGAAGGACCTCCTGCCGTCCAATCTTTTTCGTCTATGGCCGCCGCCATTTTTCGGCGCCATTTTGGAAAATGGCGCCGGCTGAAGACGACAAGATTCAGAGCAGGAGCCCGTTCCGGACCGCTGCCGTTCCGGACCGCCGCTGGACCCGCAGGTTATTTAAGTTATTTGGGGGGGGGTTCGGGAGGGTGGGGGATTTAATTTAAAGGGTCGGGGGTGGGTTTTAGGGGGTTTTAGTGTGCCGGCTCACAATTCTAATGATTTATAACGATAAATCGTTAGAATCTGTATTGTATTGTGTTCCATAACGGTTTAAGACGATATTAAAATTATCGGACGATAATTTTAATCGTCCTAAAATGATTCACATCCCTACCATATACTCAATTCAAACCATTCTTTTCCTATGCTCCTCAGATGAGTCCTATAATGAAGATAAGCTGAGAGTCTATGCAAGCTTTTTTCTATTCTATTAAATGCATGAAGGAAAAGTCAAGCTATTCTTAAAGACTACCACAGTGGTTCATGAACCTGTCCTATTGGCTCCACAGCCAACTGACTGTTCACAATAGTCAATTGGCTGTGGTCAACATTGAATATTCAGAAAATATATCTGTATACATTGGAGACACAGTTGTGCAATTTAATGTCCTGGTAAGAGTGACAGCGGAGTCAATACTGTGAGCGATGGTACATTATTGAGAAATTACTACTTACCTGACAATTTCATTTTCTTTAGGACAGTCAGATGAATCTAGAACAAGTCGGTTATGCAACTCTACCAGCAGATGGAGACAGAGCAAGCTGACGTCACAATATATATAGCCCTGCAGTAACATTAGCCTGCGAGTATTCTCTTCAAAAGCAACTGTGGACAGTCTAGCAAAAAACTTGATTAAAAACAGATAACCATTTAAATATTCAGCCAACAGGCAACACTGAGCTCAGACAAAAAGATAATAACACTAGTCTAGGGACCAGAGTAACATGTACCAGTAATCCCCATAAAATGTAAGCACAAAGAAGGATCAAAACGCAATCATCAGGCAGCCGAGGGAGGGAAGCTGGATTCATCTGACTGTCCTATAGAAAAGGAAATTATCAGGTACACAACAGACAATACAAAGTGAAAATAGGAAACAGTGAATTTAAAGCCATTGATCTATCTTGAGGTGTTCCTCAAGGATCCTCCTTATCCTCAACCCTTTTTAACATTTACCTACTTCCTCTCTGCCAACTCCTATCCAAGCTTGATCTTCCGCACTTCATATATGTGGACGATGTACAAATTCTCATACCCGTTATAGACTCCATACCCAAAGCCATCATCACATGGGAAAAGGCCCTAACTGCAATCAATGCCCACCTCACCAACCTCAACCTGGCCCTTAACGCAACCAAAATGGAATTTATGTTAATATCACCACCACAATCACTAATAACCTCCACACTCCCCACATGCCTCCTTCTCCATTGTCCTCCACGTAACATGTAAGAGATTTAGGCGTCACATTAGAAAACCAAATCAACTTCAAAAAATTCATCAATACTACAATTAAAGAATGCTACTTCAAACTACACACTCTAAAAAAACTAAAACCCCTTCTTCACCTCACTATGTCACAGGGGCCGACCGTCGGTACCTGTGACATAGTGAGGGCAAAGGCGATCGGCGCCATTTTGAGTCCTGGAATCAGACGGCCGGCGTGCAGGAGGTCGCTCCCGGACCCCCGCTGGACTTTTGGCAAGTCTTGTGGGGGTCAGGACGCCCTCTCAAGCTGGCCAAAAGTCCCTGGGGGTCCAACGGGGGTCCCGGAGCGACCTCCTGCACGCCGGCCGTCCGATGCCAGGACTCAAAATGGCGCCGATAGCCTTTGCCCATACTATGTCACAGGGGCTACCGGTGCCATTGGTCAGCCCCTGTCACATGGTAGGAGCACAAGATGGCGCCAGTGACCATGTGACAGGGGCTGACCAATGGCACTGGTAGCCCCTGTGACACAGGCTATCGGCGCCATGATGAAACCGGCAAATGAGGGTGTGAGAGTGCAGGGGATGCCTTCTGGTCTCCCCGCTGGACCACCAGGGAGTTTTGGTAAGGCTTGGGGGGGGGTCAGGAGGGTGGGGGGTTGTAGTTAATTTTAATTTTAGCAGGGACAAGAATATAACTCGCCGTATTAACGCATCGAGGTGCCATACGGCCGAATGCAGCGCATTTGCTCCCCGACAAATCCGAATCACGAATGCAACGTATGACGTCCCTCTGAACATCCCTACTACATTAATGTTCCATGTAAACCGATATGATGTTCCCAGCAAATGTTGGTCTATAAAAATGTTAAATAACCAAATAAATAAATAAATAAATAAATAGCAATTTCTCATTTCTTAGTGTCTAGTCAGATGAATCCAGAACAAGTGGGATGTACCCAAGCTACTCCTGAATAGGGAGGGAGGCTGCCAGCAGCCCAGTCAAAACCACACGCACAAAGGCCACATCCTCCCGGGCCTGAAGATCCAGATGATAATACCTGGAAAAAGGTGCACAAGGATGACCATGTTGCAGCTTGGCAAATGTTGATGGGAGACCTAACTTCTGCCCATGACACTGCCTGAGCCCTAGTGGAATGAGCACTATCCTGACTAGGTAATGGCTTCCCAGCATCCACGCATGCATCCCTGACTACCTCCTTAATCCAGCGAGCTATTGTAGCTCACAAGACTGGTTCTCCCTGTCTAGTATCACTGTGAAGGACAAATAGGTGATCCGACTTCCACAAAGGCTAAATAACCTCCAGATACCTGACAATATATCTAAGAATGGGAGATTCCAGTTATCCAAATCAGTTGAAATGCCTCGTCTGACAATGCCCACTCTCCTGGGTCCAGAATCTCCCTGCTGAGAAACTTCTGCTCTTATGCACCTCCCTGCCGATTGATGTAAGTCATAGTTGTGGCATTTTCCGACATTATTCAGACCGATCGATCCTGCAGCCTGTTGCTGAACTGTAAACATGCCAACCAGACTGCCCTGGCTTCCAGCTGATTGATGTTCCAGAGATACTCTTCTGCACTCCAGCACCCTTGTACTGCCAACTCCTGATAGGGAGCTCCCCAACCAAGGAGACTCACATCCGTCATCAGTACTAGCCAGTCTGGTCGGGACAGGGAAACTCCCTTCTGTAGATAATCTGCCTGTAGCCACCACTGCAGTTGGGAGGAGACCTCCATCGGTAGGTGGAGCCAAATTGAATAGTCCTAAGACTGTGGATTCCACCAAGAAAGCAGAGAGCACTGAAGATGCATATGAGCCCTCACCCATGGTACTACATCCAGAGTCACTGCCATTAAGCCAAGGACATGGAGGTAAGACCATATGGTCAGGCACAGAGTATTCGACAACAGAAGGATTTGAGCTAACAACTTCTGTATTTGAGCTTCCAGCAGGAACACCTTGCCCTGCTTCATGTTGAACCAAACCCCCAAGTATTCCAGTGACTGAGTAGGCTGAAGACTGTTCTTGGCAAGGTTCTCCACCCAGCCAAGCTCCCACAACAGGGAACTCACTTTGTGAGTCACAAGGTGGCTCTCTTCTTGCAATCTGGCGTGAATCAGCCAGTTGTCCAAATACGGTTGTCCTAGGATTCCATCCTTCCTCACCTCTGCCACAACTACTACCATTACCTTGGAAAAAGTTCTGGGAGTAGTGGCCAGACCAAAGAGCAGCACACAAAACTAAAAGTAGCATCCTAAACTATGAACTGCAGGAAGCATTGATGTTTTAGTCAGATGGGAATGTGGAGATACACCTCAGAAAGGTCCAAAGAGGTCAGAAATTCTCTCAACTGCATGGCCATTATCACTGAGTGCTAGGGGTGTGCATTTGTTTGCAACGTATTGGGCCATATTTGTTGTATTTGAGGGGAAGCGAAACGGATCACGATTCCCACGAATACAACGAATCTTCACCGAATTATTGAGCCATCTAAAGGAGCAAATTTAAACAAAACCCCCACCCTCCTGCCCCACTCAAGATTTACCAAACTCCCTGGTGGTCCAGCGGGGGTCCAGGAGCGATCTCCTGCACTTGGGCCATCGGCTGCTGGTATTCAAAATGGCGCCGATAGCCTCTGTGACATAGTAAGAGCAAAGGCTATCGGCGCCTTTTTGGTTACCGGCAGCCGACGGCCCGAGTGCAGGAGATCGCTCCTGGACCCCCGCTGGACCACCAGGGACTTTTGGCAAGTCTTGTGAGGGTCAGAAGAGACCCCCAAGACTTGCCAAAAGTCCCTGGGGGTCCGGGAGCGATCTCCTGCACTCGGGCCGTCGGCTGCCAGTATTCAAAATGGTGCCGATAGCCTTTGCCCTTACTATGTCACAGGGGCCGACCAATGGCAAGTCTTTGGGGGGTCAGGAGGGTGGGGGGTTGTACTTGACAAAAGTCCCTGGTGGTCCAGTACAAGATGGCGCCAACCATCCATTGTTCTTACCATGTGACAGGGGCCGACCAATGGCACCGGTAGCCCCTGTGACATAGTAAGGTCAAAGGCTATCGGCGCCATTTTGAATACCGGCAGCCGACGGCATGAGTGTAGTAGATAGCTCCCGAACTCCCGTTGGACCACCAGGGTGTTTTGTCAAGTCTTGGGGGGGTCAGGAGGGTGGGGGGTTGTAGTTAATTAAATTTTAGCCGGGAAACAAATAAGAATGGAACGCATGAATGGATCGGGGCCCCCCCTTGGCGAATGCAATGTATCTGCCCCCCCCCACACGAATATGAATACCAAATGTAATGTATGCGGTCCCTCTGCACATCCCTACTGAGTGCAATGTTTCCTATTGAAAATGCTTCACTTGCAAATAACGGTTGACACCCTTGAGGTCCAGAATGGGACGAAGGGAGCCCTCCATCTTTGGAACAATGAAATAACTGGAATATTGCCCTGTATTTTATTGATACATGGACACTGGTAACACAGCTAGGGATGTGCAGAGGGACGCCATACGTTGCATTCGGGATTCGTATTCGTCGTGGGGCAGATACATTGCATTCGGCAAAGGGGGCCCCTGATACATTCATGCGTTAATTCTTATTTGTTTCCCGGCTAAAATTGAATTAACTACAACCCCCCACTCTCCTGACTCCCCCAAGACTTACCAAAACTCCCTGGTGGTCCAGCGGGGGGTCTGGGAGCCATCTCCTGCGGTGACCATCCATTGCTCCTACCATGTGACAGGGCTGACCAATGGCACCGGTAGCCCCTGTGACATAGTAAGGTCAACGGCTATCGGCGCCATTTTTAATATCGGCAGCCGAGGGCATGAGTGCAGGAGATGGTTCCCGGACCCCCTGCTGGACCACCAGGGAGTTTTGGTAAGTTTTGGTAAGTCTTGGGGGGGTCAGGAGGGTGGGGGGTTTGTTTAAATTCCCTCCTTTAGACGACCGAATAATTCGGCGAAGATTTGTTGTACTCGTGGGGAATCACGATACGTTTTGCTTCCCCACGAATACAACGAATATGGCCCTATACGTTGCAGTTTACCAATACATAGGAAACTAATGCACACCCCTAACCACAGCCCTCAGACTGAGGAGCCTTGCCAATGTACTCTCCACTGCCTGCTTCTTCTGTGGGGAGTGGTAGGGAGACTCCATGAACATGTCCAAAGGAACACTGTGAAACTCCATCACATATCCTTCTCATATCACCTCCAGGACCCACTGGTCTGATGTGATGTTGACCCACCTCTGATAAAAGAGAGAGAGGTGTCCACCTATCTCCTGTTCCCGGGGGGGGGTGTCAACAAACCTTCATTGGGAAGCTTGGGAGGTTCCACTACCCAAGCCTGCACCGCTTCTGGGTTGTCAGGGATGAAAGGACTGAGACCTACTGAAAGGTTGACTCCTCTAAAAGGTCACTCCTTTATAAGATTGAAAATGCTTTGATCCTCTAGCATGACTTCTCATGTTAAAGGAGCACTGCACCTGTTTCTTATCCTCCCAAAAACGAGGAACCAGAGATTTGCCCCACTTACTGGTCAGTTTCTCCAACTCGCCTTCAAACAAAAAGTGAGCCGTTAAAGGGCAATTTGGTGAGATTAACCTTGGAGGATGCATCAGCCAACCAGTTCCTCAACCATAACTGACTCCTGGCCACTACTATCGAAGTTACCCCTCTGGCTGAAGTGCAGACCAAATCACATCTTGCATCTGCCAAGGAGGCAGCAGCTGATTCCATAACTGCCTTGGAGTTTATCCCAGAGTTATCAACCTCCTGGGAGAGAAGTATACAAGAGTGAGCCACCAAGGAATAACAAGAAGTGATATGCAAGGTCATCGCTATGGCTTCAAATGCTTGCTTAAGGATAATCTCAATCTTTTTATCATGAGCATCCTTCAGAGCTGATCCTCTTTCCACGAGATTAGTGGCCCACTTGGAGACTGCACACTAGAGATGTGAATCGTGTCCTCGATCGTCTTAACGATCGATTTCGGCTGGGAGGGGGAGGGAATCGTATTGTTGCCGTTTGGGTGTTTAAAGTATCGTGAAAATCGTTAAAATCGTGAGCCGGCACACTAAAACACCCTAAAACCCACCCCCGACCCTTTAAATTAAATCCCCCACCCTCCCGAATCCCCCAAAATGCCTTAAATTACCTGGGGGTCCAGCGGGGGTCCGGAATGGCCTCCTGAAATCGAATCGTGTTGTCTTCAGCCGGCGCCATTTTTCGCCGCCATTTTGCAAAATGGCGGCGCAAAATGGCGCCGGCCATAGACCAACATGATTCGACTGCAGGAGGTCGTTCCGGACCCCTGCTGGACTTTTGGCAAGTCTTGTGGGGGTCAAGAGGCCCCCCCAAGCTGGCCAAAAGTCCCTGGGGGTCCAGCGGGGGTCCGGGAGCGATCTCCTGCCGCGAATCGTTTTTCCGTACGGAAAATGCCGCGCGGCAGCAGATCGCTCCCGGGCCCCCAGGGACTTTTGGCCAGCTTGGGGAGGGGGCTCCTGACCCCCACAAGACTTGCCAAAAGTCCAGCGGGGGTCCGGAACGATCTCCTGCAGTCGATCTCCTGCCGGCGCCATTTTCCATACGGAAAAACGATTTGCGGCAGGAGATCGCTCCTGGACCCCCGCTGGACCCCCAGGGACTTTTGTGCAACCAATGTCAGAGTTACATACAGCTGCAGTTGGATAAGGCAGAGGGGAGTAGCATGCATTTCACCAACAATATCTGGACCAGCACTAATCCTATGCATGATACCTCCCCCTGCTGGGACCCAGCAGAAGAGGGACACGCAGCAGCCCTAGAAGAGTCTGAGCATCAGGATGCAGGTGAGCTGTGATATACACTCAGGTGATGGATAGTCCTCATACCTCATGCAATATTCTATCAGCCATAAGAAAGCTGTGAATGGTTGGCAGTTAGACCAGAGATACTGGTGTCTCCAGGAAGATTTCTTTATGACAGTTGAAATATGATAAGAGCTATAGAAGATGGGTTTTTGGGAGGGATCTGTTGCTCTGCATACTTGCTGTACCTTGCCTTGAGGGATGCCCTGGGGCTGGGTTGAAAGGACTATAGGAATATATTCCTGAAGGACATAAAGGAAATGCCATGCTATTTTCCTGCACCTTTGTGGGGGCTGCCCCCACCTGCTGTGGGGGCAGCTTCTCCATGAGAAGCAGGAAAAATGAGGAATACTTTATAAGCACGTGATTCAAGATTATGGCACCTCCTGGATTTTCACTCATATGATGCTGCAGAAGTTAGTGGAACAGCAGACATCTCTTCATGATCTGTCTCTAGAAAAAGAAATAGGTGTGTATCATGTCCAGGGTCATCATGATTGGGTAGTGATGAGGCAGCTGATACAAATCCTTAAGTTTTTTGGGGAAGCAGGGATTGAACCTACTGCCCTGGGTGTTCCTGCAGTGAAGCCATAGGGCTCTGAATCAACAGGAACCTTGCAGAAAATACTAAATGAAACAAGGTTAGGAAGACCCATCTAAGGATGATCCCTATTGGACCAACATTAGGTATGTTCCAAGGTATATAAGGAGCAGTAGCCTGACACACCTTTGCTGGTCCAGCAGTCCATATTGAGTTTGCTCCATGAAATATTGTTGCCTGGCTATGTTTTTATGATTCTTGGTCCCTGCTTCTTGGCAACACTCCTGCCTCTGGTTCTGGTCCTGGTCTTCAGTTCTTCCTGGTTCCTCCTTCCACCTGGGAGGTCTTGGCAGCTGCCTGCACCCAAGAGCTCAATCCATAGGAGATGGTGGCAGAAGGCAGTGGTTTCTGACCACCTGGCCTCTCCAACGTATGTCTCTCCCTAGATACCATACCTACTCTGCATCCCCAGATGAACGTCAAAGACCTTTAAGGATGCAACAGAGGATCTGAATTCCAGAAGCCCCATCCAGGGCAGGGTCACCCCTATAGTAAATATATTGGAAGAAAAGGTACAGGATTTCCATGAGCAAGAGGGAATGGAAGCAGAGGTGTCCTTGCAGAAGCAGGTGCAAGTGAGACAGTAACCTTTGACAGAAAAGAATGCATACATGTTTGCTAGGGATGTACAGGGGAAAATAATTCATTTTTGTTTTCAGTTCATTTTGGGAGGATTCTTTTCACAAGAATTTCAGTTCGTGGATTGTTTAATTCTTTTCATTCATGAGAAAAAAACGAATCAAAGAAACAAAAAAAAACCCTAAAATGGCCAAAAAACAAAAAAGAGGCTTTCCAGGGCCTCCCGTTCACCCACCCAGAAAAATGCCAGGGCCTGGAACCCCCCTGGTCTCCATTTACCCAGGAAAACAAAGAGGTAGGCGATCTATGATAGCCGTCAGGATAAACACAAAAATAGATGCCTTGATCTTTTTCAAATTGTTTATTGAAACAGAGACGTGTTCACAAATTGCCCGACTCAGGCCGAGTTTCGCGTTTTGAAATCATTATATATACATACACTTTTTCACATATTTTATAATGAGTGCAGTGGATACATTCAAATTGATTTGTTTTGTTTGTCTTGTTTAAATTGTTTATATTTATATTTTTTTGATATATGTAAGGATATGGGTTGTCAAAAGAAGGTATGATTTATTTAATAATCTCATTTTGCATTGTTTCTACTTGTTTCTCTGCCATATCACCATCAAAATAATTATTAGGAATGCCTAGTGAGGCATTGGATTAGATTCTATGTTTTAAGTTTGTCCTATATTCTCTTTAGTTATTTTAAGCATTGCTGACATAGATTGGATGAGAATCACACTACTGAGATGTTTTCAAGACTGTGGAGTGTTTAAGGTAAATTTATCTTTGTACCTGCTGAGAAGTAGATATATTGTTAAATATTATTTTCTTGAGCAGGAATGGATAAAATAAATTTTTTAGATATCTATATGTTTGGGTATGTTTGAAATTTAGTTAAATCTTTGTCATCATTTTAGGAATTTTTAATTTTTATATTTTAATAAATTTTTTTTATCAATATCTGAGATCTTAATGAAGGAATAAAAAGGTTTTTAATTTTTAATAATGACTTTTTAATATTTATAAGATCTTAAAGATGTTGTTAATTGGGTTATTGTTTTTAGATATTGATGTTAATAGATGTTTGGTTTGTTTGTAGCCCCTGAGGCAGCGGTTTTTGAACCGCGAAACTCGGCCTGAGTCGGGCAATTTGTGAACACGTCTCTGTTTCAATAAACAATTTGAAAAAGATCAAGGCATCTATTTCTCCATTTACCCAGTCCAGTGGGGATCCGCCAGCGAGGCCTAGGCCCAGGCTGAAGCCTTAGACTTGTGTAGGCTGAGAGAGCTGTATGTCGCTGTGATATTGACCTACCCAAGGTCAACATCTCAGCTGGACCCACGCCTGGCTCAGAAGTTGGGTCCCGAGGCTGAGGCCTCGGCACAGACCCAGTCCTAACACCTCAACCTGACCTGTAGGCCAGTCCCAACACCGGATCTCGGCATAGGCTGGCACTTGGAACTAGGCCCGACTCCATAACTCAACCCGGAGCCAGGATCCTGACTCTGGGACTTAGACCAGAGCTTGGAACTAGGCCTACCACTGTGACCTGACCTGGAAGCCAGGTCCCGATGCCAGGGATCTCGGCATGGCCCCAGGTCCCAGGACTGATTCCACAACCCAACCTAGAAGCCATATCTCGATATCTGGGTTCAGCCTAGGCTGGAGCCTAGAGCCAGGTTCGACACCAAGATCTGGTCCTGACACTGGGGCCTCAGCATGGACCCAGGCCTGGTGCTGTGACCTGGCAAGGAGGCTGGGTCCCAGTGACTGGGCCTCCGCCTAGACTGAAACCCAAACCCAGTTCCATGCAGTGACCCAGCCCAGAGACCAGGTCTCAATGCCATGGCCAACACTGTGACTCGGTCCAGAGGCCACGTCATAAAGCCAGGTTTAGGCCCAGAAACCAGAGCCAGGGACAACCCCAGTGGACAGCGTCATAAGAGAAGAACAAGACATCAAGGGAGCAGCTGTGAGGCCTGAGCTTCAGGCTCTGGCCTAGGTTGAGGCTCCGGCATTAGGACCCAGCCTCCAGACCAGGTCGTAGGATCAGGCCAGGGTCTGGGCTGAGGCCCTGTACATCAATATGGCACTGCTACTGGGGTGAATGCGCTGGAATTAATTAACTCCAGCACAACCCCAGTGGACAGCGTCATAAGAGAAGAAGAGGACGATGAGGGAACAGCTGTAAGGTCTGGGCCAAGGCCCCAACACCATTGGGCCTGGGTCCAGGCCTCAGCCTCAGTGTTTGGACCTGGCTTCCAGGCTGGGTTGCGATGTTGGGCCTCGGTCCAGGCCAAGGCCCTGATGTCGGGAACTGTCCTCTGTGAAGGATGTGGTGGTGGGCTGGGTCCATGATCCAGCCTAGGCCAAGGCTCAGGCATCGGGACATGGTCTCCAGGTTAATTTGCGGTGACTGAAGCCCAACCTTGCCATTGGATGCCCAACAGATCTGTTAAGTCCTTATTCAGGTCTCGGTCGAGGCCCCAGCATCAGGCTTGGCCTTGGCTGAAACCCTGGCATCATGATCTGGCCTGGCCACGGTCCCTACTTTGGGCCTCGACCTATGCCCTAGGTGGGGCCCCAGATTTGGGCCTAGGCTTAGGCCATTGTGCCAATGTCTACGAGACCGTAGTTTGTGGCCCCTGTTTTGGGTCTCAGTCTATGCCTTAGGCAAGGCCCCAGCCTCAGGCCTAGGCTTAGGCCCAATTAATTGTTTTCAAACAAATTCAGTGAATAAAGTTTATTTCATTTGGGCTCCTGATTCATTTCAAAGCCCCTGAATGAAACAAATTGCCCTTATTCATAACATTTTTTAAATTCATTTGAAACAAATGCACATCCCTAATTGCTTGCTACACTTTGTGATCCATGGTTGAAAGAGGTCTTGCCATCCAGTCCCAGTATTTTATGTACTTGAAGGAGATTCTGGCAAATAGAGTGTGTGAACAGGAGTACCAGAGTCAGTGCCTCAGAGGGATATAAAACAGAAAAGAGTGGCAACTCCAGTGATAGTTAATGTGACTTTCAAGGCATACTTCACTTTCAATGCATTTCCAGCATAGCTCCCTGCTTCAACGACAGGGGAGAAGAAAAACTAATACTTCACACATATCCAGCATTGCCCTCTGCTTCATGGCAGAGAGCTATGCTGCCGCTTACCCAACTAATCAAACTTAATATTTCACTTGGAAGCAGCTCCATCACTGCTCTCTACATTAATAGTGGGGGTGAAAGGGAAATAGAACCTAAGGTTACTAAGAGCCAAGAGAAACAGATAAGTATGAGAAAAAGAAGTGTGAAGCTTGCTGGGCAGACTGGATGGACCGACTGGTCTTCTTCTGCCGTCATTTCTATGTTTCTATGTTTCTATGAATAGTGCAGGCATGAGCAACATCTAGTCAGTTAGCACTTTCTCTCCGACCTCAAAATGCATAAGTCACATTGCCCCCACAGAAATATCTCTCCTGACACAGGTTATAGCCAAAGCAACTGGCAAAAGATCCTTGCCCCACCCCAGCAAAGCAGGCCCCTAGAGAAATTTTGTGACACACTATTTAACAGAGACCATCAAGGACATGGATACAAATGCACTGGCCTTTTGGGCACGCAAGTCCATTGTCTGATCTGACTTGGCCAAACTGATCGATCATTATCTTTCTTACCCACCAACCATAATGTCTACCAAACATGTCTTCTCAATGAAAGGGGACATCATGAGCTCTCATTGTTCAAGGCTGGCACCAAACATACTAGAAAAGTGGGTTTTTTTGTTTTGTTTTGTTTTTTTTTTTAATCAATCTGCCTTTGCTGGACTTTCCATAATTTCTATGTGAGTTGTAAGACAACTAACAGCACCTTCGATGTTTTGCTTCCACTGTCATGCCCCTTATGCTACTGTGGTTGTCTTGTTGCCTCTAGGCCTACTTGCCATGCCCCTTATGTATGACCTTAGGAGCCTTGTTACTACAATGACTAGCTGCCATGACTCTGATGTGCCACCTTGGAGGTCTTGCTGTCAATATGTTTAGGAAGCTTTGGTGCCTCTGTGTTGTTTGATGTTTTGAGCCCAGTCTATTTCTCCCACTCTATTTCTTTCTTTGCTATACTGGGGTTTTCTGTCCTCAAAATAAAAATGAGAGAAAAATAAAAAGAATACAAGTTTCTCCTCCCATCCCAACTATTTTCTGGATTTCCATCTTGCTTTTTAGGCCTATCTAGGTATTTGTGTTGTTTACGATTGCCCATACTCTATGCTTTGGGAGTTTTGATGCTATTGTGCTGTTTTGAATTCATTGCACTATTTATTTATTTATTTATTTCGAGGCTTTTTTATACCGAAGTATAGCGGGATGCCTGCACTCCGGTTTACAGGATAAACAACTTATACATAGTGGTGACCAATTGGTAACTTATACAAATACGAATATAACATCTTATATAACTTAAATAACTTGGTAAACAGATTGGTGACAAAAACAGTCACTGTTCATTGCACTATGTCTTGGGGGTCAGCATGCGTTGGCATATATTAGCCCTACAATTATCAAAGTTATCCAATTAACAGATGGAACCATAATCAATTTAATAAGCCATTCACATAGCCATTCACATAGTATATAGTGTATAGTATACTATAGAAGTACTATATAGTATATAGTATATAGTATACTATACTTATATACTATATAGTATATAGTATATAGTATAGTATATAGTATATAGTATACTATATAGTATATACTATATACTATATACTATAGTATAGTATAGTATATAGTATACTATACTATAGTATAGTATACTATACTTATATACTATATAGTATATAGTATATAGTATACTATATACTATATAGTACTATATATAGTACTTCTATATAGTATTTTATAGTATATAGTATTTTTACCTTCTATATAGTTGTTAATTGGTTTCCCCCTGTTCTATTGTAAACCGGTACGATAAGACCGCGTCTTGAGTATCGGTATAGTAAAATAATTTAAATAAATAAATAAAATAAATAATGCTGAAGGAAGCCCCCAGTGGGAGCTCCTGCACCATGCCATTAGGCTCTGCAGAAGAGACATGAACAGCCAATTCTTTCACCTAATGATGTCATCCAGAAATTACATCAGGCTTCCTCCAGGGATTTCCTCTGGCTTCTCCTTGCCTAGAGCTTTCTACCAATTTGGTTGTTGCTCTTTGGTCTCATTATAAGCCTTGGAATGTTCTTGCCAATCTGGATGGCTGCTTTGTGACTTTCATGATCCTTTGGGGTCTTCATGCCACCCTTTCAACTACCTGCCATACTCTTGTGCCCTGACCCCTGATTTTCTCCTTTCTGCAGCATTTCAATCACCAAGAGGGGATCCCTACCCTGCTGAGCAAACTCTCCAAGGACCCGCTCAGTGTTTTGAAATCTTCAGTGTGGATTGAGAGACTTACAAGAGAGTGGTTGCTGGGGACTAGTGATTCACTCTTCAAAATATACAGGTTTTATTTACATCCTAGAGACCGCTGTCCCAAATATCTTTACTCCATTTCAAATAAGGAGTAAGTCCTGTATGTCCAAATAACTCCAATTCTTTCCTATAGGAGGAAAAATAAATGTTTTATTTTCTTTTCCTTCTGTTAAAAAGCTGGCCCATTCCACATTATTGCCTTCAGCTCTATCCATTTCTTTTGGAATGAAAGCCTCAAAAAGCTCAAGAACATTTTCTAAAAGAAAGACTAGATTGTAACTGTTTCTAACCTCTTTTAAAGAGGCAGTAAGATGTCTAGAGCAGATTGCAGCAATTGTCTGTTGAAAAGAAACATTGAGAGTCTATGTCTATGGCACAAGCATCTGCACACATTATCCACACATCTCCCCACCCAGTCCCTCAAGCCATTCCTCATTCATACATTGTTTTCACAATTACTCTCACAAGTTCACAAAAGAGATAAGACATGCCAGTTTTAATGGCATTCTTACAGTCTGAAAACAAGCTGCCAATGCCTTAGGCATGAGGAAATGCTGGCATTCAAGAGTAGCTTGCTAACAAATGATTTTTGTTCTCAGTAATTGCTAAAGAATAATAACCTTATACTAAAACATTATTTATCAATTACTTATTGCTATTTATGGTATCTGTATTCATTCAATCTTCCTTTTGTTTATGGTTGTTCTCTCCATGCAGGATTAGCATGGACAGAGAACACAAACCACTCTCAACCCCCTACAGTGCTGTCATGGCTTCATAATTTCACAGCCTCCTTCCACACAGGCTGGCAAAGGTTAGGAGCACTGGCCACTAGTAGGGGTGTGCATTCGGATTGACCGCATTAGTAAAACGCAACTCATATTTTTTTTTTACTTAAAAAATTGATTCGACATAAACGATCGGATTTCCCACATATCGAACATAGATATGTTCGATATGTGGGAAATCGCGATTGTTGAGCCAAAATAAAGATATAAACCCCTCACCCTCCTTAATCCCCCCCCCCCGACTACCACAACTCCCTGGTGATGGGAGCGAGGAGTGAGGACGCCATTTCTTGCAATCCTTGGCGAGAAAGCATGTGACCTCGGCGGCACGTCGAGTGACGCCGGCGCCACGTGATTCCCGGCTCGTTCGCGCCGGACGGCTCGTTCGGCCCAAAAGAACTTTTGGCCAGCTTGGGGGGCCTCCTGACCCCCCAAGCTCGGCCAAAGTTCTTTTTGGCCGAACGAGCCGTCCGGCTGGCGAACGAGCCGGGGAATCACGTGACCGCCGCGTCACTCGACGTGCCACCGACGTCACATGCTTCTCGCCAAGGATTGCAGAAATGACGTCCTCACTCCTCGCTCGATCACCAGGGAGTTGTGGTAAGTCTGGGGGGGGATTAAGGAGGGTGAGGGGGTTTAAATTTTTTTTTGCACATATGTAACATATACCCAACTCATTGGATTTTTTTTATGTCCATATTGGCCGCAAGTGGGACCCCCTTTCGGACATAAAAAATATGAACATAAAATTTTGCTCTGCACATCCCTAGCCACTAGAGCCTCCTATCTCTTATGTAAGGGATCTGTTATGCCGGTCGACCATGCAGGCCGTGGCCGATCGAACTTACCCGCCTTCAAGTCTGATCATCGGCCCCGAAGATGCCAAGAGGCCTTTCTCCGTGACAGGAATACTGCTGCCGCCAAAACCACGCCCCCTGACGTCGCCTAGATGCACGTGGCGACGTCAGGCCCTTTTTTAAAGGTCCAGCGTGGGAAATGCCCTTGGTCCAGTCCCGGAAGTTCCCACCTTGTGGGGTATTTAAGCCTGTTATCCTTGCTAGTATTTTGAGTTAGCAACGGACTGGATTCGTTCTGGTCTGAAGCTATTCTGCCACTTCTGCTGCTGCTGGAAGCTATCTTCACCCTCCGGGATTCTACTAACTAGAGATGAGCTTAGTTTTTCCATGTTGGGTCAGATTTCAGTTTGGGCGCTTCATTGAAAAATGTCGTTTTTCCGCAGATCATTTCTCGGCGGCACGAATCGGAGAAAACAAGTCAGAAAACGAATCGGGAAAAAAAACGAATCAGCAAAACAAAAACATCGAAATAAAATGTTGGGAAAAAAACCACCCCAACCCTTCAATTTTACTTTATTACAACCCCCCCCCCCCCACCATCCCGATCCCTCCCCAAGACTTACTAAAAGCCCTGGTGGTCCAGTGGGGTCCCGCGAGCGATGTCTCCCTCTCGGGCCATCGGCTACCAGTATTCAAAATGGCACCGATAGCCTTTGCCCTTACTATGCACAGGGGCTACTGGTGCCATTGGTCGGCCCCTGTCACATAGTAGGAGCACAAGATGGCACCGGCCGTCTATTGCTCCTACCATGTGACAGGGGCAGACCAATGGCACCGGTAGCCCCTGTGACATAGTAAGGGTAATGGGCACCTGCACATTTTGAATACTGATTATGGTAGGCCCGATGACCTGAGAGGGAGGCATCTCTCGCGGGACCCCGCTGGACCACCAGGGCTTTTAGTAAGTCTTGGGGAGGGATCGGGATGGTGGGGGGATTGTAATAAAGTAAAATTGAAGGGTTGGGGAAGTTGTTTTTTTTTAAATAAATGTGCCCCCCCCCCCCCCCCCCGCACCAACCCGAAAAACAAATTTTCCCTGAAGTTCGGGGAAAATCAGTTTCGGGGTTCGGGTGCCCCGAACCATGACGAATTAGGCAATTTCGTTGACATTGCCAGTTCGTGATAAAAGAATGCACATCTCTACTACTAACTTGGGTACCCGCTCCTCAAGGGCCCTTTGCTTATTTCCAGGTGCCTATCATGAATCCAGGTACTCGTTCCTCGAGGGCCTGTGTGTCTATCCTGGTGCCTGCTACCTATTCTTCTACTTGCTAGTACACTACCTATTAGCTACAGAGAGTGAGTACTACTTCTCCCAGTCTGTTCATCTTCAGCTCCTCATTGTCTATCTACATCGGGCCCTACACCACCATTGTGAAACGGGACTCCTCTGCCAAGGATCACAGACTGTTGCTACCTATCCTCTCTCTACTGCTTATTGGGAACTCTATCTACTCAGCTACAAGGGAGTGTGTAATAACATCTGCCAGACTGTCTCTCCTACAGCGCCTCACTGGATGGGTCTCCTACGCCAAGGATCACAGACTGTTGCTATCTAATCCACTCTCTACTGCCACCTCTGGTGAACCATACAAGCTGCATAATAAAGATATATTCTCTGTGTTTGTGCATCTGAGTCTAGCCTGGTGCTACAGTTCCCTACGGGGCTCCTCCCCGAGGGAGTCACTATACCTGTTGCACCTAAGGATCCACCAAGCACCTCGTTAGCACAACAGGATCTATCACTGCTTCACCTAATCTACATCTCCAATATTCATCCATAACAAAGAAGGTCTTACTGCAAAAATCTTACAACCTTCCATAGCACATATGTCACATATATTGGCTAGCATAGTGCCTTCTAGGCAGGATGCCCTGCATACCTCCTACTGTAACTGCTCTGAACAGGGACGCATATCAGTGCTAATGGAGATTGAAAAGTGATGGTTACCACTCACTCCTTGCCCACCCGTTAAAGCATGCTGTTTAGAGTTACCGTTGAGCATAGGATGCCTCTCAGTGGTGCTTAGACAGCACAATACAGTGTGGACTCTTTTAACGCTGGTGATGCGCTGCTCTAGAAGTGATGCTGGACACGGTTGGGGGAATATTTAGTTATTTATTTATTTATTTTGAATTCTTATATACCGACATTCCTGTAAAGTATACAGATCACACCGGTTTAAAGTAAAACAGAACCATCGCGAGAGGGTGATACATTAAACATTTCAGCATTAGAACATTCGAACGTTTAGAAAAACAAAGGAACATTTACAAACCATAAGAAGATTCAATGCAGAATGAATATAAGACTTCAATACATACTCAAACACCAGCTCAGCAGATAAGATAGCTGCGTAAATTTACCTGGTTTATCTTTACACATTTATTGACTGGGTAGCTTGTGGCCTGCCATTTGTGTGGCTAGGGTTACCCAGTTAAATTTAGCTATTCAGTACTGAAAATCCCACTAAATTTGAAAGCCCATCCCAAGAAGGCCTCCAACCCAGCCTCTGTTTACACAGCTAAAATTTATGTGGTTTGCAATTTTAACCATGCAAATTTAGCTAGTTAAAGGGGGACAAGTTTTTAAACAAATAGAAATCTTTTGAAAAGTCAACCCTTGTAGGCAAATGCAGGCATCATGAGCTAAATGTTAACTGTCTGACTGAAAGAGAGGATGACAGTTAAGAGTAGCCCCTCTGTCAGCCCCAATCTCCACCCACCACCATTCCTATACTTGGTCTCAGGGAGGGTTGAAGTGGGAGTACCCTGCCTCCTGCTAAGCTTCACTTCTGGATGATGGAAGACCTTTGGGGATTCAAAGATCTAATGGACCAGCTGTGGCTAGATCCATGCTATGAATATGTCCATGTTCATGTCTACAAAATGGAACCTCCAATGTGGAAAAACAAAAATACGTATACAAGAGATCCCACACATAATATTGCTGAGATAAGGATTTAATCTTATTAAATGACCATCATAGAGGGTGAAACGTGCAGATGAGATCTTTTTTCGCACAGTATGGCCAACCGTAGAGCATAATCATCGGTCAATGAGACAAATCTCAGAGTCTTATTTTCATAATTATTTTAATAATTTTTGTTTGCAACTAAAAGTCTTTAAGCTACTTATCTTCAACAAGTCCCTGTGTTGAATAACAAACACCTGACTTTGTCAGTGTTTTGAAATCCTCAAAAGGATCTGCATCAAGGACTGTAGGCACTGTAACGTTTCATGTCTGCACTGCAGGATGAACAAAAAACATTTTGAAAATCTTACAAAATATGGAATCAAACTTCTTTTTGTAAAAGATGGCAACATCACAAAAAGAACCTTTAAGCTGGAGCAACAAAAACCAGTCACAAGTTTATTCATGCAAGAAGAGTTTTAGCAGAGAGCTGAACGGCTTCTCCTCTTGCCCACTGACTTGACATGAAATGAAATTACCTTGTACATGTCTGTCACTGCTCAAAATGGAGTCAGGTATGTGTTTGCAAATGTCTGTTCAGGTGGTGTCTGTCTGACATGCTGTTTTGACACTTAGGGGTAGATTTTATAATTTTGCGCGAGCGCGTACTTTTGGCGCGCACCAGGCGCGAACAAAAGTACGCTGGATTTTATAAGATACACGCGTATCTTATAAAATCCGGGGTCGGCGCGCGCAAGGGGGTGCACATTTGTGCAACCTGCGCGCGCCGAGCCCAGCGCGCGCTGCCTGTTCCCTCCGAGGCCGCTCCGATTTCGGAGCGGCCTCAGAGGGAACTTTCCTTCGCCCTCCCCGCACCTTCCCCTCCCTTCCCCTACCTAACCCACCCCCCTGGCCCTATCTAAACCCCCACCCTTACCTTTGTTGCACAATTTACGCCTGCTAAAAGCAGACGTAAATCTGCACGCGCCAGCGGGCTGCTGGCGTGCCATCACCCGACCCGGGGGCTGGTCCGGAGGCCTCGACCACACCCCCGGGCCGGCGCCACGCCCCCGGGCCCGCCCCTGAAACGCCACGTCATGCCCCCGAAACGCTGCGTGATTTAGGGAACACCCCCGACAGGCCCCTTTACGAAGCCCCAGGACTTACGCGCATCCCAGGGCTCTGCGTGCGCCGGCGGCCTATGCAAAATAGGCTTGCCGGCGCGCGAGGGCCATGCGCACGTAAATCCGGCCGGATTTATGCGTGCAGGGAATTTAAAATCCGGCCCTTAGTGTGTCCTTTTGTCCGTGCATGTCATGTGGACCAGTTTTAACACAGTGCCTACTCTACTTTTCTGTGCCTCTATTGTGCCTATACGTGAGTTTCTATGAATTGTTTTGTCTTCATGCTTTGGGTATGGTCTTCTTTTGCTATTTCTTTCATGTTTATCTTTGCGTTTCCAGATTAAATTGTGGGGACAAATCTGAAAACTGTGCAGGTGCCTGCAAAGTCCATAGGTATTTTTACTCACAGATTTGACACCAGTTCTCAAAAGGAAAGTATGAACAGACCTTCCCTTTAAAATTGCACAGGGAACAATATCTACAGAGATTTGTACTTGCTTTTTCTTGAGGTACTTTCTTTGGTTTAAAAAAAAAAAAGATGCAGAGTTTTTAAAATACAAATGTAGACTTGTTGTCGATTCCCCTGCCCTAACTCTGCCCAGAAATATGTGGGTAAAAGAGAGCAAATTGTGAAACACCACACCTCCCCGGTGATTTATCAAGCCACATCAGGCTCTAATGTATATTATTCACACAATATCATGCGATATATGCAATATTTTGCATCTCCCTGCCTAGATATTGTAATGACCTTCTTTGCATGTGATTTTCATGCATGAATAATGCAAATGCATGCAAAGAAGGTCATTACTAATCAATTTTATATCAATATTTTATCGCAGCCGACCAAGAAGGTGGTCAGCCATGATAAAATATCTACACCTATTTGAAATGCATTAGATGTGCTGCATGAGGCCCGGTCCCAAGACTCCGGCCTCACATTTAAAGCAGCAGAAAAATAACAAAAAAATCACTGCAAGTGGGGAGGTTGAACTGGGGTCAGTGCTGCTGACCCCCGAATCAACCCGGGGCTGTCAGTCGAGGTGGCACTGACACCCCAAAATGTGAAAAAGTTTAAAAAAGAAATATGAGGCATTGACCCGGCTCCCCTTCCTCCTTCTCTAAGCACACAACAAAATGTGGCCCCAGCCCCCGATACCAATAACCCCCTGTCCCCCCCAAGTCAATTCATCAATCTTCCCACTTCTCCCATCCCTCAAAGACCCAACATGAATCCCCCACCCCCCAAAAAAAGGTGCAGGACCCTACCCACATCCAACTACTCCCCCCCCCCCCCCGAGAACTCCCCCATACCTTAAATTGGATCTTGTATCAGGGCTGGGGGCACCCAGCCCGGTCAGTGCCATTTCCCAAAATAAAGCCGACCTGACCTTGCCCCAGCCATGTGACTGGGGTAAGTTCTGGGGATCGGACCCAGGCAATGTGGGTTGGGGCCACCACATTCTTTTGTGTTGCTGTGCTTGGCCCTGACACAAAAGAACACGCCGTACAGTCGGGATGCTTTTCCGAGGGAGGAGCCCCACTCTCGCAGTGACAGCCCCGCGATAGAAAGATCACTTCTGCAAGAAAATATCACAGCTTAGGTCATTTAGAGGCTACTTTTGTATGCAAACAGGATGGGCAGTTTTCAAATATCCCTTTTACTTGGCACAGTGAAGTTTACATGGGTGTAAGGCTTTTGCAAATTGCCCTCTTTGTCTTTCCTCTCTTCTCTGTATTCTGCCTTTTCATCCTTTTTTCAAGCTTTAGTGTACCCACAGCCTCCTTTCATCTGAATTTCTTCCCACTTCTTCTCTTTACTTTGACTCCCCAGGGGAAGCAACTTATTCAAAGGGCTGGATTCTGCAGACTAGACTTTCGACTACTGAAAACATTGGTGCATACATTTTCTGGAGTTTGCTCTGAAGGAGAAGAGCTGTTGTGCATCTGCTGCTTTCTGCAGTGCTTGGGAGGCATCCTGAGTGACGCTTCTTTGTTTCTCTTTCAACTTTGCCTGGGCATATTCACTGCCTGCTGCCAGGATCCACAGGAGGAAGTCCCTGGGACGTGGAGGGTGGAAACTCACACAACCCAATAGCTCTCAAGTCCACCACCCTCTTTCTCACCTGCTCCTTGGAAAATTAGATACAAAAATTCAAATCTTTGATATTTGATACACTTTACTCTGGTTTTTTCCTGGTCTTAGTGAAGTGAGCATGAAGGATACTAGGTGTGACTGCAGAACTGCGGGTGCATGTGAGGAGGGTTAATCCTGATAAGTGTGATTGTGAGGAGGAAGTATGGATAGTGGAAGGGAAGGAGCACATGTGTGGATAGTGTGCTGAAGTGTTTATCAGGTGGGTAGGGACCGTGAATGCAGCTTTTCAACAGACAAGTACTGCAATATGCTTCTGCTTCTGCCACAATTGTGACACTCTCCATTTAAAACATACAAATAATACCAAAAGGGACTATTTTCAACTTGTTGCTGATAAGTTTCTGAAATTCCAATGGAATCAAATAGAAAGAAAATGTTACGCTGGTCGGCCACGGATGTCGTGCCCGACCACGCTCACCTTCTTCCTCGGCCGGTCTCCAGTTCCGCTTCGGTCGGCGGGGAGGCAGGCAGCGTGTCATCCTTCTGTGCAGCCTGCCCCGCGGGCAGGAGGCCTCCTCGTGCGGTTGGAACGCCGCCACCGGCTAGGCTCCACCCCTTGGCTCTCCTTAGGCATGCGTACCGCTGTCGGCAGCTTATTTAAAGGGCCCAGGGTGGGAACTCTGGCCCAACCCTAATTGATGACCTCATTCAAGACAGGCTACTTAAACTCTTCTCTGTCTTCTCTCCAGTGAGATAGCAAGGACTTCCTTCCTGCTTAGTACACTCCTTTGGAGACGCTTTGCTTCACTACTGAACTGGTTCCTGGATTCCTGAATTCCTAGGTACCCACTCCTCGGAGGCCTTGTTACATTCTGGCTAGCCACTCCTCGCAGGGCCTTCCTGCCTGTAGAATCCATCTATCTGGGATCCAGCGTAGTTCAAGCCTTGTGAGTGTATTCTCATTTCTACTACCTTGCTGTTGGAACCGCCGGTGTACCCCATGCCTCGGGCCACTACCATGCTCATCCCAGCTACCTTCTTCTACACTTCGGAGTGAGTACCATCATCTACTTTGCTCTGCTGACCTACACCTCTCTGAACCACGACTTGCTGATTCTCGGCATACCCCGCGCTGCGGGCCACTACCGCATCTACGCTGAGAGGTGTGTCATCTGGAGAGGAGTTTCCTGGTGTACCCCGCTCTGCAGGCCACTACCAGGGATATCATCATCAAGCAACCTTACTACTCTGGACTGTGTTTCCTTTCACTCTCTGGGTACCACCCACGGTGCAGTCTAATAGTCTCTCACATCTGTGTCCGTCTCAGCTGAAGCTACGCCAATCGTAGTGAGTCCCCTCAGGGCTCCTCCCTGTGGGTGGAGTCAGCTCTCACTACAATCCAGAGTCCACGACCATACCAGATTGTAACAGATTGCTAACTCCATGGACATGGCTCAGGTCTCAGCTCTCCAGGCTATCCCTGGCATGTCCCAGAAGAGCCAAGAACAGCAACATTTCTTGGAAGCTTTGTCGACCTCCATTGACCACTTAAATGCTCGCCTGGATGCTCAAGTAGGGGATTTGGTGGCACTCAAAGCCATCCTCGGGCTCCTCCAAAAGGTCCAGAGTTTACAGGCTACCATGGAGATGGTAGTGGCAGACGTTCATCGGCTGACCCTCTGTCAAGACCTTTTGAAGAAACTTGAGGCATTACCTCCACCACCAAAAGCTTCGCCGGCAGCTTTGGATCCTGCTCGAGCAGTGATTCCGCTGCCAACTCCGCCTCGTTACTCTGGAGACCCAAAGCCCTGTCGGGGATTTTTAACCAATGCCACGTGTATTTCTCTCTTCAACCGGCGTTGTTTCCCGACTCCATCAAAATGACCTTTATCCTTTCCCTCTTGGATGGCAAGGCCTTGGCTTGGGCCTCTTCCTTGTGGGAGCACTCCGTCCCCTTGCTTTCTAATCTGCCACACTTCATTTTACCCTTCAAGCAAATCTTCGAGGAACCAGACAGGTTACCCGCTATAGGCTCAGACCTTCTTTGTCTCTGACAAGGACCTCATCCTCTGTACGAGTATGCCATAGAGTTTCGTACCCTGGCCATGGAGTTGAACTGGCAGGGGAATAGTCTGAATGCCATGTTCTTAGAAGAGTTAAACACCCAAATTAAGGATGATCTAGCACTCGGGAGCCTCCTGCCTCCCTTGAAGGACTCATCGATCTCACTGGGAAGATCGACCGAAGACTCCAAGAGTGAGCCCGGGAGAATTACACCATCCGACGAGGATACTTCAAGGACCCTCTCTTTCTGCCAGAGGATCGCCTTCTCCCTCCTGAGGAGCCGATGCAATTAGATCAAACACGCCTCTCGGCGGCCGTGACCTCACCTCGCCTCCACTCGGGACCTTGTGGGAACACTGCATTCGCCTTGCCCCAATCTTCTGTAAAAAAAAAAGACACCTTCAAGTCGAGAGACGGAAGAAATCATAACTCTCAGTTTTACTTTGGGTTCACCCTTGTTCCTTCTACCCGCCTCCCTACAATTACCCTCCACGAGCGTTCCTACTCAAGCACTGGTGGATTCCGGGGTGGGAGGAAACTTTATTCAGCAAGACCTCGTGGATAAATATCAACTTCCCACATCACCAGTGGCTCCTCCTGTGGTTCTCTCGTCGGTACACAGAAACTCCCTCCCCGGGACAGTCACGTGAGTCACACTACCTCTGTCTCTGAGAATTGAATCAGATCACACCGAGACCATCTCATTCTATGTTCTCCCTGCGGTCATGAGCCCAGTAATTCTGGGTCTGCCATGGTTACGGAAGCACCAGCCACAATTCAACTGGTCTTTGCCTGACCAGATCCAATGGGGGCCACAATGTTCAGAGAACTGTCTAGAACCCTTAAGACCTTTTCAGCCCCCGACCATTGCTACCACTCTGCCTACACCTCTTCTTCCTTGCAAAGAATCCCAAGAGACTCTGACGGGTTGGTTCGCTCCAGGAGAACGTCCTCAGAGCTGCCTTCACCCAGGTGAAGGAGCAGTTGGTACACAAGACATCTGAGAATGAAGCCCTTGTGAAGACGCATAAACAAGCCACTCAAGGCCTTATATCCATGTTGGTATATAAAGAGCAGGAGATCCAGAATCTACATGCTCTCTTGCAGCAGAAGAACGCAGGAGGGCGCCTATTCTCTTCTCCCTCGACCTCCATGAAATCCTCGGTTCTCCCGCAGGATATGGCCGAGGTGGTCCCGTCTCTGTGCACCACAGAGGTTCACATCTTGAACTTGTAAGACAGGGTTGATGACTGGCTCCCGGACCACCACAGCTCCCCTGGGAGGGGCCTTGAGGAGGAGGTATTGTTACACTGGTCAGCCACGGATGCTGTGCCCGACCACGCTCACCTTCTTCCTCGGCCAGTCTCCAGTTCCGCTTCGGTCGGCGGGAAGGCCGGCAGCACATCATCCCCGCCGACCGAGCAGGAGGCCTCCTCGCGCGGTTGGAATGCCACCACCGGCTAAGCTCTGCCCCTTGGCTCTCCTTAGGCATGTGTGCCGCTGTCGGCAGCTTATTTAAAGGGCCCAGGGTGGGAACCCTGGCCCAACCCTAATTGATGACCTCATTCAAGACAGGCTACTTAAATTCTTCTCTGTCTTCTCTCCAGTGAGTTAGCAAGGACTTTCTTCTTGTTTATTCCACTCCTTTGGAGACACTTCGCTTCACTACTGAACTGGTTCCTGAATTCCTGGACATAGAATGTTATAGGTACCCACTCCTCGGGGGCCTTGTTACATTCTGGCTATCCACCCCTCAGAGGGCCTTCCTGCCTGGAGAATCCATCTATCTGGATCCTGCTTAGTTCAAGCCTTGTGAATGTATTCTCATTTCTACTACCTTGCTGTTGGAACCACTGGTGTACCCCATGCCTTGGCCCACTATCATGCTCATCCCAGCTACCTTCTTCTACACTTCGGAGTGAGTAACGTCATCTACTTTCCTCTGCTGACCTACACCTCTCTGAACCATGACTTGCTGATTATCGGCATACCGCACGCTGCGGGCCACTACCAGATCTACGCTGAGAGGTGTGTCATCCGGAGAGGAGTTTCCTGGTGTACCCCGCTCTGCGGGCCACTACCACGGATATCATCATCAAGCAACCTTACTACTCTGGACTGTGTTTCCTTTCACTCTATGGGTACTACCCATGTTCCAGTCTAATAAAGTCTCTCACATCTGTGTCTGTCTCAACTGAGGCTATGCCTATCGTAGTGAGTCCCCACAGGGCTCCTCCCTGTGGGTGGAGTCAGCTCTCACTACGATCCAGAGACCACGACGTTACCAGATTGTAACAGAAAATAGTTTGTCAATGCCCATGATTTTCTATGGGAGGAAAAGAATATTTATTTTTTCCTACCATAGGAAATGAGGTAATTTATGCCTGAAAACAGGAGATCGGCCAGACTTACACCTACTCTGAATTAGCATAAAGAGAGTCAGAGTAGAGACCTTAGGTAGGTGGATGAATGATCATTTGCAGGCAGATAGAAAACTAAAGAAGACTATAGGCAGGTTTCATGTTGTGATTGGCCCAAAGAAAAATATTTGGGGCACTGTGAATATGTTTGAAAACACTAGTGACAACATTTCCTATTCTATTGCAATATATATTTTGGAAACACCAATATTTGGCCATTATTTTCCTCTTGGAGACCAAAACTAACTTGGGAAAATCAACCCCAAAGAGAATCTTTGTTCAAAAGTATATAAAATGGAAAAACGTAAGAGATAGGAATTTGGAAACCATTTTGGAAGGGATCTAATTTCAAATCCAAATTTATTATTCTTTTCTCTGTGAATCAATCATTTTTCTTGTTCAATTATTTTGCAAACCACAATGATAGTTAGGGATGAACATTCAAAATTGTACAGTGTGATATTATACAGTCAAACCACATTTTGACCCAAATCTGATATAACAGCTGTGATCTAGAAAATTCAACCACATCAAAAAAACTAAGTCTTCTATGCCTAGTCTAGTAAGTAACATGTGATACTCAACAAAAAGGCTACACATCATCCACAGACATTCCAAATAAAAAGAAAAAGGAATTCATGAAAATAAAAAATAACAATAGAAAGCATAAATATCCTAGATAGCCTTTCCCCTATGTATTTCTTATGGAAAAATAGTCAACTTTGTGTCACTCCTATGCCAGCCCCCTCCCCTCCCTTCCCCCAAATCACTTCTAAACTTTGAAAAGTAAAAAAGTCAGATGTAACCATAATGACCTACCTCTACATCCAAGACCTCACTCTGGCACCTGAAAGCTCTAGGGTTGTCAATACTGATTTTTTCAGTACTGTACAGGAAAAAAGAGGGAGTGATGAGCACTGATGACATTTAAAAAAAAATGTGTTCGTTTTAGCTGTTCAATTGCAGTTTAGCACCTGATCCTCCTCTGCAATTGTATAATCCACTCTGCATTTTGTTATATGGCTCTACATTCAATATGTATTGGATACATTTATTTTGTGTCACTTCCATAGATTTCAGTCAACAATTTAATCCGAGACCTAAACTAAATTCACCCAAAGTTTGGCTTCTGGGTTAGAAAAAGAAAACATTTTTTGGAGTAAAGGAGTTCTAGAACTCGATATCATGATATGATGATTCAAAAGAACAGACTCAGGAGTAAGATAAAAAAATATTTCTTCACAGAAGGGGTGGGGAATGCATGGAATAACCTCCCAGAGGAAGGGATAAAGGCAAAAACAATAATAATTCAAGAAAGTATTGGGGCAAAAACAGAGGATCATTAAATGCAAGGAAATTAGTCAGATCAACTAGTGTCTACGGCACTGTAGCAAGAAATAAACTGGACAGGCTAAATAGGTCCTTATTTGCTCTAATATTCTTCTAATGGTGAAGACTGGCAATAAAATTTGTTTGTGCATAAACTGCATCAGCAAAGATATTAAATAGCATCTCCAAGTATTTGGAAATTTGATGGTTAAACCTTGGCAACCCTAGAAAGTTGTTTTAACTTCATGTCTTACCATACCCTGCTCCTAGTTGTCACCAGGAAGATTCTGGAACAACCCTCATTCTTAGAGTCCCATCCAGAAGGCCTCATTCAGACAAGGGATTGGCTCTTGTCAATGCTTGTCTTTCAACAGATGTTTGCCTTAGTGCATTCTCTTTTCATTCCCTGTGCTATGCCTGCAAATGTACACTCTCACTAAAATCAAGCATGCAAAAATAAGACATGATAAAAAAAAAACAGCTTTAGACATAATATCTCCATCTTACATCTCACATCTGAATTTGAGTTTACTTCAAGTAAGCAAAAAGCTGCAAACAAAATTTAAATAGAAATCCTATACATATAGAGACTTTTAGGTGCCAGAAAAGCAAAAATGACAACCACCATAACTTTATGAGGCTGTCCATGCTTGCCTTGCTGAAAGGGAGTGAATCTAGGTCAACATTTCAGTATTGTTGTTTGGATAATAGGCCTGCCTCTAGGAAACATAGTTCTATTTTTGTGTGTATAGGTTTTCTCATGTGAAATGACGTTCTAAGTGTGTACATTTTTGGATTTTTCCCTTTCCTGAGAGAAAAGTTTGCATACTTATGTTTACCTGTCTGATGGAAAGAATGCATGCATATTACTGATGGTCTGATTAAGTACAGACTCCTGTTTCATCAGATATACACTGTGGGGAAGATTTTAAAACCTGTGTGCGGGCGCAGATTTGTTCGCGCAACCCAGTGCGAACAAACCTTCCCCCGATTTTATAACATGCGCGCGCATGTTATAAAATCCAGGGTCGGCGCGCACAAGGGGGTGCACAATTGTGCAACTTGCGCGCGCCAAGCCGCGCAGCTTGTCTTCCCTCCGAGGCTGCTCTGATTTCAGAGCGGACTCGGAGGGAACTTTCCTTCCGCCCCCCGCACCTTCCCCTCCCTTCCCCTACCTAACCCGCCCTCCAGCCCCATCTAAAAACCTCCCATACCTTTATTGATGGCCGACGGCTGACAGCTGGAACGCGATCCCGGGCACAGCGGCAAATGGATGCTGTGCCTGGATGCTCAGGACACGCCCCCATCCCGCCCCCCGACCGCCCCGGACCACCCATGTCCCGCCCCTTTTTGCAAGCCCTGGGACATACGTGCGTCCAGGGGCTTGCGTGCACCACCAAGCCTATGCAAGATAGACTCAGCGCACGCAGGGGCAGTTTTTCGGGGGTTACGTGTGTATCTTACGTGCGTAACCCTTTGAAAATCTGCCCCTGTGTGTATACAATAGAGATTTTTTTTCAACAGATTATGATATTATTTCGTCAAGTGTCCAAAGAGATAAAAGTTGAAACTCACAATAACTTTCAAACAATGTTCTCTTACTCTAGCTTGATGGACTCTCTAGTCTCTACTTGGGTAACATCAAGCTAGGCTGAGAGAACATTGCACAAATCTGATCTTTGTGTGAGTTTCCTCACTCTGAAGGACATCAAATCTTCACAAGAGTGTACTGTTCTGTTCGTACATCTCACTCTGTATGTAAAAGTGGCCCCTAAATCGTTAACTATTATTTAAACCTCACCTTGAGTTACTAGGTGGGCCTCCTATAGAGATATAGCTAACTAATAGCTGGGCCTTGTGGACAGTCTCTCTCTCTCTCTGTAGGTATTACCACAAAGTTAATGTACTTGTGATAATTAGGAAATTACCATAAAACACACCACTTTTTTATATGCATATTTTCACTATCATGTGCACATATTTTAAATTTGTATAATATACTGATACATGTAAATGCTATTTTTTATGAGGGTAACTTTTTGAAAATTCACCCTTAAAGTTTTTGGATATGTAGTGTAGCCCCCGTTTTGATGCTTTATTTATTTTATTTATTTATTTTTAATTTTTATATACCGATGTTCCTGTAAAGTATACATATCACACCGGTTTACAAGAAAGAAACTGTCGCCTCAATGGCGTTTTACATTGAAACATTTAACAATTTACAAATTAACAATTAAACCGTAACCTTTAACAGTTAACAATTTACAGCGGCATGACGAGGATCTTAGTGGAGCTTAGAGTGTACATACATGAATTATAGTACTAATACTGACAAAATCTTAAGGGGCATATGTACAGAAAGGCTGGGGGACACCGAATATGCTGATGATGTCTTTCGTCCTGTTCTTAGCTCTCCGGGAATGCTTGGGTGAAGAACCAAGTCTTAAGTTTTTTTTTGAAAGTACTATGGCAAGGTTCAAGTCTTAGGTCTGGCGGTATCGCGTTCCAGAGTGTAGGGCCCGCTGTCGATAGTGCACGTTTTCTCAGCGAGGTTTTTGCCGGCTGGGAGATGAGCATGTTCTTGTATGCACTTCTAGTTGGTTTCTTGGAAGTGTGTATTTCCAGTGGAAAAGTTAAGTTGAGAGGAGCAATGTTGTGTAGGGCCTTGTGTATCATCATAATAGTTTTAAAGTGAATAGTGAATAGTTTTATCCTAGACTAGGGGTGCTACAGTTCCACACTCTAGTTCAAATATTTCCAGAAGGTACCAGATAATGAAAAATAACAGCAGGGAAGCTAAAATCAGCAAAACAGGAAAAAAAAACCAAAACCAGGAGTCACAAAAGGGTCCATCCATCCTCTATTAAGTCCACATGGGGAACACTTAAAGAAAACACAGTAGTTGGTATTCAAACATAGTAGTTGGTGTTCAAACAATAGATAGTCTTTACTGTAATTTAAAGAAGAAGATTCAAATCAGGAAGGTTAAGTTAGATTGTAGGCATTTTGAAATAACCACGATTTGAGAAATTTCTTAGTTTCAGTGGTCAGATGCAGAGTTTCAGTAGAGAGTTCCAAAGTGTAGGACCTGCAATGCAATGCATACGGTCTCTTATTTTTGTCAGATGTATATTCTATAATGATGGCACACCTAGTAATCCTTTAGTATGAGATCTCAGTGATCTCTGTGGCTTGTATGGCTGTAATGCCACCCATACCAGGTCAGTGTTGTCAGAATGGAGGGAGGAATATATTAAAGTTAAGACTTTGTAATGGATTCGGGATTCTATAAGTAGTCAGTGCAGAGCCATCAGTGATTGCAAGATGTGATCAAATTTTCCGGATCCTGTTAGGAGTCTCGCTGCAGCATTCTGTAGTAGCTATAGATTTTTAATAAGACCTTTAGGTGCTCCGAGTAGGAGAGAGCTGCAGTAGTCTAGGTTTGAAAAAATGAGGGTTTGTAGAACCGTACGGAAGTCTTCATGAGTCAGCAAAGGTTTCAGTCTATGTAGTAGTCATAGTTTAGCATAGCCTGATTTGATTAATTTGTTTTCATGTTTTTCCATGGTTAGGTTCTCATCAATTTGTACTCCTAAGTTCCGCAATTGGTCTGAGGGTGTAATGCTGAAGTTACCCAGTCTCCTCAAAAGTCTGAGGAGATGTTATTAAAGGATTTCTTCTTAAGAAAATGATTTTAGTTTTTTTCATGTTTAGAGATAGTTTCAGATTGGATAGTTCATGCTGAATAGCCTTCATGTGTGATGCCAGTGTCTGTACGGTATTTTCAATGGAAGTGGTACATGATATGTAAAACTGAATGTCATCGACATATAGGAAGAAGGTGATTCCTAGATCAGATAGTAATTTGCATAGTGGATGCTACTGATCATTTCCTGGACCTGACCTCTGCTTTGCCTGACCACGCTACTGATCATCTCCTGGACCTGACCTCTGCTTTGCCTAACCATGCTACTGATCATCTCCTGGATCTAACCTCTGCTTCGCCTGACCACGTTACTGATCATCTCCTGGACCCGACCGTAGCTTCGTCTGACTATGACTCTACTTGTTTCCTAGTTTGACCTTTGCCTTGCCCGACTCCTGGTTTTGACCCACACCTGTCTTGCCACTCTTCCTTGCCTGCCGCCTGCCCCGACTCCAGCCTGTTCAACAACACTTCTCTTGAACTCATTCTGGACGTACTCTCAGGCTTTGGCCTGTTCTTACTTGGGTGCCCCCTGTCTGCTTTTTGTTCTCCTAGGTGCCCGGGTCTCCAGAACTCCGCTTCGTCCAGATCCGACTACCGACTCCTACTGCTGCTGACTCCTGGCTGACCTCCGCATCATGCTTAAGAAGACCTCGTAACCTCGGATGGAGGCCCACCTAACTCCAGCCTGCCCTGGCACCCAAGGGCTCAACGTGCGGGGAATGAGGGCTGGTATTGGCGAAGCTCCAGCCGGCCTCCGCCAGTCAGCCAGCTCCGCCTGCCGATGGTGGGGACCCGTAGGGCTTGACCTGCCAGTAGCGTCAACCCCACCTCAGCCCAAGGGTCCACCTCCCGTGCAACACTGGGCCTGCTTTCACTGCACAGTTCCCGTGCCACCGAGATGAAAGAAGACTGCTGGGTCCATCCTCACTACAGAGTTCCTGTGCCGGCTAGATGAGCGAAGACTGCAGGTCTTGTCCTTACTACACAGTTCCTATGCCGGCCAGATGGAAGAAGGCTGCTGGACCCATCCTCACTACATGGTGCTAGTCCAATAGCATTCTTGGTGTCTGCTCTGTGGAAGTGCTACCTGTCCAGCCTGTGATCCAGATTTTGTTTTTGAGTTTTTGGTGTGTACCTTTGTTCCAGAGTTCCATTCTGTATCCTTGTCTAGTAATTGTGCTTCAGTTTACCTATCTATAAATGTGTTCCTGCCTTCTAATCAAGTTCCTGTGTCCTGCTTTATTATCTTGTTCCAGTGTTCCAGTCTGGTAATTCTGTTCCAGTGTTCCTACAATGCTATCTTGCTCCAGTGTTTATACCCTGCACCCTAGCTCCTGTGCTCCTCCTTCACCAACACACCCCTGGGCCTCTCCTCTTCAGGTACATGCCTTCCCCTCTGTGGCAGCCCTAGATTGCTGAGCCAAGATATCTGTGACAGTCATGCATGTTTGTTTTGACTAGATTGTAAACTCCATGGAGTAAGCACTAACTCTTATGGGTATCTGCATATATCTAGTAGAGTGCTGCATATATCTAGTAGAGGTATAGAAATGATGAGAAGAAGTAATATTAGTGGTAGAATTTGGAATTCAAAATAGGCTGGAGTATCTTGCACAAAGAGGTAACTATTACATCCCTAACACAGATATAACTGCATTGGGATTATTCCATGAAGTTTAAGTTAACAGCCATGTCTATAACCCTAACATTAACAAGTTCAGTGTGAGCATATATTTTGGACAATAGCCTTAATAGATTTGGTGGCAGTCTGGATTATTACTAAACTTAGTGGTCAGATTTGGGAGGAGATCTGTGTGTTGGATTAAGTATGGGACTTATAAGAACCAAAGAAGAAGATGACAAGACTTGAAACAGCCCTAGTAGTGGAGGTGGCTGAGGTCAACACTGGAACAGAGTTTAACTACATTGGGACAGATGTAGAGGGATATGGAAAGAACAGAATTGGATGCTGGGTATAAGACATTTGAGGAAAAATTGTGTTGGTTTGAGTATAGGGATTTATATGCCTATGTATCAAAAGTGGTAAAGAATTAGACACCCAGTGCCTCTTCGGTAGTGGGTGCCCAAGAGAGGTGGCAGTCAGGTTAGGAAAATGGACACTCAATATCACAGTGATATTAAGTCACAGGAACCGAAAAAGGAACAGAAAAGCAGTATTTTCTGCTTTTATGTAACTTTTTTGGGCTGTTCAAGAATTAATGCCTGCCCTGGGCAAGCGTTAAATTTTCCAGGTTAAAATGTGCATGTTGGGCACACTTTTTTTTTTAATCAGGGGAAATAGATAATAGCCTCATCAACAAGGATTTACATGTGATGAGCGCTATTACCTACCCGCTCGATTGGACGCACGTTTTGCATGCACTAACCCCCGTTTTGCTTTGGGGCTTTTGGATGCGCATCCAATCATGTGTTGAGTCGTGCGCTGTGGCCACTACATGGTATTGTGTGCTCTTATTGATTGTATGTCTAGTGGCTATCTGGTAAAAACTAAATGTGTTCCTAAGTAGTAGGCGAGATAAGAGACCACTTGCTTCTTTCTTCTTTCACTCAGAAGCCCCATGATCAAACTGAAAAAGTCCCAGCAGGAATGAACCAGTATCTAACCCAATAGGAAGTGTCCAGAATCAATGGGAGCAGAACCATGAAGTATTAACAGCTATAGGACTACAGGATTATAGGGGCTTGTAGTCATTCTGTGACATTACACTAGCTTACAAGCAGAAACAAATCTGCTCATAGTTAATGGGGGCAGAACCGGCAGAAAAGGGAAGCATGACTATATTGGATTTCTAAGAAGGCTGGGGTAACCTGCACAGAGAGGCTGTGGATATAACCCTATCAAGGAGCACCTGAAATAAATTATCAATAAAAGAACTCCTATCTATACTTTCATGCCCTTTCTCCTGAAAACAAATATAAGGAATTGCATACATAGTCAAATAAAATTTGAAAGTTGCGAGATAAACCCAGAGTGGACAGAATATCCTAACTGTAATTTGTTGTGAGTGACTTGATATCTTTAAGAGAATTCAGAAAATGAAATATAAAAAAGTGGATCATAATCTTCACCAGTCAAATTAACTTTATTAATTTCTGGGTCAGCATCATATCGCATCGCAATGAAGATTTAAAGCCATCTTTTGATGAGTTGCAATGTAATCATATGCCACATATTTTCTATACTTTATTTATCTTAACCAGTCTTTGACTGAAGTGTAAATACACTATATAATAAGCCTCCAGTTTCAAAAATTCCCTTCAAGCATCAAGACAAGGACTTATCCTTTCCTGTGAGAAAGAACAGCGAGGGCTTGTGAAAGTGTAACTTCTCCTCCTTATATACTTCCTTTAGATGTTTTCTGACATCAGTGTTTCAGCTTACTTCCAGTCTCTGGGTTCTACATATTTTTCCAAACAACCCTTTGGCTGACTCTGAAACACATAGCTCAACCTTGTACATAAAAACTAGGCAACCTGGGTATGTGGATCACATGATAAAAATATAACCAATCACAGGAAAAGGCGGGATATTTGAAAACATATTAACGCCACCCATCCCTAATTAAATATGACATATTCAAAATATTGTCAATATATTGAAATCCCTATTTAGTGTCCTGATGCATAAGTATAAGAACTGACCAAATTAAAATTTACATTCATGCCCAATGGAACTAAAGCATTTAAAGAAAAAAAAAAATCCACTTTTGTTCCAGTTGCTCCAAATGATGCCCAGGTCCTGTCCTCATACCGATGAATGATTGCAATCTATAAATGAACAACTTAGATCACTAAATGAATGTGTTATGCGTCCTGGCCACATGGGTGCCGCGAACAGGCCTGCTCACCTTGCCATGCCCTCAACTAGCTCCGGTCTCACCACTGCTGCCAGTTCCCGCCATCCCTGTCACTCACCATGTCCCTCTCCAGCTTCCTCCATACCACAGGTCTCACAGCGGAGCTCCTGCTGGGGCTCCGCGTCCTCCTGCTCCTCGGTCCCTCCCCTAGGCACACACGCGGCCGATGTCACAACGTTTAAAGGGCCAAGCACGGGAAACCCAGCTTGGACGAGCCCTGATGACATCACCAGCCCTAGCATAAATAGCGAGGTCCTGTCCCCAGGACCTCGCCTTGGCAATCGGGTCGACACCATAATGTTCTGAGTTTGCCTTCTCCGTGTTCCAGCGTTTCCTTGTTCCAGCATTTCCTTGGTCCAGTGTCTCCTAGTTACAGCATCTCCTAGTTCCAGCGTCTCCTAGTTCCAGTGTCTTCTTGTTCCAGCGTCTCCGCGTTCTAGCGGCTCCTTGTTCCTGAGTCTTGGTGTGTTCCTGTGTCCTTCCCAGGTAGTACCTTCTCGGATTGATCTCTGGTACTGACCTCTGCCTGCCTGACCATTCTCCTTGTCTGCTGCCTGGAACTGACCTCTGCCTGCCTGTCCATCCTCTTCGTCTGCCACCTGGAACTGACCTCTGCCTGCCTGACCATTCTCCTTGTCTGCTGCCTGGAACTGACCTCTGCCTGCCTGACCATTCTCTTGTCTGCTGCCTGGAACTGACCTCTGCCTGCCTGTCCATCCTCTTCGTCTGCCACCTGGAACTGACCCTCGCTTGCCTTGACTACGCTCGAACTGACCTTGGTATTTGACCCCTGCTTTGGCTGACCACTTCTGGACTGATACTCTGGCTCTGACCCTTGCGCTTCACTTGGTCACTTTCTTCTGGCCTACTGTGACTACCAGACCAACCTGCTTGGAATCCACCCGCGGCTTCCACCTGACTAGACCTGCAGGCGCCGCCTGTCTCACCCAGAGAACCTTCCTGAACTGTTACCTCCCTGAGGTCTTCGGAGCTTCCAGTTCGGGTCCAGTCCATCCTCTCTGCATCAGCCGCGCAACCCTTGCTTGTGGTGGGCACACCCCTCCGCTACCTCTCCGGGAGATCACCTGAGGCCCAGCTAAGTTCAGGCGGTCTGGATACCCAAGGGCTCAATCTGCGGAAACCCCAGACTGTTATTGGCAAAGCTCCAGCTAGTCTCTGTCTCCTCGTGTGCTCCGCCTCCTGGTGGCAGGCGCTCTCTGGGTCAGACCAGAGGGCCGTACCAATCCTGCACCAGGACAGTTCAACCTCCAGCGCAACAGAATGTCTAGCTTCTATACAGCGATTCAGCATTGGTCCTGCGTGTCGGGCTCTATGGAAGCAACTGCTGTTTTCAGTCATATTTGTTCCTAATATCTGGATATGTTTGCCTATGTATGGCAATCCATATGGACAAAATACAATGTATACCACACGTGTGGGAGAACAATTGCTGTTGCATCCTATTTGGCTGCTAGCTTGGCCTGAGATATTTAATGAGGAACCCACAATTGCTTGGGAACAAATAGAATAATGATCACATCATGAAAATCCCAGATTTTGTGTAAGGGTAAAAAGCAATTTTGGAAGCATTGAATGTACCGAAATATCTCAAAGATTTTTACCCTTGTGAAAAGCAAAAATGGGCAGAGATCTACAATACCGCATGACACTGCAAAATGGGCCGGACAAGTAAAATTAACTGCTGTACTTGTTGTGCTTGTGCTGAAAAGGGAAGTACACAAACTAAGCAATCCTCTGTAGATTCTTGATGTGGTAAAAACAAAACATCCCTACTGCAATATAGTGTATGCTTATAATCTCTATGGATGCAATATGTCCAATACCCACCCTTCAAAAAACACTGAGCTGTCACTTGTGCCTGGGATTTGCCCTCAGTAAAAAAAAAAAAAAACAAAACAAAAAACCTGACCTACTGGTAAATTTGGTATCAGCTGTTGAGAATGATTACCAGAAAATGTAAAAGAGTGTTTCAATCAGTGTCTTTGCAAAATATAGAAATCTTGAAAAGATTGTTAGTCCACATCGATTTGGTACTGGCCTCAAGGCTGCAGATGCAATTTTTAAAGAACTACTTGGTAGGGCAGGAATCAATGGGCATGACTGCTGCCCCTATTGATTTGGGGGACACCTATGGAAGGGGTAAGAACCTTCCTGGCTCTGGAAAACTTTATGCGGTGGGAGGAACATCAAAGGGGCCCTGAGTCATCTCTGGCTGGGATCACGCCCTGCATTTTATTTGAAGGGTGGGATGGAGTTTGGAAGACCCTGGCTGTGCTTGGCTCAGCCCAGTTAGGTAGGCCCGGGTCCCACAGATTTCTTGCAGAGCAGTAGAGGGCTTGAGAAGGCCATTTAAAAAAACAAACAAACAAAAAACTCAAATATTTTCAGGTATTTTTGAGCAAGTCCATTTTGGGTTCAATCCATTTAAAACAAATGCATATATATAGTTATAGATATAGATGTAGATATATCTAGAGAGAGAAATATTTCATTGCTTATCTATTCACTTGCAATCTATCTCATATTTTATATATCTGTATATATCCATTACTTATGTACTCAATGCTTTTTGCTTTAAGTAATCTTCTGGTGGCCTACTTTTACGAACAGGTTGAATATAAAATGCTTATAAATACATTAATTAATTGGGTTTAATATAATAGAGGACTGAACTCCTTTTCTCAGACATCTTCAGATCTTTAATCAATCAGTTTCTTTCACATACATCACAGTTTCCTGTTTAAAAAATGCACATGAGGATTTCTTTTCTTGTCTGTAGACTGGTTGATCTCAGCTTCCAGGAACCCACACATTCACTCACATGGCAGCTGGAAATTGCTTCAGTTTCTACTTTCTTAGATGATTACACATATTCTTTCTCTTCTCAAATCTCAAGTGTAAGAGTTAACCCCTCTGAGTCTTCTTTCCCTGGAACCCACTTGGTTTTTCTCCCAACACCTCTCTCTCTCTCTGCCCTTTCTCACACACTCACACATCTGGAGTCCAAAAAGCCTTTTTGCTTCTCAGTTTTGTTCCCCTATGCTAATGTTTTCTTTCAGAACCCCAGCCAGCCTCTAAAGTTGCTCCCTCCTCCAAACCTAGTGGCTAAACACCGCTCACTGCTCTCACAATGGTCATCTATCTCTCATGGGTCTCCTCTTCCCACTCTCAGTACAAATCTTTATTAGTGCAATAACAGCCACAACAAAAAGCAATAGAGAAACAGCTCATTCACATGTGCTTTGTGCTATCATGCTGCTCTAAAATTGTCCACCTGTAACCTCCTGAGGGAAACCCATGGTATTTGCTGCCTTTTCTCACTGAACCCTTGTAATTGTGGTACTGGCCTCAACATGCAGCAGTCTAGCTGTTCTGGGCTTGCTGCCAGGCTCTGATGCCCCCTGCAATAGCAGCAGAAACAGGAACAAAAACAAAGGCTCCCACTGTTCCCTTTATACCCAGATGTTGCCAGACTGCAACAGATTGAGTGGGAGCTGTCAAACATGCTCCCACCTGCCACCATCTCAGCATGTGCTGTTCTCTTCCCCCACTTCTGGATCTGGCTCTGGGCATCCAGCTATCGTGGCTGCCTCTCAGTCCCTTTCTTACTCCGTGGCTCTTCCTGCCCCTGCTGGTCGGCTTTTACAGCTAATTGGGCTAGTAGGAAAATGAAACTTTGGCTTCCAGCATACAGCAACAAGGCTGAAAAACCTTTCAGTTCCCTTTAATAGGTCAATGTATTGCAAGCAATGCTGGATAAGTAAAAGAAAAAATGTAATCCTAATTTTCTAAAAGTGCTCCAGTGGTGATCTGGAATATTATAGGCCAGTGAGTCTGACAGCACTGGACAAAAATAGTAAAAGCTATTCCTAACAGAATTACTGGTTATATAGGTAGGCATGACTTAATGGGGAAGAGCCAACACAGATTCGGAAAAAGAAAGTCTTAACTTACCAATCTGTTATAATTTTTGAAGGTATAAATCAACATGTATAAAAAGGATGAGCTGGTCATTATAGTGTATCTGGATTTTCAGAAAGCATTTGACAAAGACCTTGCATATATTCTCTCCAGAACTCAGAACTTCATCATTAGTGAAAAGGGCTATATCAGAGACACTCATTTTGAGCCCATCTTTCAAACCTATCATTGGTACAACATTTGCGCACACAAGTGGATGCATGGAGATATGTTAGTATTTTATAGGGGTGTGCATTCGGATTGACCGCATTAGTGAAACGCAACTCATTTTTTTTTTTTACTTAAAAAATTGATTCGACATAAACGATCGGATTTCCCACATATCGAACATAGATATGTTCGATATGTGGGAAATCGCGATTGTTGAGCCAAAATAAAAATATAAACCCCCTCACCCTCCTTAATCCCCCCCCCCCGACTTACCACAACTCCCTGGTGATGGAGCGGAGTGAGGACGCCATTTCTGCAATCCTTGGCGAGAAGCATGTGACGTCGGCGGCACGTCGAGTGACGCCGGCGTCACGTGATTCCCGGCTCGTTCGCGCCGGACGGCTCGTTCGGCCCAAAAAGAACTTTTGGCCAGCTTGGGGGGGTCAGGAGGCCCCCCCAAGCTGGCCAAAAGTTCTTTTTGGGCCGAACGAGCTGTCCGGCGCGAACTCGCCGGGAATCACGTGACGCCGCGTCACTCGACGTGCCACCGACGTCACATGCTTCTCGCCAAGGATTGCAGAAATGACGTCCTCACTCCTCGCTCAATCACCAGGGAGTTGTGGTAAGTCTGGGGGCGGGATTAAGGAGGGTGAGGGGGTTTAAATTTTTTTTTTGCACATATGTACATATACCCAACTCATTGGATTTTTTTTATGTCCATATTGGCCGCAAGTGGGACCCCCTTTCGGACATAAAAAATATGAACATAAAATTTTGCTCTGCACATCCCTAGTATTTTATAAACTGTGCAATGGAATCATATTTCTACTCTGAAAGTATGTGTTTATATTTCTAATGAAAGAAAATATATACTTTCTCTTTTCATTTTAATATATGCATGCATATTTTTTATGCATGAAATAATTATGATACCCAAAATTAAGCGCAGAAGGACATATTGTTATGGCTGCCGGCCGCAGCAAACCGCGACCGTGGCCGACCGTCATGGCCACCGGCCGCGGCGGTCCGAGGCCGGGACCAAGTACTCACCCGCGACGCCGGGTGGGCCCGGAGGCTCCTGCAGGCGCAGGGAGCCTCCTCCAGCGTTCTTCTTGCGGCTTTGGCCGCTGCCCGGGCCGGACGCGGAGCCCAGCGGGGCTGAGATGACTCCTCCCTCTTCCTGGCTGCATAGGGCTGCGCGCGCGGCTGAAGAATAGATTTAAAGGGGCTACGACAGGAAATGTCGTGGCTCCCTCCTGAAGACTCCTCCCTTCCTCCAGGTATTTAAGGCAAGGTCTGCTCCTCAGACCTTGCCTTGGTATTGAGGCTCAGTGCTTAGTTTCCTGTTTGGTGTTCCGGATCCGCTTCTTGCCCCGCTTCTGCTCTTCTCCTTGTTGGACTGATTCTTTGGCTCCTGACCCTTGGACTGGAGGTGGTGATTTTCTGGCTTTGACTTGGACTGGCTCTGGACCCTTCTCCTTATTGTTCTTGGATTGGCTTCGGACCATTCTCCCGTCTGCTCCTGGACCGGCTCTCGACCTCTCTCTGGACTTCAACCCTTGGACTGGACTGGGACTATTCTTCAAGTATACTCCCGGCTTCTCACGACCTGCTGTTGGAGCAATCAAGTGCACTCACATGGCCATCATTCCACCCATCTAAGGGAAGAGATGTACTGCAACAGAAAGCTTTTCCACTCCATCAACATGCAGGTGGTCTGCACGGCTCAAATGCACATACTTGACGTCATGCCCAGGTTCCCGGGAACCGCACACAATTCCTTTATACTTAGCCAATTGGGCCTCTTTTTCAATTTTGAGGCTGGCATATACGGCCTTGCTAGCCACTGTAGGCACTTCACTTGTACAGTCCCCTAACAAGCCGTGCCACACCTCTCTGTACTTGCTGAGTGTTGTTACAGAGTGGCAGCTGCTGTGTGACAAGTAGGGAGGAGGAGTGAAGTAGTACTGTGTGGTCCACAATGTCCATAGGCAAACAGCACAGGGTGTCTAGGGCTGCTGCACACTTCCACAGACTGCTTGCCACCCCTGTAATGGCATGGCTTGGGGGTCTGTATAATACACGTAAGGTAAGGATGACCTTACAGGTAGCATCCAGATCCTGAAGGCAGCCCACTACAGGGATGGCAGTCAGTCTGTGGAAGTGTGCCTGGTCTGTAGCACCAGCACCAGGCCTCTATGCCCTCTACTATTCACCTGTGGACATGGTGGACCACACAGTATTGCCTCACTCACTCCTCCTCCCCACTTGTCACACAGCAGTTGACACTGTGTCAGTTCACTCAGCAAGTACACGTTGTATTAAGTTAACAGTAAAAGCTACAAATGGAGGTGTTCACATACACTATTATTCCTGACACCAGAAAGGGAGCAGAATATCTCGTCTTGTGAGAAGATGACTAACTTCCAATTATCTCCACACATGTTGTACATGTACATAAGATTCAGTGTTGGCCATGAAGCAACTCTGCATGCCACAAACAGGGCCATGTAAGCAGGAGTTAGCTAACAGTATGGTGTGTGAAAAAGGCAACAAGATGCAATGTTAAAGATCCCCATTATAAGCTTCTTATTAATCTTTGACTGTATTACTTACCAGCATACCCTGAGGTTTGTGTGGCATGGCCTAAGCAAGATAGTCTTGTCTGCTACATAAGTGCAAAGTAGGAATGTGCCTGTGCATTCCAGCATGCAAGTTCATGTGTAGGGCAAACATTTAAGCATCTCAACCATTAACACATAAAGCACACAATGGAAGGAGATGAGGAAGTATGTTTTTCAAAACAGCAGCAAAGTTCAAGTTAAGTCCACAGACAGTCCATGTTGAAAGAGTGTACTGAAGGGGACAGCCTCAGGGCCAAGACAGCAAAGATCAGCATGACCAAGACCAAACAGGTCAGCATGGAAGCAGTAGGAGGCCGAGGAGGAGACCCAGCAGCATGGAGGCAGCATTTGCAGGAGCTGAGATGAGACACCAGCAGCACTGAGTAGAAGATGAGCCGTGATGACAAGAGATAGCAGGTGGACACTGAGTGGAGAGAAATTAAAGGAGCCTAGAATATGAGCAGAGCATTGAGGAGGTCTTCTTAGTTAGTGTGCTGAATGAAAATGGTTGAGAGTACACCATCCGTTCTGCATGCTGGCATAACAAATCTGTGCTGAGGCCCTACCCAGATGTCTTCTTCCATCTAGATGGCACAGCAACTCTGTGGTAATGCCCGGCCCAGCTGTCTTCTTCCCTCTAGATGTCAAAGTAACTCTGCAGTGAGGCTCAGCCCACCTGTCTTTTTCCATCTAGATGGCACAGCAACTTTGTGGTGATGCCCGGCCCAGTTATCGTCTTCCATCTATATGGCACAGCAACTCTGTGGTGAGGCCTGGCCCAGCTGTCTTCTTCCATCTAGACAGCACAGCAACTCTGTGGTGAGGCCGAGCCAGGTTTCTCCTAAAAATTAACTTCTTGGGGCTTGTAGGCCAGGTGGTTCTGTTTATCATGGACCCTGTCTACATCGTGGCTTTCCTCTTGGGGGGAGTGTGACTTTGGGGGGGCCTACCCCTCTGGCATGTCCCGTGATGGGGACTGCTATGGGGTGTTGTCTCCACAGAGGCAGCGGAAGACTCTGGCTGCTCTGGCATCCTTTGGAGAATTTGGTTAGCACATTGGTCATGTTGCTCATGGCAGCAACCAGTGCATTGATATTTTGGGTGTTTGCTGCTGTATTCTGTTGCAGGATCTGATTCTTCTGCTTTATGGACCTACTCAAGGCCCTTAGCTCTGCAAGTATGTGCCTCATCTTAGCAACATGCATCGGTGCTGCGGGTACTGATGTTGGTCCTGCGGGTTCTGGTTCCAGAGTCGGTGGTGCTGGCTCCGGTGCCAGTAACTATTGCTGCAACTTGGGCATTAGTGGGCTTGTAGGGTCCTCCTGGTGAGGGAGAGGGCAGGTGGAGGTACCTGGTGCAGTGGTGTGCTGCCTCGTGGATTAAAGGTGTCTGTAGGCTCCCACTCCTGGCTCCCTTCCCACATGAATTTCTCCAGGTTCAGCAACACAACAAGTGTGCTTGGTGAACCCAGGGGTCCAGCATGACCAATGGGGGGTGGTGACACCCTGGCTACTGCTGCAGATGCTCCTCCTCCTCCTACTTGCTGACCAGGGTCTGCGCATCCATAAGGAAGGGCTTGTGTAATGGTGGGAACACACGGATGGTCCCTGGGGCTTCCCAGCTGGGACCTGGAGCTTCATGGCTGGGACCGGAAGCTTGGAGGGCAAAAGCTGTGAAAACAAACAGAAGACATTAGTACATATGCCAGCAAATATCCTTTTTGCATTTGGCATCAGAAGTGCACTTTGCTTCTTTGCAGAGTGAGCTTCTTATGCCAAATTATGTGTATACCCGTTGCTGTCTGCCCATTTATGGGTGAGGTGAACTTACTTGCTGCAACTCGTCTGATGTCTAGCCACTCATCCATGCCCTTGAAAACATCCAGTCCCAGCCTTTCAATGAGTGACTGCTCCATCTTTGTGACAACTATTGGACAGGAGGGCCCCCTCCTCCAGTCACCCATTGATACTTTGCTCAGGACGCACACTGTGCCTGTTGCGGGAGCACTAGGGAGCAGTCCCGATTTGGAGGAGAGTGTGTGGCCTTGGGCCATGGCACAACCCCAGAGGGAAACTCCAGAGGAGCACCTTGGCAGACAAGACATGTCCAAGTATGGGCGGACAGGCTGAAGACCAGGGGCCCTGACCTCTGCTGAACCCGAACGCACCAGAAGAGACCCAGCAATGCAATGCTGGTCTCTGGGGTAGCCCTCCGGCCACTCGATAGCCCTTTCGGACCTGCCACCTGGAAACAGCAGGTGTGTCAGGATGGACAGAGGTCAAGGACAGGCGATGGCACTTGGACACTTGGACAAGACATAGGCACTTGGAGACAGATGAAACTAGGCTCTTGAAGACTTAGATGAGACTAGGCACTTGGAGACTTAGACACAACAAGGCCCTTGGAGACTTAGGCAGACACTGCCCCTCAGGACAGCCTACACAACCCCCCTGGGGCTGGTCACGGACCACCCTGTCCCGCTGCACAGCCTAAACAACCTGAGGATGCTGATCATGGACCACGTGGAGAGCGGAAGATGTGCAGGACCGAAGCTCAGGATGAAGGAGGGATTTGGGAAGTGCTTGAAGAAGGATCCAGTCGGAAGAGGACTCCAGTGACCGGAAATGGACACCAGATCAGATACGTATTTACTCCCAGGATGGTCGTCTGGTGGCAATATCCGGCTGGTGAGACTAGGCTTGAAACCCGAAGCTAGGAACTAAAGTATCAGGGACCACAGGACACAGGAACAGAAGAGCTGGAACAACTGGAGATGGGTTTCGAAGAACTAGACCATCCGAGGACAAGGACATCCGAAGAGAAGAGCCAGAGGGAACTAGGACATCTGAAAACTGGAACATCTGAAGACAGGAACATCTGGAACATCTGAAGACAGGATGGATGAGGACATAGGATCTGACGAGAGACCAGGAGCCATGGATGAAGACAAGGGAATTCCCATGAAGAACAGAGTGCCTTGAAGAAGCAAAGATGGACCTTGGAGCCTCCTGGAATGAAGATCTGGAACAAATAAGGAATCTAGGAGAAGTTTGGCTCCTTGCAAAGGTGACGAGGGACTGGCAAAGGGCCCTTTTATATGGCTGAAGAGGAGACTCCGGATGATCTCATCAGGTGGGGCCGCGGGGCCTTTCTCGCCGCGGGCCCTTTAAGTACTCAGAAGAAGAGCGGCGGTACACCTGGAGAGAGGAAGGACCTGGGACAGTGATGGCGGCATCCACGCCGCAAAGACAAGGGCTGAAGATGGTGCTAGGCCTCGAAACAGGAGTGGATTAGCAGCGGCCTCCTGTCGCGGGACAAGGGACCAAAAAGCAGCTCCATACGGCAAGGGGTACTGCGGCAGTGCCCGGGCTGTGCGAAAGCAGCGGTGGCAGTGGCGGCCTTCAGGCCGCAAGGGAGAAATGTCACCAGAGAGAGCCTTAGTAATTGGCGGTCTCCAGGCCACGTGGAGATGGCATTGGTGGCGGCCTCCTGCCGCGGGACAAGGGAGCAGAACCTCGGTTCCACATCGCAAGGAGGACAGCGGCAGTGCCCAAGCTGCACAGAAGCAGCGGCAGTGGCAGCCTTCAGGCCGCAAGGGAAGAATGTCGGCGGCGGCCTCCGGGCTGCGTAGATATGGCGGTGGTGACAGCAGCTTGGCAGCAGAGGTGAGAAACTGCTCTTGGCTAGGCCCGAAAGCAGCATCGCAAAAGCACCCCCTCCTCAAAGGACCTCCTCCTTAAGCCTCTTTTTTCGCAGCTTGGAAGGGTCGAAGAGCTAGAGCTGGGATTCCTTGGTGGAGGGACTGAGGTGAAGAAGTATAGAAGGCTGAAGACATGGAACGGAGGTAGTCAAGAATTCAGATAAGGACATTTTGCTGGGTTGCAGGATGGCTAGGCTGCATCTAGGGAACCACAAAATGTAGATGCCCCTTGCAGGGAGATGACACTTGTAGACAGGAGACATGGGGTTTCTAGCTGCATAATTATAACATCCTGGGTGCAGGTGCCTCCTGTAGGTTATGAAAAAATAACCCAGGGGAGATGATGCAGAAATCTTGACAAGGTGGAAAACAAGGATGAAGAAATCACAAGCTTAGGCAGGTGTGGAAGCCATCGAACCTGGGTGCAGGTGCCTCCTGCAGGTCGAGAAGAAAAAATATACCCAGGCCTTATAGGTGCTTCCTGAAGGAAGGTTTGTGGCTATCAAGCGGGTGCAGGCACCTCCTGCGGATCATAGGAAAAACAAAATCTCAAACAATGGCTGGTGCCTCCAGCAGGTAGAGGAATTCACAAAAAAGTTGGACAAAATATTCTTGAAAAAAAGATTTCTTGGGTCTGGAACTCTTGGAATTCCAAAGTATGGGCCCGTCACTGGAACATGCTCACCGGAACACATGGCCTTCGCAATCTATTGCGGGAGCGCAAGGGAGCTATCCTGATTTGGAGGAGAGTGTGTGCCCTTGGGCCATGGCACAACCCCAGAGGAGCACAACTCCAGAGGAGCACCTAGGCAGGCAAAACATGTCCGAGCACAGGCGGACAGGCTGAAGACCAGGGGCCCTGACCTCTACCGAACCCGAACGCACCAGAAGAGACCCAGCAACGCAATACTGGTCTCTGGGGCAGCCCTCCGGCCACTCGATAGCTCTTTTGGACCTGCCTCCTGGAAATGGCAGGTGCGACAGGACGGACAGAGGTCAAGGACAGGCGATGGCACTTGGAGACTTGGACAAGACATGGACACATGGAGACTTAGTCAAGACTAGGTACTTGGAGACTTAGGCAGATACTGCCCCTTAGGGCACCTTACACAGCCCCTCTGGGGCTGGTCACGGACCACCCTGTCCCACTGCATGCCCTACACAACCTGAGGAGGCTGGTCACGGACCATACGGAGAGCAGGACATGTGCAGGACTGAAGCTCAGGATGAAGGAGGGATCCGGGAAGAGCTCAAAGAAGGATCCAGCCAGAAGAGGACGTCAGTGACCAGAAATGGACACCGGATCACATACATATTTACTCCCAGGATGTTCGTCTGGAGGCGAGTTCCGGCAGGCGAGGCTAGGCTTGAAACCCGGAGCTAGGAACTAAAGGATCAGGGATCACAGGACACAGGAATAGATGAGCTGGAACAACTGGAGACGGGTATCAAAGACCACCCGAGGACAAGGACATCCGAAGAGAGGAGCTGGAGGGAACTAGGACATCTGAAGACAGGAACATCTGAAGACTGGAACATCTGAAGACAGGAACATCTGAAGACAGAATGGATGAGGACGCAGGATCCGACAAGAGACCAGGAACCATGGATGAAGACAAGGGAATTCCCATGAAGAACAGAGTGCCTTGAAGAAGTAAAGATGGACCTCGGAGCCTCCTGGAATGAAGAGCTGGAACAAACAAGGAATCCAGGAGCAGACTGGCTCCTTGTGAAGGCAACAAGGGACTGTCGAAAGGCCCTTTTATAGGGCTGAAGAGGAGATGCCCGGATGACCTCATCAGTGGGGCCACGGGCCCTTTAAATACTCAGAAGAGGTGCGGCTGCGTGCCTAGAGAGAGGCAGGACCAGGTACAGCGACGGTGGTGTCCACACCGTGAAGACGAGGGCTGGAGGCAGTGCTAGGCCGTGAAACAGGAACGGGTCAGCGGCGGCCTCCTGCTGCGGAACAAAGGAGCAAAACTGCGCCTCCATTCTGCAAGGAGGACGGCGGCAGTGCCTGGGCCTAGCAAAAGCGGTGGTGGTGGCGGCAGCGGCCTCCAGACTGCAAGGGAGGTACGTCGGCAGAGAGAACCTTAGTCGGAGGCGGCCTCCTGCCGTGGGACAAGGGAGCAGAATGGCGGCTCCACGCTGCAAGAAGGACCGCAGCAGTGATCTCCAGGCCACATGGGAGGAACGTCAGCAGTGGCATCTGGGCCACGTGGAGACGGCAGCAGCAATGGCCTGGCAGCAGAGGTGAGAGGCTGCTTGCGGATAGGCCCGGGAGCAGCATTGCAACAGTGCCTTGAGCTGTACTTTGATGTTGCAGTATCAATGGGCGACCTGCTCCCCACTTCTTGGCACTCCCCTGCACCGGCTGATAGCCTGGACAATATTGCACCATTATTTGGAAACAACAAAGAAGTCGATGCCCAAGAAAGTCTTTGCCAAATCTTTAATAGGAATTCAAAATGCCATCCGCAGTATGGACGTATCTTATTTGAAATGAGTAGTGCTTAAACATCTATCGGTTCCATTCATTAATGGTTCCTCATACGTTTACTGCAGATCAACATGGATTGCGGATGGCATTTTGAATTCCATTGTGATTTTCTCAGTGTGTTCAAATTTAAGCCCCTGAGGCAGCCACTGGAATGTGGCGAAACTCGGCCTGAGTTGGGCAATTTTAATTAACATTATACGTCTCCACCCATTAAAGATTTGGCAAAGACTTTCTTGGGCATCTACTTCTTTGTTGTTTCCTCACGGCTTTGTTAGATCGCCTGCCTTGCTGTTTTTTGGGTCCGCACCATTATTTGGGCCTTGGATGCCTCAGAGGTCTTTGCTGCTTGGTTGCCAAACAACACCTGATAATTTTGCAGGACCTCTGCGATGAGCAGCTCATTCTCCTGCACACTAAACTTTATGGCCCTGAGACGCTGCTGTGGTGCCTGACTGCCTGAAGGGGGTGCCACAACCTCTCCTGGAGAGGTGTCCTCTCTTTCCTCACTCTCCATCCCACTCTCCTCTCCTCTCCCTTCCTCCCCCCTCCCCCGACCCTGGTCTACCAAATCCCTTCCCCTCTGCCCTCTCTGTCTATCCATATGCTGCCCTACTCCTCCCTCCACTCTTGCCTGCCTAGCCCCTTCCTCCACTCACACCTTCCTTTCCCTTCCCTCCTGCCTCTCTCTACTCCTGCCCCTATCCATACTCCTACTCCTCCTTCCCTTGGCACTCCTGCTCTCATCCTCCCACTCCTCTCCTCATGCCTCTTCTCTCCTCTTTCCCCATGCTTGTCACACTTCATCCTTCCTTCAGCACACACATACACACACTTCCTTCAGCACACACATACACACACACACACACACCTCATCGCACAGTCACACAGACACACAGACACATAAACACACCTCCTCACCGCACACACACACACACACCTCCTCACCACCTCCACACCTCCTCACCACCTCCATACCAAATAACAAACTAGACTAACAAACTTTCACGCCAACAAAAAAGCCAAAAAACAAAGGTTAAGGGAAACAGATGACAACAGAAAACAAGACAACTCACTCAATAATCGCAGATAACACTTCTAAACTCCTCTAACATTAACCTCTCTCCCGTCACTACAACACCTGACACACCCTCAAAGAGGCACATGCACGAAGTCTGTATTTATACAGGGAAAAAATAACGCATGCCGCACGATTACGCAACACAGCGTGCAATGATGCAACGTGGCATGCGATAAAATAGCTATGTGATGCGGAAAAATATTGCGTCTTGCAGTATCTGTAAAATTGCCCTAACCACGCCCCTTTTTCTATCGCAGGCTTTATTCTTACTTTTTTATAGCAATTTGATAAATCTAGGTCACAGTTTGGTTATCTTGACAAAGTTTTACAGAAAATCAGTGACCATAGTGTTTTGCAGCTGATATGTGGAGGTAGACAGCTGACTTAATTTTAAACCAATCTGGTTACATTTTGCTCTTGGCCTTACCTGAGGCAACAGAATTTTTTACTAGTCTACACCGTCTAATAAATACCCACATTCCCTATAATTATTGACAATTGTATACTTCACATTTTAATCAGTTATCTTTGACAGTGTAGGTATTTGACAATTTTTTTTTTACTTTGTTGTCATAAAGAATTTGCCAACTTAATATTCATTGTCATTCTCAAATAGTAAGGTCTGAAAATAGAATGCATTATTTCCAGTGAGCACAGCATTAGATATTGGAACAATCAACAATCAAATTCAGAACAGGCAGATTTCAGCCTTGTTGAAGTTTAACAGAAGTTTTGGATTTGACTCAGATCCTCTATCATCTTTCCTCCAGCAAATCTGGGTGAAATTTAAAAGAAGTTAGAAAACTGCAAAAAATATGCTTTGGGTGTTGAGAAAATCTGAAAGAAGATTTAATGATCAGGCAGAATATGTATTAGATTTTTTAAAAATTAAAATGGATTTTTATATCTTCAATTTTATTTATTTTCCTCTATTTAGGGCTTGACAATTTTTCAAAAGTTTTAAATATTTTTATCATTGTCAAAATGCTGAATCTATTTTGTAGGAGTTTGCACGTCTATAGGCAGGATATTTAAACACATCAATGTTACAGTATTGTAGCTGTGTCTACAACCCACAGCACAAGCATAGATTAATTTTTAGCATGGGATGATGTTCATTGAAACTAAGCATGATCTGCTTTTAATCCTAAACCAAGTCTAATATTAGGAACAGAAACATTTCATGTCCTTCTGATGGGAATAAGTTTAGGGAGAAGGATGGTAGTACACTTTCAGTAATACTAGAAGATTTCAGTCAGGTTAAGGATGATTTTCCCATCCCCGTCCTAGATACAACACATATTCCTTGATAAATAGGCCCAGCCCTTCCCCCTCTCCCTCTCCCTCCACCTCCACACATTCACACTTTGAATTAAGGAGAAATGCATTTCAGTAATTAAGGTACAGGGTCAGATTAACATTTCTGGCAAATATGGGGTAATATTAGTGCAAAAAGCTTGAAAGTCAGTTCCCTTGAAGAGCAAATCTTTAGGCCAAGGACTTGGCTTCTTGCAGTTTCTGAAAGGGAAATACATTCCACAGAACATAAAAACATAACATAAGAATTGCCATGCTGTGTCAGACTAAGGTCAATTGAGCCCAGCATCCTGTCTCAGATAATAGCCAATCCAGGTCTCAAGTACCTGTCAGATCCCATAAATTACGGTAGATCTAATTCCTGTAACTCTCTCCCAAGGATAGCAATAGCTTTCTTTAGTCTACCTGGCTAATAATATGTTATGGACTTTTCCTCCAAGAATATGTCCAAACATCTTTTAAACTCTGCTATGTTAGTTGCTTTGATCATATCCTCTGGCAACATATTCTAAAAAGTGCTTTATACAATCCATTTTGAATCTGCTGATTGTTAGTTTCATGGAGTGTCCCCTTGTTTTAGTATTATTTGAAAGAGTAAATAACCATCCTTGATTTACCCATTCCATTCCACTCTTGATTTTATAAATTTCTATCAGGTCCCCTCTTAGTTGTCTCTTTTCCAAGTTGAAGAGCCCTAGCCTGCATAGCTACTGTTCGGAGGTGAGATGTTCCATCCCCTTTATCATTTTTGTCATCCTCTTCTGCACCTTTTTTAGTTCTATATTTCTTCAGATGGGATGAACAGAACAGTACAAAATACTTATGGACTTTCGTTTTCACTTTTTATTTTATTTTCCCTGAAAACTTATCAAGGAAATAATGATAATGGAGAAGGTGGTATGAAAGTATTTGGCGCAGTCACCCCATTTGGAAGCAAATTCAAGGTCAAAACTTAGATAAGGTGGAGAACATCTGTAAGTGAGGCATGAATTATTACCTAAAGAGGAATGCAGAGTGGGAAAGGCAAGAGATCTAAGTATGCACATAGTGGTCTACTTTTTCTATTTAACTTTGCCCCAGACCCTTAAAGGGTAACTTTCAAAAATGTCCATGTGGCCCCCTATACGGTCATATATGGGGATGCGGAGATCTACTATACTATTTTATAATTTGCACATATCTGGTCCATGCAGATTATAAAATATGTGTATATTTGCCTTCAACTTAATTATTTATGTTTCAGTATGTGTAAATATTTGCAATACATTGAAAGCATGCACTTTACCTATTTTAATAAACATGCACATGTATATTTTATGCTCAACATTAATATTACTTATTCATTTAAAACCCTGATTTACATATTGAAGCAAATAATGACTAACATGGCTATCCTGTTGAAAAAATTGAACTTAATATATTTTAAAATATGCATGGTACTCAAAATCACCAGTTTTCCAATATCTCTCCAATTCATCGAGACCTTCCTAGTGCTTCACCCTAAACTGTCCCCAGTTCACCCAGACCTCTCACCCAAAAATAGGAGACAACAGATGATTCCAATATCTATTGTGCTAGTTAATTAGCAGGTATAAAATTGTGTGACATTTTCCTTGAAGTTGATATTCAGTACCACTTAGCTGGATAAGTAAGGACTTCTCCAGCTAAGTCTTATGTTCTTAAGTGGCAGTGGCTGAATATCTGGCCTCATTTAGTGGCTGCCACTTACCAGATAATTACTAAAGCCATATAAATATTTATCCAGCTAATTGGTGGGCGGGAAATGGGCATTTTGGGGAATTGCTACTTACCTGGCTAACTTACGGGCCAATACAGTAAAAAACTCGAGAGAGATACAGTAAAACAATTATTTAAATTAGGCCCAGCGGTAAAAAGAGGCGCTAGGGACACTAGCGCGTTCCTAACGCCTCTTTTCAGACAGGAGCGGCGCTGTCAGCGGGTTTGACAGCCAATACTCAATTTTGCCAGCGTCGGTTCTCAAGCCCGCTGACAGCCATGGGTTCGGAAACCGGATGCCGGCAAAATTGAGCATCCGGTTTTCAACCCGCGAGCCACGGGCCTATTTCAAATTTATTTTTTTTTTACTTTTTTAAACTTTCAGGACGTCCGACTTAATATCGCCATGATATTAAGTCGGAGGGTGCACAGAAAAGCAGTTTTTACTGCTTTTCTGTGCACTTTCCCAGTGCCCGGAGAAATTAGCGCCTACCTTTGGGTAGGCGCTAATTTCTGAAAGTAAAATGTGCGGCTCGGCTGCACATTTTACTTACTGAATTGCGCGGGAATACCTAATAGGGCCATCAACATGCATTTGCATGTTGCGGGCGCTATTAGGTTCGGGGAGGTTGGACGTGCATTTTGGACGCGCTATTACCCCTTACTGAATAAAGGGTAAAGCTAGCACGTCGAAAACGCGCGTCCAAATGCCAGCTAACAGTGCGCTCTGACGGAGTGCACTGTACTGTATCGGCCTGTTAGCTGGATAAGTAGCAATATTTAAACTTATCCAGTTAAGTTAACTGGATAAGTTAGACCTGCTTAATAGCAGTTCCAAAGTTAGCCAGATAAGACTTATTCAGCTAACTAGCAACTTATTCAGGAATATTCCAGCTAACTTAGGACATGATTTATCATTCCATGCGGAATGATGAAGCCTGCGCTGAAGGGGGCGGGCGGACAATAGCCCGCAAACGATCACACTGCGGCGGTGCGGTGCAGGCTATAGCGGGCATAAAAGGTGATGCTATTCCCCGAGCTACTGCCAGTGATAATGTTTGAAACATTGTCACCGGCAGTGGTGCCGCTGCCGACACCTCCCTAACTCTGCCCCGACTCCTCCCCTCTCCCTAATTTTAATGTCACCACCGTGAGAAAGGCTCTTTTCGCATGAGATAATACACGCGATAATTCCTTAGAAAATAACCCCCCAACTTAGACATTTAGCTTTAAATATCTACCTCCTAATATATTCATGTAAAAGTCTTATAAAATAGCAACTTACATGCATACTTTATGGTCGTGCTCCAAAATGCCCCTATTCCGCTCCTTTTTCTGCAGGTAAACGTGCACACAAAACTGAAAATCCACACATGCAAGAATAGTGGAACCTTGTGCTGTGGCATGGTTGGCACAGCCTAGTATGTGAACCTACTAGACCCACACCAACAGCTTGCAAGTGATCTGGCTAATGCTTTTGAATATGGTCACCATTGTAACCATTAGGGATGTGAATCGGGCTTCGAACTATTGAAAATATCGGACGATATTTTCAAAATCGTCAGAAATCGGGGGCTCCCGATAAGAGAACCCCACGATTTTGTTCCTGGGGTTCTCTTATCGTTTTGGGGGAGGGCGGGAAAAACGGCACACCAAAACAATCCCTAAACCCACTGGATGGCCCACACCATTTTTAAAGATGGCACAGGCCGTCCATTACTCCTACCATGTGACAGGGCCTGGCCAATGGCACGGATACCCTGTCACATGGTAAGGGCAAAGGGCCATCGGCACCATTTTTATTAGTGGCAGCCGACGGCCCCGAGAGCGGGAGATCGCTCCCAGGACTTCCATTGGACCACCAGGTACTTGTAAAAAGTTTTGGGGGGGGGTTCGGGAGGGTGGGGAAAGCTAAGGGATTAGTTTTAAAGGGTCGGGTGGGTTTTTTTGTTTATCGCTTGGGCGCAGCTGATAAACAAAACCGCGGTCGGGCCACACAAAAAAAAATTAATGATGTGAATCGGAACCGATTCCGGTTCCGATTCACATCTCTAGTAACCATGCCTTTATCTGCACATCTGAACTAAATATGCTGTTACAGTACTTGTGATATTCAAGTATAACAATAGTAATTACTTATTCCTGGTAACAAATGATGTTGAAACACATGTTTCTCTATTATATCTCTTCTCGGATGTGAGGGGCATACTTTTGTAGTCTTTGCAAATTTTTTACACTATATCTTATTACAAATGGTTTTCTCAGTAGAAACAGCACCTGAATACATCATGAGACAGAATTTCAGACAGAAAGCCAAGTCTTATTCTGTCTTTTCAATGAAAGAGAGAACTGAAGCCCAGTGACCAAGCCAGAAACTTGGAATAACTATTTACCCCTTATGCCTCAGATTCAATTTTAATCTATGCATTGACTTGATTTGCAACTTGAAATTAATTTGACAAGAATGTTGAGAAAGATAGCGGGTATGTGAGCCCTTTATGCTGCAGTGTAGTTGATGCAGCCTTGAGGGTGAACACCCAATACCTACGCTAGCACCTGGTGATCGCACCCTGTAATGGGACAGTCTGGAGCTTCACCTTTATCTGGCGGCCGGCAAGACTTAGGTGGATCACTAGGGCAGTGAAGATACCTAAAGTTCAAAGGCTCATCGGGGTCAGGGCAAGCAACAGACTAATGGAGTCAGAGACAGGCCAAGGTCGGGGCAGGCAGCTAGCAAGTGTGGCCAGGTCAAAACAAGAGGTCAGATTCAAACAACAGACAATTGTGGTCAGGTCAAAGCAAGAGTCAAGATCCAGAGACTCAGGCCAAGGGTGGATAAAGACACGCTGAAAACACAGGATAAGGCAGATAGGACAAGGTGAGGCTGGACAAGGAAGGCTGGAGAAGACAAGGCTGGACGAGGCAAGGCTGGAAAGCAAGGATGAGGCAAGGCTGGACAAGAATCAGGAACACAGGAACCAAGAACGCTAGATACATGCACTGCAAGGTAAGATGCTTGTTGCTAAAGTGAGGTAATGCTGTGAGGCCCTTGCTTAAATAGGCCGGTGGCCTGATGTTATCGGAAGGCACTGCTCAGCGTTACCTAATTCGGAGCCCATATAATGTGCGCATATGCATGTGCATGCCTAAGGAGATTCCCGGCACAGGAGTAGTATGGTGTCATGTGGAGCCATAATCGGTTGTATTCCAGCCACAGGAGCTTATCAACGGTATCCTGAGCCACTCTTGGCAGTGTCAGGATAAATACAGTGGCTCATAGGGGTATGCCTTCGTTTTCGATGTATTGGCAATCCGCAACGTATATGTCCCTATTTGCTGTATTCGTGGGGTCACGAAATGTATGCGAACCCCCACGAATACAATGTATCTAACGAATAAACCCCCCACCCTCCTGACCCCCCCAAGACTTACCAAAAATCCCTGGTGGTCCAGCGGGGGTCCTGGCGTGATCTCCTGCACTCGGGCTGTTGGCTGCCAGTATTCAAAATGGCACCAATAGCCTTTGCCCTTACTATGTCACAGGGGCTACCGGTGCCATTGGTCGGCCCCTGTCACATGGTAGGAGCACAAGATGGCACCATCCGTCCATTGCTCCTACCATTCTGGGCATACCTTTCTAACTGGAGACTTTAGGTACTTCACCCCTTTTAGAAAATGAGTGACCTCTGGATGAGAGGCCAAAGGCTTGCTCTGGACTCTGCCTCTAATTCAGCCCAGAGCTGAAACCTGGACTTGCAGTGAACTGTAAGCTAGATCCATGGATAAACCTGCTGTCTTGTGCTCCTACCATTTATTTATTTATTTATTTATTTATTTATTTATTTATTTATTTATTGTTTTTGTTATACCGAGTTTCATGACATGCATCACATCAACCCGGTTTACAATTAACAGAGTGTGTAAAGCATAACGTAACATAAACAATGTTCTCAATAAACGTAAACAATGTTCTCAATAAGAACCTTGAACTTTAGATATAGTGGATCAGATAGAGGATGTGAGAAAGTTACAATAAAACAGGGAAATTAACTTGGAGCTGGAAGAGGGGAGAGATAGAACAGAGCAATATTTACATTTCAGCCTATTAATGTAATAGAGTAGCAGAGTGAGTAAATAAAATATGTGAGTAACTGAGGCAGTACATCACTATGAAACGGTACATAAATAATCAAATGTATAAATACATTTCAGCCTATTAATGTAATAGAGTAGCAGATTGAGTAAATAAAGTATGTGAGTAACTGTGGCAGTACATCACTATGAAACGGTACATAAACGGTACCATGTGATAGGGGGCAACAAATGGCACCAGTAGCCCCTGTGACATAGTAAGGGCAAAGGCTATTGGCGCCATTTTCAATACTGGCAGCCAACGGCCCGAGTGCAGGAGATCGCTCCAGGACAGTACCCCCAAAGACTTGCCAAAAGTCCCTGGTGGTCTAGCGGGGATCCTGGAGCACAAGATGGCACTGGCCATCCATTGCTCCTACCATGTTTCTTATTATTGGAACCTCTCTGTTGGGATGGCCTAACTCTAATGCTTCATTAGTATCCTTTGAAGTTACCTCTCTCTGAATCATGCACTCCTGCGCAACTGTGGTCTTTCCCTTTTTTTCTCTTTGAAAAGCTGTTCTATCTCCTTTTTAAAGGTTAGCGCCAGCAGCCTGGTTCCACCATGGTTAAAGTAGAGCCCATACCTTCGGAAACTCTACCCCTTCCCCAAAAGGTTCCCAAGTTCCTAAGAAAACTGAATCCCTCTTCCTTGCACCATTGTCTTGTCCATGCATTGAGACTTCAGAGCTCTGCCTGCCTCTGGGGACCTGCACGTGGAACAGGGAGCATTTAAAAGAATGGTACCCTGGAGGTTCTGAATTTCAGCTTTCTACCTAAGAGCTTATTTTGGTTTCTAGAACCTCACTCTCACATTTTCCTATGTCGTTCGTACCCACGACAGCTGACTCCTCCCTAGCACTGTCTAAAATCCTATAGAAGTGACGGCAGAAGAAGACCAAACGGCCCATCCAGTCTGCCCAGCAAGCTTTCACACCTATTTGTTTTCATACTTATCTATTACTCTGACTGCCGAGGTCAGGGCTCTTATTGGTAACTTTTTGGTTCCAATTCCCTTCCACCCCCAACATCGATGCAGACAGCAGTGCTGGAGCTGCATCTAAGTGACGTATCTAGCTGATTGGTTTGGGGTAATAACTGCCGTAATAAGCAAGCTACTCCCATGTTGGTTTACCGTGACTGTGCAATTAAGTCCTTGTTGGTTGTCTGAATATAAATCATCTTTACTTCATTCCCCCTGTTGTTGAAGCAGTGAGCTGCGCTGGATATGTATTCCAAGTGAAATATCAGGCTTAATTGATTTGGGTAGTAACCGCCGTAACAAGCAAGCTACACCCATGCTTATTTGTTTACCCAGACTATGTAATTCATTCCTTGTTGGTTGATGCTGAATATAAATCATCTTTTCTTCATTCTCCCTGCCGTTGAAGCAGAGAGCTATGCTGGATGTGCATTGAAAGTGAAGTATCAGGTTTATTTGGTTTGGGGTAGTAACCGCCATAACAAGCAAGCTACTCCCCTGCTTTTTTGTGGATGCAAATCCTTTTTTCCACATTTCCTCTTGCCATTGAAGCATAGAGCAATGTTGGAGTCACATTAACCATGTGTATGTTTATTGAATAAGTATATTAATCTCCAGGTAGTAGCCATCATTCCCGCAAGCAAGCCACCCCATGCCTCTTCCCTTCATTCACATCCTCTAGACTTTATGGATCCACAGTGTTTATCCCACGCCCCTTTGAAATCCTTCACAGTTTTGGTCTTCACCACTTCCTCCGGAAGGGCGTTCCAGGCATCCACCACCCTCTCTGTGAAGAAATACTTTCTGACATTGGTTCTGAGTCTTCCTCCCTGGAGTTTTAAATTGTGACCCCTGGTTCTGCTGATTTTTTTGCAACAGAAAAGGTTTGTCATTGTCTTTGGATCATTAAAACCTTTCAAGTATCTGAAAGTTTGAATCATATCAGCCTTGCTCCTCCTTTCCTCCAGGGTGTATATATTTAGATTCTTCAATCTCTCCTCATAAGTCATTCGATGAAGACCCTCCACCTTTTTGGTCGCCCTTCTCTGGACCGCCTCCATCCTGTCTCTGTCCCTTCGGAGATACGGTCTCCAGAACTGAACACAGTACTCCAGGTGAGGCCTCACCAAGGACCTGTATAAGGGGATTATCACTTCCCTTTTCTTACTCGATATTCCTCTCTCTATGCAGCCCAGCATTCTTCTGGCTTTAGCTATCGCCTTATCACATTGTTTCGCCGACTTCAGATCATTAGAGACTATCACCCCAAGGTCTCTCTCCTGCTCCGTATATATCAGCCCTTCTCCTCCCATCGAATACAGTTCTTTTGGATTTCCACAACCCATATGCATGACTCTGCACTTCTTGGCATTGAATCTCAGCTGCCATATCGTCGACCACTCTTCCAGCTTCCTTAAATCCCGTCTCATTCTCTCTACTCCTTCCGGCATGTCCACTCTGTTGCAGATCTTAGTGTCATCCGCAAAAAGACAAACCTTACCTTCTATCCCGTCCGCAAAGTCGCTCACAAAGATATTGAACAGGACCGGTCCCAACACCTATATAGGTGATGTGTGAGGTCTGCCACCTTCGCATCAGATAGGCATGTTACCAGGCGATCCTCATACCCACCAGCCACCCAGCTGACTACATTCCTAATAATCGAATCGCCAACTATGACGGCTGACCTAACCTTTACCTCCTTGGCAGTAGCCCTGGGAGACACATCCTCTGTGCGAGAGGACAGTGAACCACCTGGAGAGCAGGTCCTTGCTACACGATCCTTTCTGGCTGCACTAGGTTGACGTTCTCCGATCATGAGACCTTCCTTCTCAAAAGCAGGCCCAAGGCTGCAATACTGGAGTTGGGACTTGGCTACTATGTCCCTGAAGGTCTCATCTATATACCTCTCTGTTTGCCTCAGACAAACTTCTGTTTGTTGCCTGCCTTTCTGACTACCTATTCACAACAAAACACACTAACTTCTGTTTGTTGCCTGACTTTCTGACTACCTATTTAAAATAAAACACACTAACTTCTGTTTGTTGCCTGACTTTCTAAAAGAAAACACATAAACTGCTGTTTGATGCCTGACTTTCTGACAGCCAATTTAAAACAAAATAGACCAAAACAATAAATAATATACCCCGATAGTTTACTTCTCCCCAATACTTTTAAGTTTTGAAAATTTCTCCAAGCAGTACTTACTGATTCTTTCCAGCCACCAGTAAGGTGATCCTCTCCTCTCAGTGCTCTCACTCAAAAATGCACTCAGAAACACATACTTGAAGCCCAAAACAATATAATAATGATTTTTATATGTTTGGTGGAAAAACTTCAAATGCCAATTTTAGGAAGAACCTGCCTTAGAAGTGGAAAAAAAAAGCAGCATCATTAGTTTAAAAACCTCCATTATCCCTTCACCACTTCTAAGGCAGGTTCTGTCTAGAATTTGGCATCTGAAGTTTTTCTCCATACATATAAAAATCATTATTATATTTTTTGTGCTTCAAGCTTGTGTTTCTGAGTGCATTTTTGATAACTCTTTTAAATAGGATCTAAACTATAAAGTCAATGCAGGTTCTAGTCTTTACAATGCTGGATTATTGCAATAATGTTTTCATTGGTATCCCAAAAAATACTTGCACTGCTTTATTTATTTATTTTTAACAATTTGTGTACCACTTAGGTAAAGTTCAAAGAGATTCACATAAAAACATAATAAAAATCAGACAGGATATAAAATACATTATACATTAAAAAGTATCTGCAATAATACACTATCCTAAAACCTGTTTTTTTTATCTGAATAATCAGGATCCAAATTATGGATTGGAGACTAATTGAAACAGGTAGATTTTTTCAATCTCAGAAAGCTCCTGATACTAGATGATAATTTTAATTTGCTTGGGAGTGAGTTCTAAGAAGCCAGACTGGGCCTCTCACAGTCATGCTGCTTTCACTGATATAATAACAAGCTGTTTGGCCTGCAAAGAGCGGAGTGACTGAGATGAAACATACATTTTCAATACGGTGATTTCAACTTGCGCAAAATGCTGGCGCATGAATTATTCTTGGCACAGACTAAAGAGAATGCATAACCCCTTTTTTGCAGAAATTGCATTGGCTCCCAATTAGATTTAGGCTTCTATTTAAGATCTCTTGCTTAGTTTTTAAAATGGAAAATGGGCAGAGACCAATCTATTTACATAACCAAATTTTCCCTTACTGCCCTGACAGCCAGCTGAGATCCTCATAGATTAATATTGTTGTATATACTTTCTTTGAAACAAACTCAATTAGTCTTTACTCAAAAGTAGGCCTTCTCTTAAATCTGCCCTAACATTTGAAATAGGAATATGCAGAGGGAAAAATCTAATGAGCAAAAATTTTTTTGGTGTATTATTTGTTTTATTTGTTCATTCATTTGTCATTATAGTCAATGTGGAAAGCAATACATTAGATTTTGGCTCCCAAATTGGAATTTTTTAATCATTTCTAGTCAAATTGATATGTAAACATCATCAGAAGAGTGAAGGCATGCCATTGTATGAAGACTATATCAATATGACACCAAAATTGTCACTAAGAGTCCAAGGCACCATAAAGGAGAAAAAAGGTTCCAGCAATGGCAGGAATTCTCCAAGGTACTGCGAGAAGAGCAAAGAGGTAGATAGAATGGCATCAATATAACACAGCACCGTGAGAGGTGCAAAGCAGCCCCCAAGAGTAGCAAGAATGCTCCAAGATGTAAAGTCTGGGGTATGGTAGAAAGGCAGAGTGACAGCAAGTCCCTCAAGATGCAAACTAGTGGGTATGGCAGCAATGCTGAGTGGAAGAAAGACTCCTAAGTTGAAGGATAAAGAGTATAGCAGCAAGGTGGAGAAGCTGGAAGCACTTGACACTTGTCAGATTTAGTACAAGAGAATAATCTGTCATCAGTATCATTTTTATGACATGAGCTTTTAATTCATTTCCTACTTGAATATGATCTTGCTGCTGGTAGAATTTTGGGTTTCTTGTGAAATTTTCTTTCCAATTGAAACTTAGTCACAATCAGATCAAAATAATGGTCTCTCCTCAGTGTGACTTTCCTGTTAATTTGAGAGGTATGTTTTATTAATGAAGCTTTTCTCATATTTCATATCTAGAGTCTCTTCCCTTTGTTAATTTTCTGGTGTTGCATTAGTTGTTTCTTCCTTCTTTGAGATCATGAGAGGTCTTGAACGAGTAGATGTGAATCGGTTATTTACACTTTCAGATAATAGAAGGACCAGGGGACACTCCATGAAGTTAGCAAGTAGCACATTTAAGACTAATCGGAGAAAATTCTTTTTCACTCAATGCACAATTAAGCTCTGGAATTTGTTGCCAGAGGACATGGTTAGTGCAGTTAGTGTAGCTGGGTTGAAAAAAGGTTTGGATAAGTTCTTGCAGGAGAAGTCCATTAACTGCCATTAATCAAGTTTACTTAGCTAATAGCCACTGCTATTAATTGCATCAGTAGCATGGGATCTTGGTGTTTGGGTACTTGCCAGGTACTTGTGATCTGGTTTGGCCTCTGTTAGAAACAGGATGCTGGGCTTGATGGACCCTTGGTCTGACCCAGCATGGCAATTTCTTATGTTCTGAAATTTTGCAACATTCAGAAAATGCATGTTTTCAGTTCTGCCTGTATTTCTTTCTTCTGATTGAAGTGCTTTGTGGACAAATTACAAACACATTACAAACAAACAGGTTGTAGATTCAGGATGTGATTGTGGAGGGAAAGAAAAAAATGAAGAACAAGAAAAGGAGTGAATTGGGAAGAGATAATGTGTATTTTTTTTCTTTTTCACATTATTTTTCTGGAGACAAAACACTCCAGTATAACCAAAAATGAAACAGGCTGGTGTTGTAAAGGGTAGAACAAAACAACCAACCAGAAAAGAGTTGGGTGGGAGGAGTGGGTGGGAGGATAAACCTCTTTTTCACATTTTTTTTCTAGGGACAAAATGAACACCCATGTGTAACCAACAACCAACAGACTTGTGTTCCTAATATGCCAGTGCTCTATGTCCATGTCATCAATGGTCATCGATGGTCTTTGCAAAGTAGCATATCACAGATATTTGTACTGTGGTCTTTTTTGCTCGGGTGCACTTAGGGTCTCTTTTGCCAGCTGCCTTTGCTATGGCCTGTGCCGGAAGCGATGGTTCTTTGCAGGCAACAACATGGCCTTGGCAACATGACCTTGAGGTGGCGGAAGGAAGTGGTAGATGACAGGGTGCTGCTCCTGCTTGCACTGATCTCTGAGGCGGGCAATGTTCTCTGTGCTGAATTCTCACTGTGTCTCTGCCTCTGGCAGTCCTCTTGACACATTAGAGGGCCTAAAGGGCAAGATTCTCTTTTACCTGTGGATCACAAAATAATTTTCTGTGAAAGGCTTCAGTCTCTTTTGCACCTACTGCTGCAACACCTCTGATTCCATTCCCTCTTGCTCATGAAAGCCTCCTAACATTTCCTCCATAATATTTACTATAGGGATGACCCATTCTGGAACTCAGGTCTCCTATAGCATCCTTGAAGGGCTGCAGGATTTGTACCAGTTGCCTCGTTGCTACCCCATCATGATTCCCCAGGGGGAGATCCACACCTTTCCAGGCATAGATCATAAAGAGGTATCTGCTGCTCCACTAAACTCTGCAGCATCAGAAAGGTGGAGTTTCAGTAGGTGCCCGCATTTTGAGACAGATGCTTACGAGGCATCCCAAATTCTTCCTGCTTTTCATGGAGAAGCAGCCTGCTTTTAGGCTTCAGTGGAAGAACCCAACTATTTTCCTGGACTTCACTATCAGTACCTGCAGGAATACATTCCTGTGGGTCCTTGGATGCCAGCCCCGGGGCATTCTTCACTGCCAGGTGCAGTGAGTATGGAAAACAATGGATACCCTGAAAGATCCCATCTTCTATTGCCTTTGCCATATTTGAACCATTGTTTATCACAAAGAATCCTGTGTTTAGACTCCTGGCTCTCCGATGTAGCTGCTACTCTCCAACATCTCTTTTATGGCTGATAGAATATTGGCTGAGGTATGGGGGCTACACATCACCTGGGTGTGCAGAAAATCCCACCTACACCCTTGTGATCAATCCCTGCTACAGCTGCTGCATACCCCTGCTTCAGCCAGGTCCCAATAGTGTGAGGTAGAAATGCACATTGTGTTGCGATTCCTGGCTGTGGTAGCCCCCGGCCAGGACCCCTACCTTCTCGGGCGCATGCGAACAGGACCCTCTCCCAAAGCAGCGGACGGCACGCGGGCTGCGGCACGATTTCCCCGGCGTCCCTACAAGCAGCATCGGGGAGAGCGTGGCAGGCCCCGCCTCTTAAAGGAGCCGCGGCGCGGAGACCGGGCCGGCCCCGGAAGACGACGTCAGCACCCAGGGAGATTTAAACCTCTCCCTGGGACCCAGCAGACACCTTGCAATGAGGTCTTTGAGTTTCCTGCTTACCTGGACTAGCGTGTTCTCCTTGGCTTGATTTTGGACTGTTTTGTGGTTTCCTCTCTTGATTGCTGCCTGCCTCAACCCTGCCTGGTTACCGACTCTGCCTCCAGCCGCCTGCCCGACCCTGCCTGGACACCGACTCTGCCTCTAGCCACCTGCCTCGACCCTGCCTGGACACCGACTCTGCCTCTAGCTGCCTGCCTCGACCCTACCTGGACACCGACACTGCCTCTAGCCGCCTGCCTTGACCCTGCCTGGACACTAACACCGCCTCTAGCTGCTTGCCTCGACCTCTGCCTGAACTCGGACTTCGCCCATACCACCTTCAGGAGACGTTTCCATCGTGGCAGTTCCTCGGTGAGTTATCACTCCTTTTCTCCGGACCAAGGGTCCACAGCGGTACAGATTGCAAGGCCATGGACCCAGTGGATTTGACTGGCCTCCAGGCTATTCTGGGTCTGGCTCAACAACATATGCAACAGCGGCAGCAGCAGCACCAGCAACAGCAGTGCCTAGAGACTTTAACCGCCACCGTCGAGCATTTAGTAAGCCGGCTTGATTCGGTTCGAGAAGCAGAAGCTGCTATCCCTCCTCCGAGTCGAAGTTCCTTGACTTCAGTGACACACATGCCTGCTCCACCCCGATTCGCCGGAGAAGCTAAACAATGTCGAGGATTCATGAATCACTGCTTCATCAGGTTCTCCTTGCAAGAACACAATTTCCAACGGATCGGGTAAAGACTTCATTCATCATTTCCTTGTTGGACGGGAAGGCTCTGGCTTGGGCATCCCCACGCTGGGAATGTGGAGACTCCATCTTGGGTGACTTGCCTCGGTTTGTTCAGACCTTCCGCCAAGTATTCGATGAGCCTGGTTGTCTGTCTACCACATCCTCAGAACTCCTCAATCTCCGTCAAGGCACTCGCACATTGGCCAATTTTGCGGTGGAATTTCGCACCTTGGCATCCGAGCTTGGATGGCGTACTGATTGCCTAAGAGGTATCTTCCTGGAGGGGCTATCTCCCCACATTAAAGATGAGTTAGCTGCATGGGAGATTCCCGACGACCTGGAGGCACTGATTGACCTAGCGGGCCGTATCAACTGACGATTACAACAACATGCCAAAGAGTCAAGACCAGTCCGACGCATGGTTCCGTTAGCCCCTACCTTCTCCAGACCCATGGTTAACCCAACCACGTCAGAAACATCTTCGGAGGGTAGGGAGGAGCCCATGCAGCTGGGGAGGAGCCACCTGACTACCGAGGAGAAGCAGCGTCGAAGAAGAATGGGACTTTGCCTTTACTGCAGAAACAAGGGACATCTTCTGGCTAATTGCCCTGAACGTCCAGGAAACTATCGGACCTAGGCGTCATTGAGGGGCTGACCCTAGGGAGCCATCTCGCTCCTCACTGTACTGTTCCTGTCATGCTACATTACCTGCAAGGATCCCTCATGACTTTGGCCCTTATCGATTCAGGGTCAGGGGGAAATTTCATCCTAGCAGAACTGGTTCATCAGCTACAATTACCAGTACTTCATCACAAGTCACCCTTATTCATCTCGTCTATCCAGGGGGAGAATCTCCAAGGTCGTCACTGCCTGTACCGCTCCGATAATGCTCCATATGGGGATCTTCCATAAGGAGGAGATATCCTTCTTCATTTTGGAAAAGGCGGTCCACCCAGTGGTACTGGGTCTCCCCTGGCTACAAAGACACACACCCATCATTGACCGGAGGACTCTTCAGATCACGGCTTGGGGATCGGAATGTTTTACTACCTGTTTAGACCAGAGACCGCAACCCAAGGTTCAACTGGCCACAACTAAACTTCAACTGCCTCCTCAGTACGCAGATTTTGCTGATGTCTTCTCCAAAGAAAAGGCGGAGATCCTCCCGGCCCATCGTAAGTTACTGTGCTATAGATCTGATTCCTAATACCAGTCTGCCCAGAGGGTGGGTTTATCTGCTATCTGGCCCAGAATCACTTGCCATGTCCCAATATATCAAAGAGAATCTCAAACGGGGGTTCATCCGTCCCTCTTCGTCCCTGGCCGGTGCCGGTTTCTTTTTTGTCCCCAAGAAAGACGGGTCATTGAGACCCTGCATTGATTACAGGGGACTCAATGCAATAACTCGCAAGGATTGTTATCCTCTCCCACTGATTCCGGAATTATTAGACCGCCTTCACGGAGCCAAAGTATTTTCTAAATTGGACTTGCACGGCGCAAACAACCTAGTCCGAATAAAACCGGGAGATGAATGGAAGACCGCGTTTAACACACGCGACATTCATTATGAATATCTGGTGATGCCTTTTGGATTTTGCAATGCACCTGCGGTATTTCAAAATTTAATGAATGAAGTATTTCGGGACATGTTGCATCAAGGAGTAATCATTTATCTTGATGATGTACTAATCTATTCCAAGAGTCTGACCGCCCATCGCGCAGATGTCTGAAGAGTTCTTCAACGCCTGAGAGAGAACCGGATATTTGTAAAACTGGAGAAATGCCTGTTCAAAAAGCAACCTTTACCATTCCTGGGCTTCATTGTCTCCACCACTGGCTTCTGAATGGACCCGGATAAGTTAGCCAGCATCCAGGAGTGGCCGCAACGTGGGACTCCGTGCCTTGCAACGTTTTCTTGGTTTTGCCAATTTTTACAGGAATTTCATTCCTCAATTTTCGCACATTGTGGCACCCCTCATGGCTCTGACCAAGAAGGGGGCGGATCCTAGAAATTGGCCTAGCGAGGCTGTACAGGCCTTCGAGAGACTCAAGGCAGCATTTCTACAGGAACCCTGCCTCCACCATCCAGATCCCACTTGACCATTTATTGTGGAGGTAGATGCCTCGGACGTTGCCGTAGGGGCAGTACTTAGCCAACACTCCAACCAAGGAACTCTACTCCCCTGCTCCTATTTCTCCCATAAATTTTCCTAGGCCGAGAAGAACTACGGGATTGGAGACAAGGAGTTGTTGGCTATAAAGATGGCTTTCGAGGAATGGAGGCAATGGCTGGAGGGAGCACAACACACAATTACAGTCTACACAGACCATAAAAACTTGGAATACCTTAGCAAGGCACAGCGGTTGAATCCACGCCAAGCCCGCTGGTCATTATTCTTCAGCCGCTTTGATTTAGTGTTACGCTATCTTTCGGCAACCAAGAACGTTCATGCTGATGCCCTTTCCAGATTACACGAAACAGAGGACACACATGACACCCTTAGCTATATTATTGATCCAGCTAAGGTGGTACTTGCCACTACGGAGACTGCACCACCAGGGAAGACAGTGGTTCCCCTTCGTCTTCGTCCCAAAGTACTCTCGTGGGCACAAGATTCCCTTACTGCCGGTCATCCCGGAAGAGCACGTACCTTGGAACTATCATCTCGCTACTACCGGTGGCCCCATATGTGTCAGGATGTGCGTGCCTATGTCAATTCTTGCCCGAAGTGTGCCCAACAAAAACCGTTACCTGGCCGGCCACGGGGCCTCCTCCAACCCCTGCCACCGCTTCAAGAACCCTGGACCCATGTTTCCACTGATTTTGTAGTGGATCTCTCTCCTTCCGGAAATCAGGTAATTTGGGTTGTGGTCAACTGATTTTCAAAGATGGCACACTTTGTTCCTTTGCCCAAATTACCATCCACCCTTGAGTTCGCTGGGCTATTTTCTCTTCACGTGTTCCGTCTTCATGGTCTTCCACTCCTCATAACATCGGACAGAGGCCCACAATTTACTGCTAAATACTGGGGTGCGCTGTGCAAGAAATTTGGTGTACAGTTGGACTTTACCACAGCTTTTCATCCCCAAAGGAATGGGCAGGCTGAACGGATCAACAGAGGATTGAAGATGTTTCTCCGCCTATTTGTGAATGACCGCCAAGGTGATTGGTCCATGCTCTTGCCCTGGGCTGAATTTTCACATAATTCCCACACGCACTCCGCTACTGGGAATTCTCCATTCCAGATTGTTTATGGCAAGCAGCCGCGGCCTCCCCTTCCTCTATCCCTTTCTGTCGCCTCCCCAGCAGCTCACCTTTCCGCACTACAACTGCATGAGCTATGGGAGGTTACCAACGCCAAACTTTTACGTGCGGCTGAAACTGCCAAACGGATGGCAGACAAACATCGTCGACCTTCTCCACTGTTTAACACGGGAGACCGAGTTTGGCTCAGTACACGCCACATACGACTCCAGGTTCCATCCATGAGGCTCGCTCCCAAGTACATTTGACCTTTCTTCATCAGTAAACACCTGCAACCGGTAACCTATTGCTTGTAGCTGCCAGCCAGTCTCCGAATCCATAATTCCTTCCACGTCTCTTGGCTAAAACATTGACCTCCTCTTTGTTCCACGCGGCTCCATTTCGACCACCGGCTGTTGCATCGGAGGATGATCCAATCTATCAAGTACGTGAGATTCTTGATGTCCATCGTAACCACAGGCGGTGGGAATACCTGATCGCATGGGAGGGCTTTGGCCCAGAGGAGAACTCATGGGAACCATCAGTGAACATCTTGGATAAAACCTTACTCCAGCACTTTCATTTAACACACCTTGGTAAACCCGGTCCTTCCAGGAGAGGGCATAAGAGGGGGGGGTACTGTTGCGATTCCTGACCGTGGTAGCCCCCGGTCAGGATCCCTATCTTCTCGGGCGCACGCAAACAGGACCCTCTCCCAAAGCAGCGGACGGCACGCGGACCACGGCGCAATTTCCCTGGCGTCCCTACAAGCAGCAAAGGGGCCGCGGCGCGGAGACCGGGCCGGCCCGGAAGATGATGTCAGCACCCAGGGAGATTTAAACCTCTCCCTGGGACCCAGCAGATGCCTTACAACGAGGTCTTTGAGTTTGCTGCTTACCTGGACTAGCGTGTTCTCCTTGGCTTGATTTTGGACTGGTTTGTGGTTTCCTCTCTTGATTGCTGCCTGCCTGGTTACCGACTCTGCCTCCAGCCGCCTGCCCGACCCTGCCTGGACACCGAATCTGCCTCTAGCCGCCTGCCTCGACCCTGCCTGGACACCGACACTGCCTCTAGCCGCTGCCTCGACCCTGCCTGGACCCCGACTCTGCCTCTAGCCGCCTGCCTTGACCCTGCCTGGACACCGACACTGCCTCTAGCCACCTGCCTCGACCTCTGCCTGGACTCGGACTTCGCCCATACCACCTTCTGGAGACGTTTCCATAGGGGCGGTTCCTCGGTGAGTTATCACTCCTTCTCTCCGGACCAAGGGTCCACAGCGGTACACATTGCTTCCCTCTGCCTGGATGAACTACAGCACTGGTTGAATAGGCTGGGGATGTCCTTCCTACTAAATGTAGTACTGGAGGAGACTTTGAAATTGGGGCTAACACATGCATCAGACTCTTAAAACACATATTCTCCACTACCTGCAGGGACTGGTCATCAAGGGCAATCATTTCCCTGATGCTTTTCATTATATGTTTTGATGTTGCCTGCCTCTTGCTCTGGGACAGCACTACATAATGCCACTGCATTTCTTCCATGGTAGGTTGCCACTTCAGATGCATGGCAGGGGACTGCTGGCCTCCCACCTGACTACAGGAAGGAGCCATGGGATCAGTGTGATAGCTTGTGCCTCAGAACACAGCTTGCACTCAGCTGGTCATTCCCCACTACAGTATCCTGATTCCTGGGTCCTACAAAACTCTTAATAATTAACACACTTCACTTGGGATGTTCCAGGAGGAAGATAACATCACCGGTCATCCATGCTTGCCTTATGCCCATTACAGTTCATGGGCGATAATGTCCAGATTGTTCCTGGGTCAAGCCACGAGTCTGTCAGTGTGAAGAGTTTATTTGGCTCTAAGAGTCCAGTCCCTACCCAGGTATGTGAAAGCCAGCCACCCCCTGACCGCCACAAAAGGCCTAGGCCTGACATCCAATGTTCAAAACTCTCTTAATACTTTGCTTGTCCACACTGCAACCTGCCCAGCAGGAAAACAAGTTCAAGGCCCTTTCAAGACTTCAACCTTGCATAGGGTGTGCTGCCAACCTCCCTTGTGGCAGCTTTACATAGTCACAAACATCGAACTTGCTTAACTGTTGCGGTTATTTCTCCTGGCCTAGCAACCCTGCAGTGTCCCTCCCCCATACTACAGTTAAGGAAAAATGATGCTTGATAAATTCAGTTAACTAGTTGCTGGTATTCCTTCTCCTACCGATTCATGCAACTCTGCTTAGGCTGGATGCTCTGGCTCCTCTGCTTCTCAGCTTCCTTCCTCCTGCTGCTTCTTTGTGGTCACTGTAAAGGGCAGAACAACACTTCCCTACTGTCTTTATCTACTCCACCTGCACTAAGGTGGGAGAGACCTTGGCCCGCCCAACTCCCTAAGTCCCACCCCCAGAACTCCCTTCCAACATCCAATCCCTGTCCATGTTGGGTTTTGCAATTCTTACTTTGCATTGTTCTCAGGGTTTTCTTTCTTTATCAGATACTTCTAGCACTTCTTCTGCTGCCCTTGGGGGTCTGCTCTGTGATGTCTCCTTCACAATCAGCTTGGGGAAAAGTCTTCATCTTTTTACCCCCTTTCCTCTAGTTTTTACCTGGAATGGCAGAAGTGGTCCCCAAGCTATCCTCCCCTGATGCCCATGCTAATGGGTGCTGCAGGTGATGCCCCATTTGCATCCCTCATCTGAGCAAAACATGGGTACTCCTTCACTTTGAAGTGACTCTGGATTATGGATTTATTTTATGTCCCCTTCTGTTGCGATCCTGCCCGCGAGGAGCGTGGGCAGGCTCTTACCTTCTCGCAGCCAGTCGGGCTGCTGACGCTGCTGCTTCTCTTTCCCTGAATCAGCTGGGGCTGTCCCCGCAGCTGTTGCCATGCGGCCAGCTCCTCTGCTGCTGTTTCTGCCTTTCCCCGACGTGCTGCTGCGACCCCGGGACCTTCAGCCAGCAGGGCGGCCGTTCCTGCCGGTGCCTGCTTCAGCCCGGGTCCTTGCCTGGCAGGGAAGCCGTCCCTGCCAGTGCCTGCAGCCTGCTACAGCTCTCTACTCTGCCTGCTGTCTTCACGGCATGGAGCCGTTCCTGCAGTCAGCCCTTCTTCTGCTTCCTGCTTCAGTCCTTGCAGCTCTCTGTTCTCTCTGCCGGTGCCTGCAGCCAGCCTTACCTCTCTCTGCGTCTTCCTGCTTCAGTCCTTGCAGCTGGGAGCTGCTCCACTGACCTGCCTTCACCCAGCTCCAGCCCAGGGCTGCTCCACTGCTTCCCTGGGCCTTCCACGTGGCTGGGGACACCACCAGCTTCCGGCTCTTCTCTCCAGCTCCCTAGGGCGCGGGCGCGTGCCTCTCTGCTCCTCTTCAAGGGCCAGCCAGGTGTGGCCCCCTGCTGACCCCTCCCTGGGCGTTGTCTACCTCAGCTCTACTAAAGGGCTCAGCGTTCAGTCTGTCTTTGCCTTCGCAAGGAGTTGGTCACTCCTGAGATCCTTCACTCCAGGAAGTCGTCCGTGTTCCAGCACTTCTGCAAGATCCTATGTTCTTTGTTGGAGCTCCTCGTCCAGTCCTGATGTCTGCTTGCTGTACCAGCCCTGATGTTTGCCTGTTCATGTTCCTGCCTATGTCTGTCTTCCAATCCGCTATCCATGTTCCAGCCCAGATGATGCAAGCCTTGTACCTTGTTCCTGAATTCGCCTGAAAGCTAAGTACCTTGTTCTTGAATCTCCTGAAAGCTAGCACCTTGTTCCTGTATTGGTTAATGTCCTGGTAGCTTGCGGCAAGCCATGTCATGGTCCATGACCAGCCCCACGGGTGGGCTGAGTAGGGCGCTTCGTGATGCAAGCCATGTACCTCGTTTCTGAGTCTCTGAGAAGTATTTACCTTGTTCCTGAATCTCCTGAAAGCTAGCACTTCGTTCCTGTATCTTCAAAATGTCCTGGTGCCTCGCGGCAAGCCATGTCGTGGTCCGTGACCAGCCCCACGGGCGGGGCTGAGTAGGGCGCTTTGTGATGCAAGCCATGCACCTCGTTTCTGAGTCCTTGAGAAAGCCTTACCTTGTTCCTGAACCTTCTGAAATCCTGGTATCCTGTGGCAACCCCTGTCGTGGTCCGTGACCAGCCCCACGGGCGGGCTGTGTAGGGCGCTTCATGTTGCCAGTCTCGTACCTCGCCCTTGAGTCTCCTGTATGCATCATACCTCGTTCCTGACTCCACGTCTCTTCCTCCAGTACCTCGTTCCTGAGTCTACGTCAGCACGTCCAGTACCTTGTCTCTGAGTCTACGTTTGCACTTCCAGTACCTCTGCCTGAGTCTACGTCTGCCCTTCCAGTACCTCATCCCTGAATCCATGTCTCTGCCTGAGTCTACCTCGTTTGAGTCCCGTCTGCATCCATGTTCCAGTCTTCGCTGCCCTGGCCTCCATCCAGCCTGCCGCTTCGTGCCGTAACCTGCGGCAGGTCCGAAAGGGCTGGGAACGGTCGGAGGACTGTTCACAAGACCAACATTGCGTTGTTGGGTCTTCCGAAGCGTGCAGGTCTGGAGGAGGGCCTGTCTTCCAGTCATCACTCCAGTCTTGCTTCCGTCCAGCCCATGCCCGGGCATGCCACGCCTCCCGCGGCACCTCCTCGGAGTTCCTCTGGGGTCGAGCCGCGGCCCAAGGACACACACATCTCCCAGGAGTGGGATCGCTCTCCTAGCGTTCCACAACACCTTCTCTACATCCTTTGCGGCTGATGCTGGCACTGGAGTTGAAGTAGAGGGTGAACCCTGAGGAACAATGCCTGAAGCATCACTCACACTCTCTTATCTGTGATGCTGCTCTTCCTGTTTCTTCTTTCTCCCCCATCCAAAATTGTATTCATCTAATAGCTCATCAATTTCTGATTCAAGGAATCCCTTACCTCAGAATCAGTTGGTGCAAATACTGGCTTTACTGTCTCAGTAGCAATAACTAAAGAAGAGTGTGCTGTTGGTTTTGGGCATTGCTCGTCTGCTACCCTGGTACCCTGTTTATGTCCAATTTGAATGACTTTCCCAACATTTCCCTCTATTCCAAAACAGGGAGAGGAACAAGTGGCAGTAGCACATCTCCAAATTTCAATTTCTTCTGCCTGGAGCTGCTTTCCTCTCTCAATTGTGTACTTGAATTTAGGTTTGACACTGCCAAATTTATTTCTGCCCCTGCCAACCCTGCCAACATTCCCTCCTCTGCCTGTCCCTGACATGATGGAATTTGTTTAGTCAGGGAACTGCTTCTGAAGATTTTGATATGTTAAAGAATTTTTTTATTTATTGGTACCACAACTGTATCCCCACACACAGTACCATTCTACTATGTGTGTGGAGAACTGTTTGTCACACATACACACACCCCCCCACAGTGCACGTGTGTAGTGCAGTGTGCAGTGCTGTGCATTAGTGCTGACAGACTCCACAGACAAATATATTGTTAAACACCAACCAAAAAGACTGGCATCCTGGTATAGATTAGGGATGGGCATTAGGAAAACAAAATAGTAAATGAGACAAAATTTCCTATTTTGGTTCATTTTGTTCTTAAGTGAATTGATTGAAAATCCAACAAATTTTTTTTTGTTTTCACGTTTTGTTTTGAAAACAAAATCAAAATCGTGATCCATCAGGCCTAGTCCCAGGCCCAAGGTTGGGAACCTTGCCTAAGGAATAAGCCGAGGTTCAAAGCAGGGGCCTCAGCCTTTGCCCGAGCATGATACCAGAATCCTGGCAAAGCCCAGGCCAGTCACCGGGGCCTCAGCTGAGATCCCCAATATTGTCCCTACTTACCTGCTCTGAAGGGGATACAATGTTGCAGTGCAGGCTGAAGGCCAGGCCTTCAGCCTGGATGCAGACCTGATGCTGGGGCCCAGCCCGGGCCAGGTTCTAATGCCTGGGCCTCGGACTAGACCAAGCTTTGGGCCCAAGCCCAGGCCCAATACTGGGGCTGAGTCTGGAGACTGGGTTCAGAAGCCGGGGCCTCAACTCACACCCAGGCCTAAAGATGGGGCCTGACCCAGAGGCTGGGTCCCAATGCCTGGGCCTCTGCCTGGATCCAGTCCCGATGGAAGGGGCAGACTTAGTGCCCAGGCCTCAGAGATTTTCTTATGATATCTTCTTTTTTTTTTCACTGTTGAAATGATGCCATCCACTTGGGATTGAATTAAATCAGGTCCATCCTCCCCAGCATTTTGTTGTACGGCCCAGGCATCGGAACCTGCTCAATAGCAGGTCTACATCTAGCTGGATAAGAATTATCGGGCTAACTAATGACTTATTTGGGGATGTTCAGCAGCATAGCCATGCTGCTGAATATTTTTTGTAAGGTATCCAGATAATTCTTATTTGGCTAACTTGCTTAACTGGATATTTCTGAATATCTAACACCCTAGACCCCTGTTTAAGTTTAAAGCTTTTTTATTAAGGCTATGTGGCAAGAAGGTCCTCCTTATAAAACAAAGGTATTAGTGCCTTATGTACCTACACATTCGCTGAATTCAGCAGAAAAGGGCTTACTAGTCATAGTAAACTATCAGGATGTATGTAAACTAATCTTTTCAGTCCTGGGATTCATATTATGGAATGCCATTCCTCAGGAGCTATAAAACATTCTTAATTATTCAGTGTTCAGAAAGAAACTAAAAGTATTTTATTTTCAACAGACATTTGGAACAAGCTGAGAAATGGGGCAGTCCCTATTTACTTTTGTGAAGGAAAACAACAGTCAAGCAGACTGAGTTTGTGTTAATTCTGTTATTATCAATGTTTTGTATGTTTTAATTTTTTTAAACTAATTGTATTTTGTTTTATTATTTGTTTTAACGATTTAAACCACCTAGAATGACACTTGGTTTAGGGCAGGCAGGATATAATAAACACTTTTAATGGAATAAATATAAAAAGGCTGTGCCTCCCTTAGAGCAGAGCATTCAAACAGGCTGGCTATGAAGTTTAATTAATGAAGCTATGGAAAGCTCACGTGCTGCAAAATCATCAGTCTCGTGTTCCCCTGACTGGGAAGAAGGCTGCTGAACTGTAAATCTCTCAGAGGAAAACCCATTTACTTACAGATCAGAAAGGATCCTGGAGTGCGTATTAAAATCTTGCAAATGATTAAATTAAAGATTCAGTATGCATCCCCAGCTAAAGACTGTTCATACTGAAGAGACATCTGTTGTCACTCTGTATTTTAGCAGCATTTCAAGCTTGCACCTGAGAGTTGCTTGCACCTGCTCTGAGGGTCACAGTATCTGCAGCAAAGGAGCATCTACTGTGTACAATACAGTTAGCTATTAGCATTTTGTTATCTGTGCTGGGAAGCTTTGGTTTGCCTGTGGGCAAAGAACATTTCTTAGATATTTCCATCGAATCATGTTTCAGTCCTCCTGGTTATTTTGCATTAATTCTTCAACCTGTTATTCTACTTAATTTTTTTAAATTGTAGCTTGGCTATGTGTCAGAAAAAGTTCTTGTTAAATGTCACTTCAAGTTATTACTTTTCTTTCTCAGTCTTCTGCCAAGTCTCTAAGAGCAAGCTACAGAATATTCACATAAGTACAATTGCAAAAAATACAGCGTATAAAATAGAAATAATAGACACACACAAAATTAAACAATGATCCAATGAACATGTAATCTTTAATTTCTATAGAACAGTAGAAGTTAATAGAAGTTCTTAACAATATATGATTTATTTTAGCCCACATTTCCAAATAATGCTCCAGGTGGCTTGCAGCATTTTTAGCATTTTAGAACAATAAATCCGCATTCCAAAAAGCACGCAAGCTAAATGGGAATCTAAGGCAATGAGAGATGGGGGAGGCTCAGTGTGAGGTGGCAGTCAAAAAAGCAAATAGATTGTTAGAAGTGATCTGAAAAGTAAGGGCGTATAAAACTGAAAATATCATATTGCCTCTGTATCAAGCCATGGTCTGACTGCACCTTAAGTAATGTGTGCAGGTCTGACTGCATCATCTCAAGACTGACATAGAGGAACTAGAAAAGGTGCAGAGAAAGGCAACAAAAATGAAAAAAGGGATGGAACACTGTGTCTATGATAAGAGGCTACACAGGCTAGAGCTCTTCAGCCTGGAGAAGAGACAACTCAGAAGGGACGTGATAAAGGTTTATAAAATCATGAGTGGGGTGGAACGGGTAAATAAAGGACGGTTATTTACACTTTCAAATAATACTAAAACAAGGGAGATACCTCTTCAGGACCATTTCTTGCCAACATTAGCCAAATTACACTGGCTTCCTATCGTTTGGCACATCAAATTCAAGATTTTAATGCTTGTGTTTATGGGAATTCATGGCCTTGCTCCTCCCTCTTTTAATGTTGTCTTGAAATTTTATCAGCCAGCCAGGAAGTTTAAGATCAGAGAAAAAGAATTTACTTTGAGTCCCTTCTTTTAAAGAAATTCAGTTAGATGAATTTAGGGATTGCTCTTCCAGATTTGTTCAAGACCAAATCTTCCTTGTTAAAGTTTAGAAATGTAGTTAAGACTTTTCTTTAGGAGTAGACCTTTGTCAAGGTGATTTGATGAGCTAAAATCATTGGAATTGTGACAGAAGAGATAGAGAAGGACTGCTAAGAAAGTAGAGATTCATGAGATTCAAGTAAAGACAGTGTGAGGGGTTTATTTTCTCTTTAGTTAAATTTCCTGTATTAGTATTTTATTGTTTGGTATTGCTTTTATATTTGTCAGTGTAATACGCCTTGTATTTTTATACTTTTCTTTTATGAATGTTTTATTGTAAACTGCCTAGAAATGATGATGGGCGGTCAAGAAAGCTCTAAAATAAATAAATAAGAATCAGCCAGACTCAAAACAAATCATAGAAAATACTTTTTCATGTAGCACACTGTCAGGCTGAGGAATCTGTTGCCAGAGGATGTGATCAAGGTGACCAGCATAGTGGGGTTCAAAAGAGGTTTGGCAAGTTCCTGGACAAAGAAATCCATAAACCATTATTAGCCAGGTAGTCTAAAGGAGTCTATTGTTATATCTGGAAAATGAGTAGGAGAAATTATGTCGACTTTATGGGATCTGCCAGGTATCTGCCACCCAGACTGGACACTATTAGAAATAGGATGCTAGGCTCGATGAATCTTGGTCTGACTCAGAATGGCAATTCTTATGTTCTTATGTAATTCTCAGCAATTGACAGACTTTACCGAATATTTTCAAAGTGAATTTACACACACACATTTATTTTTTTTTAAAAACCCAGGTAACTGACGCAGTATATGCACACATTCGTTTGTGTTAAGTTACACTCCTTTAGAGGATATAACTTGCGGATTGACACTTATGTGCACTTTTTAAAATCAAGGTATGCGCATAAGTGTCAACTCTATCCCCCATCCCTCATAATGCCCATCTTCAGGGTGCACAAAAATGCACAAAACTGAGTTGCGTGTATACTTTTATGCACACTGGGCCTCCATCAGTTTTTGAACAGCCATTTATGTACAAAAAATAAGTTTTTATGTGCATAAATTGCTTTGAAAATCACCACAAAATGGTTTGCCCAAGGTCACAAAGAATAATAGTGGCAGAAGCAGGTTCTGAATGATGGATTTGCTTGTTCTCAGTTTTTGTTCTAAACATTAGGCCATGCCATCTCACTTACCAGTATAATGGTTGTGCATTCAGCTATAGGTCTGAGCAGTGACTAGACACAACAAATTATATGGTCACACTATCTTGAAAACTTCTGTTATTATGAAGAAGGTAAGGGCTAAATCTTTATTGAACCCCATGAAGATAAAAAGCCTCAAGCCAGCTGGCATTAAGGGGTAGATTCAATAAAGCTGCACAAGTCCCTGCATAATGCTTGTTTTTACAAAGGAGACTTATGTGACTGTAAAAACATATTTTATTAATCTATTATTTCTAATCATTTTCAAATTATTTCATCAGACGTGCATTGAGGAGAAATCACAATTATTTTTTCCAGAATGGTCAAAAAGCAAAAATAAACATCGTAGGCAGAGAAAACAAGCTAACATGATACTAGCCCCCTATATGGGAGGGACTCAGATGGTCCTATGTTAAAAGAAAAATTCAAATAAGAATAGAAATAAGGCGTTAACTCCTTCTTCAAGAAACCAACCTATCCAATTAATATGGATCAATGATGGAGAGCATAAGTATAGAATCTGAGAACCCACACATATTAATTTCACCTAGGTATTTTATCCTTAAAAGAATATAAAAACATGGAGATCCATATTTGGCCACTATGCAGCTCTGCTAGTTAGCCAGATAAACTTATTCAGCTAACTAGAGCTGTATGCTCAGTGATGCAGTTGTACCCCTTAATATACCCGCCTATCTTAAAATTAACCAAATATGTGTATCTGGCTAACTGCGGAGCTGCAGAGTGTTCTATTGTGGATTTCAAACTTGTTAAAAGACAGAAAACAGAGAATATGGCTAAATAGTAAATGTTTCCAGTGGAGAAAGATGAATAGTGGGAATAGTGGAGTGCCCCAGGGATCTATTCTAGACCACTACTATTAGGATCCCCAGCTGCACAGGCCCGAGACCAGGTCCCCTCACCTGCGCCAGTTGGAGGCCCAGTTCAGCTCTCTCCATCACCGCTCCCCAACACCAACATCACCCACAGCCTGCTCTAGTGGGGCCCTGAATGCCGCCAACACCAGGATCTCATGGCCGTCTCCCTAGACATGCACCGAGTCGCAGGATTTAAAGGGCCAGCAGCAGGAAAGTTCCCCATGGCCCTGAGTGATGATGTCAGGCTAGGTGGGAATTTAAACCCTGCCTTGCTGCTTCCACTTCGCCTCAGCAATGGGTCCTGCTCTTCAGAGAGTGTGAGTTGTCTGCGTTCCTGACTCTGCCTTGCCTTGTTTCTGACTCCTGGTTCCAGCACTCCCGATCCTAGACTCCAGTTCCTGCCTTGCTCCTCTTCCCTTCGGATTGGTTTCTTAGCCCTGACTCCTTGCTTGGTAATTTGACTCTGCTTGATCTCCGCCTGCCCTGACTCTTCGACTGGTATTCGACTCTGCTGAATGCTGCCTTCCCCGACCTCTGGCCTGTTCCTGGTCCATCTCATCAGCCACCTGCCTTGATCCCTGGTTTGTCCGATGCTGCCTCTGTCTTTTCCTCTGGCTCCACGCCTGGGAAGACCCACGCCTAAGTCCTGCCGTCCCTGGTACCCAAGGGCTCAACCTGCAGGGAACAAGGGCTGGTATAGGTGAAGATCCAGTTGGATCTTCTCTCCCAGAACTGCCTCCCAAAGATGAGGACCTTCAGGGGCAATCCCCTGGAGGTAGCAAGAACCTTGTCCCCGCCTAAAGGTCCACTTTTCTAACAACTACTTTTTTATGTATTTATAAATGACCTGGAAAGGGGAACAAAGTAAGTTAATCAAATTTGTCAATGACACAAAATTATTCAAAGTTGTTAAATCACAAGAGGATTGTGAGAAATTGCAGGAGGACCTTAAATAACTGGGAGACTGGCGATGCAAATGGCAAATGAAATGTAATGTGGACAATTGCAAAAAGATGCACTTAGGGAAAAGTAACTCAAATTGTAGCCACACAATGCAAGGTACCATATTGGGAGTCACGATTCAAGAAAAATCTAGGTGTCATCATTGAAAATATTTTGAAATCTTCTGATCACCAAATAAAATGCTAGGAATTATTAGGAAAATAATGGAGAATAAAACAGAGAATATCATAATGCTTCTGTATCATTCCATGGTGAGACCACACCTTGAATACTGTGTACAATTCTGGTCGCCGCATCTCAAAAAAAGATATAATTGCAATGGAGAAGGGACAGAGAAGGGCGACCAAAATGATAAAGGGAATGGAACAGCTCCCCTATGAGGAAAGACTAAAAAGGTTAGGACTTTTCAGCTTGGAGAAGAGACGGCTGAGAGGGGATATGATAGAGGTGTTTAAAATCATGAGAGGTCTAGAACGGGTAAATGTGAATCGATTATTTACTCTTTCGCATAATAGAAAGACTAGGGCGCACTCCATGAAGTTAGCATGTGGCACATTTAAATCTAATCTGAGAAAGTTCTTTTTCACTCAACGCACAATTAAACTCTGGAGTTTGTTGCCAGAGGATGTGGTTAGTGATTAGTGTAGCTGTGTTTAAAAAAGGATTGGATAAGTTCTTGGAGGAGAAGTCCATTACCTGCGATTAATTAAGTTGACTTAGAAAATAGCCACTGCTATTACTAGCAACGGTAACATGGAATAGACTTAGTTTTTGGGTACTTGCCAGGTTCTTATGGACTGGATTGGCCACTGTTGGAAACAGGATGCTGGGCTTGATGGTCCCTTGGTCTGACCCAGTATGGCATGTTCTTATGTTCTTATGTTCTTAAACTGAAAAGAATAGAGAAAGAGGAGATCAGTACTCTGACAGACTGTGTTTGGTTATGGTTATTCCAACAAGCAAAAATCCTTCCACTTTTTCTTCTCTCTAATAATTTTAATAAGCTTAAAGGACCAGCATAAGCTGAACAAAACATTGTAAGCAAAACTGCCCTATCTCAGGTTCAAACATTAGAATAATAGGTCCCAATTCAGTCCTGATTGTGTCCAATGCATTTTTTTTTTTTTTACATTTTTCATGCAGATACAACTTTAACTTATCTGCAAACTGAGTGCTGGAACCAGATAAAGATTATCACATTCTTCCTTAACAAGGGTTTGTATTTTACTGCATCAGGGGGTTTCATATCTATGTGCTTAAATCATGTATCAGTACCACAGAGTGACATGGTCCTCAAATCATTACAGCCTCCATCTTATTTGCTCTTGCTTCACTAAAAGGAGAAGACACCTCAAATACTATTTAGCCCAGTGAGGCATACAACTAGGACTAACAACTCTATCATCCTGTGGTTATTGCTAGTATCATATGTTATGCTTCAGAATATGCATTGATTGGTAAACTAACACTTCCTTTAAATAAAAATAAAAATTATGTTACTGCTAATAATCCCATTTTGTCAACCTTGTTGACACTTAGGGGTGGATTTATCAAAAGAGCTAAGTTAGTTCAAATTGCAATACCATTTTTCAGATTCTGCAATAAGTGCCAGACCTGTTGTATTTCCTTCATTCAACCATCAGGGAACCATTGTTAATGGTCCTACATATATATATGTGTGTGTGAGAGAGAGAGAGAGAGAGAGAGAGAGAGAGAGAGAGAGAGAGACTGGCCATAATGTCATGGCCCATAGGTAGGTATTTGTATCCCTATGGTAGGCCCACCTAGTAACTCGAGGTGGGGTTTAGGTAAGAGTGTAGGGGGTTAGGGGCCACTTTGACATTCTACGTGACACCTACGAACAGAACAGTGGTCTCTTGTGAAGATTGCTGGCCTTCGGAGTGAGGAAACTCACTCCAAGATGAGATTTGGGCAAGGTTCTCTCAACCTAGCTTGAGGGACTCTCTACCTGGGTAACATCAAGCTAGGTTGAGAGAACCGGTCCGAGACTTACGATGCCGGTGGCGATGTTTCTCCCTACAATCCCCTCGATCTTGAGGGGGAGAAACGGGAGTCGATGGCCGTGACGACGTCGATGGTGGGCGGTCACCGGACGGTTGTCGATGCTGGTGCGACTTTGACGGTGCCGGTTCCAATGACGTCGATGCGATGGATGGCGTCGGGGTATGAGCACGGAAAAGGAGTCCCATCTTCTCCATTCTGGCTTTGCGACCTTTTGGTGTCATGAGGGCACATTTGGTGCAAGTCAGGACATCATGCTCACGGCCTAAACACATTACACAGACTCCATGAGGGTCTGTGATAGACATGGTGCGAGTACAGTCTGGGCACCGACGAAACCCCGACACCATGGCCATAGAAAAATCGAGCCATGGTACGGTCGACGGCCAGTAGGCCGCGAAGGCCAGACTCGACGGTAATTGATGAAAAACGGTGAAAAACTTACCGGAGTACCGCGGCCTGAGAAAAGTTAGAGGAGGAACCCCTGTGGGGCAATTTAAGTTTAATTAACTCCGTGAGGAAAATTCCTGTCAGGAATCTCTTCAGAGCTCCTAAACCGTGAGGCTACTGCTGCGCGGAAAAAAGAAGACTGAAGGGGGACCCCTGCTGGCTGCAGGGTTAGTGCCATGCTAGGCATGCCCAGTAGGGGCCAGTGAAAGTTCTGGAAACTTTGACAGACGTTTTCCGTGATTGGGCTCCATCCTGATGATGTCACCCATATGTGAGGACTACCATCCTGCTTGTCCTGTGAGAAAAGGAGTATAACAATTATTAGACAAACCAGCATGGCATGCAGGACTATGTGTGTGTGGTTCTGAGAGTTATGGCTATAGGATATTATTAAAGGGATCTACTACAGTAGAAAATCATCCACAGAATGTAGTAAATAATGGAGCATACAAACAAAGTAAATATAAAATTGAAAAATGTATATAGAAATAATAAAAATGGATCTTAGAAAAAAACAATTTACAACTTTTTTTTTTTTAGAGACAGGGAAGGGACATTCTAGGTTTAAACTATATACAGAAAGTAAAAAGGCCCAGGGACCTAGGGAGTTCAGGTGCTGCAGTCTTAGGAGTCTGGTTGGTATAGTGAGGGCCTCATGCTGATGAGCTCAAGAGTCACCATGAGGTGCTTTTGATTCTCTGTGAGGTGGCCCACCATACTGAGCATTCTCTTGAGGTCAGCTCAGGTCCCTGTCATCTCCTCCATCATCATCTGCATACCCTTGTCAAAAGCCCATTGAGTCACTGGCTCATTTCCTGGAGTGGGTGCACCAGACAATGAGCTAGTATAGAGAGCCATTGGCAGGGCAGCAGATGATGACGAGAGGAGTAGAGGTGGATCCAATGCAAGGGCTGGCCAGTCTAAGTCCAGGATTCTAGGGCAAAGAGGCCCTACTAGTATGGCGAGAAGGATATCTTGGACTTCAGGCCCAGGCCTTTCGGTTGGGGGTAGAGGAGCTGGACTGCCACTGTTGGGTCCCTCAGTGGTGGAGGTGGTGAGGGGGGAGCGTTCTGCTCCTCCCCAGTGGTGGCATCCGCATGGGCTGATGGAGGGGCAATGTCCATACTGCAGTCTTCATCCTCTTCCTTCTTATCCTTCTCTGATGATAAAAGATTTGTTAGTTATGAAGAGAGCAGAAAATGTGTGGCAGTTCATGTTCTCATATGCTCCAGGATGTGATGTGCATGATCATTCAGGCAATAGAGGGCATTCCTTTTCTGGGAAAGATATTGGAAAAGAGAAGTGTTCCTAGCTACAGAGCACCCACATAGTTGGATAGGGGCATATACTTTCAGTGGTATTAAATTTAGGAGTGGGTGCGAACACCCTGAAGGGTTTCCACCTACGCCTGAGGGTATCTACCAAGTATGCTTCATAACAATGCTGCTGGTGACCCAGGGATATGCAAGGTTTAAATATGTTTGCTTGAGGGTTTCCTTAAGCTTAAGGCGGAAACAGGGATATGTTAAGCAGTAAGCCTATAGTGTGGCTGATGATGGAAAAAGGACATAGAGAGACCTTGTAAAAAATCTCCCTGATGGACATATCATGACCTAATCTCTGGCCCCATCTCACCTAGCTTAAAGCTATTCTAGTCACCTCCTCTCATTTTGGTACAGTTTCCAGGCATTCTTCTTCAGGTCCTCAATCTAAACAGAGGAATAGGAATGCAAAGTTGACTATGCACTGTAGTGGTATTAGGGTGGCAGCCCTTGTGGTGACAGGGGGGTAGCCCACCAGCCACTCCATAAGCCCTTTTGAACTACAGTTGGTGGTGTGGACCCTTGTGGGTGAGGTAGCAAGAATACCACTGATGAGCTTGATCATAGGTAGAAGTGCCAAAGAGTGACCTGGGGAGGCTTCATCTATACTGTCATTCCTTCAGGATGAGGCCTCGATGTGGATGGCCAGAAGGACTTAAGTGGATCCCAAGAAATAATCAGGCACAGACAGAAGCCAGGAGGGAATGCAGGGTTGAGGCAGGCAACAGGCAAACAGAATACAGTAATCAGTCCAGAGTTAAGGCAGGCAGCAGGCAAGAAGAATCCAGTAACTGGTGTGGGGTCGAGGCAGGCAGTAGGCAAGCAGAATCCAGTAACTGGTCCTGGGTCGAAGCAGGCAGGAGGAAAGCAGAATCTAGTAATCAGTCTGGGATCGAGGCAAGCAGTGGGCAAGCAGATTCCAGAATGATCCAAGCTTGAGACAGGCAGCAAGCAGGCAGAATCTAGAACAGACCTCAGTCAAGATGGGCAACAAGCAAGTACGAGCAGCATCCAGAACCAGGCACACAGCAAATAAGACAGAAACCAGGAACAGGCCAAAACACCTGTTGCCAAGACAAGGAATCCCGGTCCAGACAGGCTAAATACTCTTGAGTGTGTGACATCATCATCGAGGTGACTACTCAAATCTCTCACCACAATGTGCAAAATCGTGCACAGATGCTGGGGTCCTTGTAATTTGCACATAAGAGCATACAATGGAGGCTCACTGCCACGCAGTGAGTGTCTGAAGCCAAGGAGTCTGGAAAGGTGGCTGAATTCTAACAGTACCCCCTCTCCAAAGTCTCCTCTCCAATCTCCTGGGCCTGGGTTTCGTTGGATACCGGCAGTGAAATTTGCAGAGCAACTGGGGTAGCTGTAGATTAGAATTTAGGGATGTGCAGCAGGGACGGATTCGTCCCATTCGGTATTCGTATTCGTCGGGACCCAAATCCATTGCATCCGTTCTCGGGGGACCCCGATCCGTTCATTAGTTACATATGTATTCGTTTCCCAAAAAACCCCCCCATCTCAACCCTTTAAATTTAATTTACTACAACCCCCCACCCTCCTGACCCCCCCAAGACTTGCCAAAAGTCCCTGGTGGTCCAGCGTGGGTCCTGGAACGATCTCCTGTACTCAGGCCGTCGGCTGCCAGTATTCAAAATGGCGCTGATAGCCTTTGCCCTTACTATGTCACAGGGACTATCAGTGCCATTTTGAATACCGGCAGCCGACAGCTCGAGTGCAGGAGATCGCTCCAGGACACTCGCTGGACCACCAGGGACTTTTGGCAAGTCTTGGGGGGCTCAGGAGGGTGGGGGTTTATTCGTTAGTGATATGTTGCATTCATGGGGGTTCGCCATACGTTTCGTGACCCCCACGAATACAACGAATATGGCATATACGTTGCGGATTGCCAATATGTTGCAAACGAATGCACACCCCTATTAGAAGCTGGTTCCCACGAAATTTCCTCAGGGCCATAATCCTTCCAAGCAACAAGATACTGTAGTCTATTGCGGACTCTTCTTGAGTCTAAGATCTCTGCAAGTTTGTACTGTGTCTCATCTTCTACTAGGATCTCCTGCAGCTGGGATGGCAGTCTGGAGGGCCATGAAAGTACTGCAGGTTTCAGCAGAGATACATGAAACCCATTGTGAAAATGTAGTGAAAGCAGTAATTTAAGTTTATAGGCTACCTGGCCTAAAGGACAGATCATTGGGAAGTTTCTGATGAAGCCAGGAGCAAACTTGAGAGATGGCATGTGATTCCTCAAATTGGAAGTCTCAGGCAGACTAAGTCTCCAGTTTGAAAGTGAAGGGCCATTTGACATTTCTTATCCAGCTGTATTTTGTAATAGATTACAGCCTATTTCAGGAGCTGATGGGTTGAGTGCTAGAGGTCTAGTAATTCCTCTCCCTTGATCTTGGCAGCAGGGTATTCTACAGTGGTGGTCAATGTTACCGGAATCCAGGGGTGGCATCCATATACTAGGAAGAAGAGAGACGAGCCAACCGTGGCATATCAATACACTGCATCGCCGATTAAGCCACACCCCCTATATTGACTGACCACTGGTTTGGTGCCAAATTCCCTTAAAATAGTTTGCGGTTACATTGTTCTCCCTATGTACCAGCATGAGTGGACATTATAGATGCTGACCCGCAGTCAACACGGTAATAATAATCAAATGCTTAATTCTAAAAATTACTTCGTTAAAACACATTGTGTACGGTTTTTAGTTACAAATGGTTTCCCTCCTTTTATAATCATAATTTTTTAAGTCTACATTTGTTACAATTCTTTTGCTGCACTGAGATGCCACAGTCCCGATTTTTTAGCGCCATCACCTTGAAACGGACATTAGGTCTTTTTTCACTTTCACTTCACTCTGTCAGACATGATCGAGGTTGAATTGCTCACTTGAGAAATCTTCTAAGTTTAAATTAGTCTCCTTTTCCAAACCAAGTCACTTTAGTTTCAATTGACATCTGCATAATTTAATTGTTATGAACATTATGTTCACTTTCACTCTTTTGAATCCTTTTTAGTATGCAGCACCATTTGGTGAATGGAACTGTTAGAGATTTAAGTACAATTTGCTTCATTAAAGGTGTAGTACTACTTCTGGTCCTTCTTTTTACTATTTTTCTTTATTTCTTTATTTGTTTTTTTCCATAATTCACTGTCTTTTCATTTAATTCATACATTTATTCATTCATTCATTTTTTAATTATCATCTTTACAGATATGTTTGTACTGTGGATGGCTTTTCGAACATACACACATACATACATATGTGGTTCAATTCAAATTGTTTTCAAATTTGAGAAGTCACTTTGAGGTACATTTTCTTGTAATAATTTCTTCAATTGCTTTAATTAGTAAATAGCTTGAGTCAAGCATTTGATCTCATAATGACTAATTAATATTTTAATATTAAATGTTTTAATATACATAGGTCTTTGACTGTCTTTTTAGGTATATTTTTAGATTGAGGTACATAATTTTAGATTGATGTTGTTTATATGCTCTTTTATTCTATTTATATGTCTTCATGTTATGTCTTCTGGTTTCTTTTCCTTTTATTTTAGTTTGATGTGAGGTTCTTAAAGTTGTTTTTATTTTTATTATTATTGTTTTAATTTATTTTAAAGTTATTTTGCTTTTATACACTTATTTATGTTTGATATACATGTTTTAAGTATTTATGATTTATTGTGTTAATATGTATGTTTATTCATAGCCCCTGAGGCAGCCACTAGAAGGTGGTGAAACTCGGCCTGATTCGGGCAAATTTTTATCAATTGTTCCATACGTCTCCACAAATTAAAGAATTTGGAAAAGACTTTTCAGGCATCTATTTCTTTTGTTTTTCCTCACGGCTTTTTTAGATTGCCTACCTTGTTGTTTTCTGGGCCCGTCCCCTTTAAGATTTCAGACAGGATCTGATGAAAGATAGTTAACAGATCATCATCCCGCCACTATAGGTCCGAGGCCAGAGTCTAGAATTGGACCGCGTATTTGCAGATAGTCTGAGAACCCTAGTTAATCTGTAACAGTTCAGATGCAGCCGACGACACTCGTCCAGGCTCATCAAATATGAGCCAGAAGTCATGAAGGAAGCAGTCGAGGTTGTCCAAGACTGGATCCTCATGCACCCATAATGAAGAAGCCCAGAGCAGAGCTGATCCCCCCAGAGAGACAGAATAAATATGACCTTAGTTCTGCCTGTCGGAAGCAGACCTTCCTGCATTCGGTACTGATTAATAAGGCCCCAACACTCTCGAGGTCACCAATGTATCTAGTAGAGATGTGAATCGGAACTGGAATTGGTTCGGTTCTGGTTCCTGTTCAAATCGTGCATTTTTTTCGTCCAGCACGATCGTTTTTTTTTTTATCGGCTGCGCCCGATTCGATAAACAAAAAACCCACCCCGACCCTTTAAAACCGCTCCCTTAGCCTCCACCACCCTCCCGACCCCCCCAGCAAAAAACATTTTAAAATTACCTGGTGGTCCAGCGGGGGTCCCAGGAGCGTTCTCTTGCGCTCAGGCTGTCAGACGATAAACAAAAAAATCACCCCGACCCTTTAAAACCGCTCCCTTAGCCTCCACCACCCTCCCGACCCCCCCCAAAAACATTTTAAAATTACCTGGTGGTCCAGTGGGCCCTGGGAGCGATCTCCCGCTCTCGGGCCATCGGCTGCCACTAATAAAAATGGCGCCGATGGCCCTTTGCCCTTACCAAGCGACAGGGTAACCGTGCCATTGGCCGGCCCCTGTCACATGGTAGGAGCACTGGATGGCCGGCACGATCTTTAAAAATGGCGCGGGCCATCCCGGCCAGTGCCATCTTTAAAAATGGCGCCGGCTGTCCAGTGCTCCTACCATGTGACAGGGGCCGGCCAATGGCACGGTTACCCTGTCACATGGTAAGGGCCATCGACACCATTATTAGTGGCAGCCGACGGCCCGAGAGCGGGAGATCACTCCCGGGGCCCACTGGACCACCAGGTAATTTTAAAATGTTTTTTGGGGGGGTCGGGAGGGTGGTGGAGGCTAAGGGAGTGGTTTTAAAGGGTCGGGTGGGTTTTTTGTTTATCGGCTGACAGCCTGAGCGCGAGAGAACGCTCCCGGGAACCCCGCTGAACCACCAGGTAATTTTAAATCATTTTTGGGGGGGTTGGGAGGGTGGTGGAGGCTAAGGGAGCGGTTTTAAAGGGTCAGGGTGGGTTTTTAGGTTGTGTCCTAACTCCTGTTAGTGTGCACCAACCCGATTAACGATTTTTTCACGATAAATCGGTGGAATTTCTATTGTATCGCACTCTTTAACGATTAATGATGATTTAAAAATATCGGAAGATATTTTAAATCATCAAAAAACGATTCACATCCCTAGTATTTAGCTGGTGGAGGGAGACATGGCAGTGGGGCGGCCATGGGAGCCAGAGCTGAAGGTGAAGCCACTTCGATGGGTACCAGTTCTGTGGAAAACACACCCTTTCATGCTGCAAGTCTTTCCAGGATCCCTGTCACCTTATCCAAAACATTCTGTTGTTGTTGTATATGTTCTGCCATACCAGGAATGGCATGGAGCATGGGAAGATCCGCCTTGGCAACCTGTTAGGGCACAACCCTTACTGATGTCAGGGGGGTAGTCCTCCAGCCACTCCGTAAGTCCTTTCAGACTACAGGTGGTGATGTGGATCCCTGTGTGGTGAGGCAGCAAAAAGCACCATTGATGAGCCTGACCAGAGGCAGAGGTCCAAGGAGAGACCTGAGAAGGCTTCTCCTATATTAGATGCCTTTCCCTCAGGATGAGCCCTCAATGCAGATGGCCAGCAGGACTTAGGTGGATCCCAAGACATAATCAGAAGCCAGGAGGCAGTCTGGAGTCAAGGCAGGCCGCTTACTGCACCTAGAAATAGTCTGCTGACATATGTGCAGAAAGAAGAGCAATATAGGGATTCTCCATGAACAATCATTTTACCTCTTTTCATGAGGGAGCAAGCTGAACAGCTGAGTCAGTGTGAACATAACTTTCTGGAGAACAAACAGCTTTAGGGAGTAACAGAAACTATGCAAAGGGTCTATTATCTCCTTCCTGAAAGGAGGCTATAGGTTTCTTCTGCAATTGAGGCTATCATTAAATCTATTATATTAAATGTCCCAGAGAAAGTTCTAGGTTGTAAGTGCATCTTTATTAAACTTGTGACTATTGATTTAAGCCCTCCCTTGTCATCCTTGCTTATAATTTTATTCTTGAATTATATTGCATTGGCAATGCATGCATGTTGATCATGCTATTAATGGAATGTACATCTATTACTACATCCAGACATGCCTATTGACTCTTGCCCTATTTGAAGGCCTCATTGGGGGGTCCCCTCGTAATTATTACCATACAAACCCTAACCTGCCTCCATCCCCATCCTCATACCCTTAGAGCCCTTCTAATGACCTCCCATGCACACCCTAACCTGCCCACAGCCCCCACTTCCCGCCTAGGTAGGAAGCTCCTGGGTTAAAAATTCTTTGAAGGTGGTGCCAAACCTCCTTCTTCTGGCGCAGGTTCCTCTAAACTCCTTGGATCGGGAACAGCACTCTTTCATCCTCCAGGCAGGAAACATGCTTGGTGGTCAACTTTGGCTGCTGAATTGGCAGCGTCAATGTGGAATGAGACTGCCCTGGAAGAACTAGAACTTGCATGTGGCAGAAGCGTACACCTATATGACACACATGCAAATTAATTTACATGCGCAAGGAAAACCACGTGCATGTTTGTACACTACCTTAACATATTTTATGTCAAGTGTGCATATGAGCGTGCTTGATATAAAATTCACGTGCAGCTGTGCACAAACCCATATGCATGCAAATAAGGGTTAACGTGCTTTTGTCTGAAAGTTATCCTCCTTGTGTTCATATATTTTTATTGAATTCACAAGAATGTTTTTATACAATTTCCATTAGTGAAGATAACTCATCTGTGCAAGATGGTTTAATTAATGATACAACAAAGTAGATACAATTGCAGCACCAGTAATACATAATGATCAACAGGTTTCCAGTTTTCCTGACAATTTCTATTATATTTGTTTCTCCACAACAAAATTAGCTTCAAATCTGCACATAGCTTTCAGTTAAGCAGGATATTTATAATTGTTCCCTCACTGGCTGCCTACATTTTCTTCTCTTTAATTGGAGAGTCCCGTTTACTTTGTTTACACTCCAGGACCTGGTCCAGGCTATTAAGAAATGCATTAATATGCTCAGTTTTATATCATTTCTAATCAATACAATTTGGAATGCTACTCCATAAAGTAATGGGCAATATCATTATCCTTATAAATTAATCTACCAAGAGATGATTGTTGAGAGTAAATTTTCTCCTTGCTTTTAAATATAGCACTAATACATGACCACTTTTATTACACTCTCAATATCAAATGCTCTGTATGTACATTGAAATGCTCACTTGATGATTACAAATGGGATTATATTTGTATTCCAGCTTTTGAAGTTGCAACAATAACATGTTATAGAAAACCAACACGTCAAAAAGAAAGATAGATTTGATTTTCCTTTTCAAATGGCACAGTTCCAGCATCTTTACCTTATTCTTTCCATCCAGCACTAAAGCTTGCAATCATTCCCCTAAGAATTGCTTTAAAAGTATCCCATTTAATAGCTGGTGAAACCCCATATAAATCATTAAATAAGGCATATTTCACAACTGCCTTGTTAACTTTTTCTACTTTTTATTCAGGATCCTGAATAAAAGATAGAAATTAAGACAATGGATGTTTGAGTTTTAAGCTTAAAATAGATCATTATAGAAATGTAGGCAACAAAGCAAATAAAAAGTGCAGGATAATGGGTAAGTGATTATGAGATGGAAGGTATTTTGATATTTTAATATTTGTTTTTATAAATTGTATAATGGATTTTTATGAATGTATTCTGTTTGCTGCTTAGAAATTATAAGGTAAGACCCACTTGAGACATCCATATGCGCGTGGTTCCCGAAGCGTGCGCGCGGACGTCTATGTGCACGCAGTTCCTGGGGCGCACACACGGACACGTCAATTTTATAACATGCGTGCACCGATGCACGCATGTTATAAAATCCGCTACCCATGCGCACATGCGTGCCTGATTTTATATCGGCGCCCATGTGTGCGCAGGTGCCGAATCACGTGTGTAAGAGGGGAAATTTAATAATATGCACGCGGTGACGTGATACGCCCTAATCCCAGTTCCTTCCCAGTCTGCTCCAATAAAGGAACTTCCTAAACCCCCTACCTAACCTGCTTCTCTTTTCCCCTACTAACCCCGACTCCAAAAGCCCCACTAACTACCCTAGTTTTTTTTGTTTTGCAACTTACCGGATCTTTGGAGCAGCAGCAGGTTGCCCGGGCCAGTGGGATGCCGACGCGCTTCAGCGGGAGAATGGATAATGTTGCTGTCCTGGCCCACCCATGACCTGCCCACGCCCCACCCAGACCTCACCTTTGTACCACCCACTTTTCTATCACCCTTTCTTCTGCACATACCAGGAGATACGCCCGTGGCCACAGGCATTTGAAGTTCTGAGCGGTCATGAACAGCCCAGCCACACGCTTATCTCCCGGCTTTCACGTGCCCAGAGCTTTTAAAATGTAATCTTATGATTTTCGGTATATAAATTTTATTTCAATAAATAAATCCTGATCCTCTTTAAGTCAAGAGTTAAAACACCAAATCGGGTTAGGAAGATTTACAATGGCCAGATTCCATCTTGATCAGATAAGAACATAAGAACATAAGAACATGCCATACTGGGTCAGACCAAGGGTCCATCAAGCCCAGCATCCTGTTTCCAACAGTGGCCAATCCAGGCCATAAGAACCTGGCAATTACCCAAAAACTAAGTCTATTCCATGTTACCATTGCTAATGGCAGTGGCTATTCTCTAAGTCACTGGTTCTCAACCTTTCTAATGCCGTGACCCCGAAATACAGTTCCTCATGTTGCGGTGACCCCTCGCCCCGCCCTCGCCCTGCGAGGGCGGGGTGAGGGCGGGGCTTCGGTCATATGGGGGCGGGGTTATGGATGGGGTTGGATTTTAGTGCATACTTATTTATTATGACATTTATAAACAGAACCACCATTCCTCATAAAACAATAAAATTAAGAAACATAAAGCATCAGTTATAATAGTAAAACCATACTAATAAAAGAATATTTTAAAATTACTGATAAATAGAATTTCTATTAATTAAAATCATATACATTTTTATAATTTCCCAAACACCAATAATATTTCAAAACAGCACATATATCAAATAACACACAATAATTAAAACTAATAAGGATTTTTAAAAGCCCCTGCTGTCCATACATGGGAGCTCTTGATTTCCAGTCACCCTGATATTGTCGAGGATTAGGAGGTTATCCTCTCTCTCTCACACATACACTCACATGTCCATTCTCTCTCACACATACACTGTCACATACTTACACATTCATGCTCTTATACCCACCATAACCTCTCACTCTCACAGACACTGACACACTCTCAGGGTGTAAGACACTCTCTCCCCCCCCCCCCCCCCACTCACACACACTCTTACTCCCCTGGATTTTCTCATACACACTCATGCTCTCACTCTTACTGGCTCCCTCACAACCTCAGAGCCTCTCAGATAAAACTCTATGCAGCAGAAATAATGCTGAATGTTGAGAATTGTGTTATGCAGACTAATCTGGAAAATGCACTAATTTCTACATGAGTCATAATGAATCAGTCCTCAGCTGCAGGCATCAATTGATTATCCTGGCTCCCTTTATGTTTGCCAAATACAGTTCATGTGTAACAGCAATCCTAATTCTCCACCAGATCAAGCTGATTTCACATCCCACTTCATACTTTGTCACCTCCAGCTGAGTCAAACAATTAATCTAATTACTGCCACTGCTGCCACGTGGCTATTGGGGAGGCACTGATTGCTGCTATTGGCACTGAAGCCCATTCTGCTGCCTCCTCTGTGCAGGCCCCGTGGGTTTCCACTTCCTCCATGTTGATCTCGTACATTGTGAGATCCGCCATAGAGAAAGTGCTACTCTTGCACATTCCCAAAGATTACATGTGCCAATCAGTAAAAAGTAATTTATTTTTTTTTTTACATCTGCTTCCCTTTCTAATTTTTTGCCATTTCCTTTTATATTGCCTTTTTTTCTATTTCTTTTCTCTCCACCTGTCTTCTTCCCTCAAACACACAGTCAGGTTCTCATTCTCACATGCATTTCTCTCTCACACACACATACACAGGCTCTCACTGGCACAGGCTGTCTGAGTCTCACACACAGGCTCTCTCACACCCCCACATGCTGCCTTGCTCAAGCACAGGCTCTCACTCTTACATGCTGTCTCTTTCACACACACAGAGGCTCTCACATGCTGTCTCTGCAAACACACACAGTCTCTCAACTCATCTCATACTCGCACACACCTCTCTCTCACCTCTGGGCCTCTTCTTTATGGGTTGCCACAGGATGGGCTCTGCAGTGGCCCTAGTCTTCCCGGCCCCACTGCTCCTCTTCTGCACGCGGCTGAAGCGCCTCCTCCTTCCTCCCCGTGCGGCTCCGGCAACATTTGTCTTCCGGGGCAGGGCGGGCAGGAAGGAAGTAGGAGGAGCACCTGCAGTGGCTGAAACACCTCCTTCCTGCCTGCGCGGCTCCAGCAACATACGTCACTGCGACGCGCTAGCTTTTTGGGCCATGTCTCTTCCCTTTTGGGGTTGGAGGAGGCAGGTCGCCAGCTTCGCCCCGCCTCCGCGCAGCAGCCGCGGCGCCGCGGACCGGCAAAAAACCCCAACGGCCCGGTACTGGTCCGCGGACCAGTGGTTGGGGACCTGCTTTAGGCGACCCCTGCGTTTTGGTCGTTCGACCCCCGCCGGGGTCGCGACCCACAGGTTGAGAACCGCTGCTCTAAGTGAACTTAATAGCAGGTAATGGACTTCTCCTCCAAGAACTTATCCAATCCTTTTTTAAACACAGCTATACTAACTGCACTAACCACATCCTCTGGCAACAAATTCCAGAGTTTAATTGTGCGTGGAGTAAAAAAGAACTTTCTCCGATTAGTTTTAAATGTGCCCCATGCTAACTTCATGGAGTGCCCCCAAGTCTTTCTACTATCCGAAAGAGTAAATAACCGATTCACATCTACCCGTTCTAGACCTCTCATGATTTTAAACACCTCTATCATATCCCCCCTCAGTCGTCCCTTCTCCAAGCTGAAAAGTCCTAACCTCTTTAGTCTTACCTCATAAGGGAGCTGTTCCATTCCCCTTATCATTTTGGTAGCCCTTCTCTGTACCTTCTCCATCACAATTATATCTTTTTTGAGATGCGGCGACCAGAATTTTACGCAGTATTCAAGGTGCGGTCTCACCATGGAGCGATACAGAGGCATTATGACATTTTCCGTTTTATTTACCATTCCCTTTTTAATAATTCCCGTTTGCTTTTTTGAGTGCCGCAGCACACTGTACCGACGATTTCAATGTGTTATCCACTATGACACCCAGATCTCTTTCTTGGGTTGTAGTACCTAATATGGAACCCAACATTGTGTAATTATAGCATGGGTTATTTTTCCCTATATGCATCACCTTGCACTTATCCACATTAAATTTCATCTGCCATTTGGATGCCCAATTTTCCAGTCTCACAAGGTCTTCCTGCAATTTATCACAATCTGCTTGTGATTTAACTACTCTGAACAATTTTGTGTCATCTGCAAATTTGATTATCTCACTCGTCGTATTTCTTTCCAGATCATTTATAAATATATTGAAAAGTAAGGGTCCCAATACAGATCCCTGAGGCACTCCACTGTCCACTCCCTTCCACTGAGAAAATTGCCCATTTAATCCTACTCTCTGTTTCCTGTCTTTTAGCCAGTTTGCAATCCACGAAAGGACATCGCCACCTATCCCAAGACTTTTTACTTTTCCTAGAAGCCTCTCATGAGGAACTTTGTCAAACGCTTTCTGAAAATCCAAGTATACTATATCTACCGGTTCACCTTTATCCACATGTTTATTAACTCCTTCAAAAAAGTGAAGCAGATTTGCGAGGCAAGACTTGCCCTGGGTAAAGCCATGCTGACTTTGTTCCATTAAACCATGTCTTTCTATATGTTCTGTGATTTTGATGTTTAGAACACTTTCCACTATTTTTCCTGGCACTGAAGTCAGGCTAACCGGTCTGTAGTTTCCCGGATCGCCCCTGGAGCCCTTTTTAAATATTGGGGTTACATTTGCTATCCTCCAGTCTTCAGGTACAATGGATGATTTTAATGATAATTTACAAATTTTTACTAATAGGTCTGAAATTTCATTTTTTAGTTCCTTCAGAACTCTGGGGTGTATACCATCTGGTCCAGGTGATTTACTACTCTTCAGTTTGTCAATCAGGCCTACCACATCTTCTAGGTTCACCGTGATTTGATTCAGTCCATCTGAATCATTGCCCATGAAAACCTTCTCCATTACGAGTACCTTAATACTGTAGATTGCTGCCTGAACTACTGAAGGCATAAGTATTTTGGACAAATCAGTCCATTCTACTATGTTTGAGGGAAAGAGAAAAAATATAAGAAGGATAACTTTCAAACAACTGCACACAGTGGAATATATGCGTGTATGTGGCCGCATGCAAATTTACTACAGTATTAGTTAGGACTACTTTAGTTGTTTCATGCTTTCCTTCTTTTGTTAATTTTTTTATAAAACACACATATCTTTACCACATAATATATGCACGTATGTAGGCTTACCCGGGAATAAATGCAATGCATGGAAACCACATATATCAATGCACTGAATGCGTACTTTACCCACCTATTTTAAAAATATATGTGCATCTATTTTATGCATAAAAGTAAATTAGGACTTACCCATGTAAGTTGGTATATTTATTTTATAACACAAGTTGAAAGAATGGATAAGATATTTGCTAAGCGGAAAATACCACTGCGATACTAAGTAGGAAAAAGCACAGAAAGCAGCATCATGCAAAAAAAAAAGTCTTGATGTGAAAAACAATTTCAGGACGCTCAATATACACCCACAATATTCAAGCTCCGGAATGTGTATATTAGGCGTGCGTATTGTGCCAGTAAATTAGCTGCTGTAGGATAAAACAGATGCTCTTAAATTAAACATCCATTTCGGTAACCTGCATCCACAGAGCACTTAATATTAATTTAGTCACTGCTGCACTTACTGCTGATAAGTCCATTCACTGTCACTTGTCAGTGAAAAGGACCAGTCGGGAACAGCCCTGCTGGGGGGTGGGGAGGGAGCTCTGGCCAGGCTGTTTTGGATCCACAGCCACTTCTCCTGGGCGCCTGATGCAGAGCGCTAGGGATACACAAATTATCCATTGCACATCACTTTTAGCATAGAAGCTCATTTGCATATTGCACAGAGTGCCCAGGAGAGGTGGCTGTGTGCACATCCACTTTGGATGCACGGTTTTTTATGCGCGTGATATTGCATGAGCCTGTTTATGAGTAAACTTACACCAGATTGAGTGGAGGCATTCTTGGAGACAGAGCAGAGATGTAGCCACGAGTGAGTCATGGCCCATCCACTTTGGAGTCAGGTTCATCCATGGGTCCATGACTTGCGCTGAATAAGGTTGCCAGTATCCGAGGAGCTCCTCAGCTGAGCCCCCCAAAAAATAAATAAATAAATTCAGCGTGGAGACAGAGCATGTGAGCACACACTAGCAGATCTTGCAGCAGTGGCCTCACTCCTCTTTCTTCATAGGCTTCCTATAACCAAGGACATCCATGCAAGGGGGTGGGGTCACGTCAGGGCCTATCAGTTGCATGTAGGCTTCAGGCCCTATGCTGAATTTATCTTTTGTTGCTGCTGCTGCTGCAACTGCCATTGCCTTGCCCTGGAAGAGCCACAAAGGGTGTGGAGAGAGTAGAATCTGATGTGTCAGGGGGGATGAGAGAAGTTGGGAAGGGGATTTGAGGGAGAAGAAGCAAGAAGGGCTGGTAAAGGGCCATGGGGGAGGACAAGAGGGAGAGTGGTCATATGGGGGAGGGGGTAGAGGAGGGCGAGTTATCATATGGGAGGTACAGAAGGAAAATTAACATGGGGAGGAACCTAGGAGGCAAAGGAGCCTTATGCAGGGGCTTATGGTGGGAGAGTGATCATGGGAGGAGTAGGAGGAATAGTGGTCATGGGTTGTACAGCAACCATAGGGATGGATCTAGGAGAAGCCAGGAAAGAGCCATGGGGGAGGGTGTGAGAACAGGAGGAGGAAGATCCAGGATCAGTGGCCCCTCCCATGTTGCTTTCTGGGGAGCTGCTTCCTTGCTTTCTGCATCCCACACCCACTCCCACTCCAGCCGACTAAGTCAAGAGTGCCGATGCAGACCACAGCTGAGTCCTATTGTCAGGCATCAAATAGACAAGACACAAGCAATGACCCTGCCTTGGGAGGGACTTCTCTGTTCCTACCCTGTTCTGGTCAGAAGAAGCAAGAATCTGGAGACTTAGGGATGTGTATGAAAGATAGGGAATCCCTGGGGACTTAGTAATGTTTATGGGATGGGGCTCTGGGGTCTTGCATGGATGAAGTAGGGCTGTAGAGACTAAGATGGATCATGGATCATGTTTTTTTGGGGGGTTCAGATCATGTTTTGGGGGGAAATTCATGGTTGGGGAGGGGCAGGGATGCATTTTTTATCATTTAGAAAATTGGCAACCCAAGTACTGAACAGAAAGAAATAGCATTGGTATTAGCAGTGGCCATAAGGCTGGCTAAAGAGGAATCTAATGAAGGGCATCATTCAACCCGGAGGCCTGTTCCTCCTGTCCCTTTCTCCCTATCTACCCTGAAACCTGTGATCTCTGCAGCTGATACTGAGAGCCTTCTAGCCAATGGCACACTCCTCCTTCTGCATGGTTCAAGGCTCTTCTGTTTGAACTGTGAGGGAGCACCGTGCCATTGAAACAGAAAACCACAGAATCATGTGGAAGGGGAGGAAATATTGGCAGCTAGAGGATCTGCAGAATCATACGCGGGATGTGTCTCCCACACAGAATTTACATGTTGATAATAATTAGATTTTGTTGGCTGGCTTGAATGTTTCTGGTGCATCATTATTTCTCTTGGGTGCAAGACATACCCACTATGGGAGAAAGTCCACTGGACAACCCTCTTCTCCTTCCCCCATTCGATGGACCCCAAACGGACTGCTTGCTTACTGCTGGCACTACCGGGAGCAATTATCTCAGGTTCATCCGTCAGAAATCTGGTAGCCTTACTCTAATGCCACTGCATCAGCCCCCTGTAAGAAATGTTCAATACCCTAAGTTAGAAGCCTTGGGGGAAAGGAAGGGGGTAGCGTATTAATAGTTTGCACAGGGCAACAAAAGAGAGCACTGGCCCTGGGACCTTGCTCTGAGGTCTGGAAGTTAGTGATCTTGTGGTATGTTATGTTTTTATAGGTTCTCAGTGATGTTTTTCTAGGGGTTTTTTTTTATTACTTCATAATGTGCCTGACAGTGCGGAGAATTTATGTTGCTGTCATTGAAGCGACACCAGAATTTGAATATTAATTAAGAGTTGCATATTTAAAAGCATGATCTCAAATAATGTTTTTACAGAATCACTGGGAGGAGAATCACGACTGGCTCCACTGGTAAAATTTTGGTGTGGGCCCTATTGGTCCAAGATCGGAATCTGTTAAATAGCAAGTAACACCTCAGGGAGGACGCAGCAGCCTGTTCAGTCAAGAGAAGCAGAAAGGGAGGAGGGTTTGAAAAAGAGGTCAGGTGAATCGGAACCATGCACTGTTCACAATGCCAGCACAGCGCCAATCCGTGTAGACCCTTACTGAGGGTGTGTGGACTTGCTCTCAGAAAGTCATAAATAAACTCTATTATAGTATAGCAAACCTCTCATACCAAAACAACTCTAACTGCCAGCATGCACACAGTAAACGAGTAACAGCCTCTTAAATCCCTTGTTCTCAACTCCCTGCAGGCGCCAATTAACCAGGGCAATCATTTCTCCAATAGTAAGTGTCACCACTTTCAATTCTGTATGCCTCGTGCCCTGGACAGTTATAGTGCTCCATGCTGGCTTGCCAATAAAATGGAGTGGGAGCTGCTGGCCTGCTACTTCACTGGAGAAAGGCACTGGGGTCAGTTTAAGAGGTAGACTTCCCCTTTGCTGTGCCTTTCCTGCTTCTATTGCTGCCATTGCTTTGAGAGGAGGACAGGATCTCCACACTAGTCCTGGCCTCCCCTGAACCCAACACTGTGTTGTTTTTTAAATGATGGAGCACACTACTGTTTGAAAAATGGCTTACTGCCTTTCCTCTACTGATGGCCTTTGAACAGTGATTGTATTCTGAAAAATATTGGTCCTCTATAACTTAAAGTGCCTCCATACTTCTGATGTCTTGAAGCATCTCCTCTCCAGGTCATCTGGTGTTGCTGCTGGAGCTGGTGTTGAGGGCAGTCCAGGTGGTAAAAGAACAGCAGCTCTCAGAAACTGCCTGCAGTTTCTGGGTGGGTGGGTTGGGGAGGGGGGGGGGATCTTGGCTCCAGCAGGATTCCTTACTCCCTCTGCAGCTATGCAATTTACCTGCTGCTGCTCGCCGGATATCAAGCTTGTTATTTATTTATTTATGTATTTATTTTTATATACCAATGATCCTGTATACAATACATATCGCACCGGTTTACATGGAACTGAACAGTTGCCTCTGGGGCGGAAATACATTAAAACAGGTGTACAGGAACACTTTTAGGGAGACATTAAAAAACTTAGTTGTAACTAGGTTCTGCAAACGCTCCTCGGCTATTAGCTTTTTAAATATTCCCTTCTGCTAGGTCTTCAAATCCTTTACATGATTTCTCTGAATCAGTATTTTTTTTTTTTTTTTGCAAAATAACTGCCACAGACACTGATCAAAATAGAAAATGGAGCAAGCACTGGATTGGCTTTCACTGATGCACACCTAGGGTGCCTCCTCTCCTGCTGCCACCCTTCATTGAATTTGTCCTTTTCTGCACCTGCACCATATATACAGCTGGGAGCTGTTGCAGCTTCTCAGCCAACTCCACCTCTCTAGCTGACAACCCCCTCTTTAAAAAATCCTTCTGAGCTTGGTAGATGGCTTCTGGTCCTCATCCTATGCCTCTAATTATTGTGACTTGTGCTTGCCCCAGGACTCTCTGGAGGAAGAATAGACTTGTCTGTTCCTCTCCCATTGCCACCTTTGCCTGTTGATGCCAGTGACATAATGAAATTTTTCAAACAAATCACTAGTGGGTAGGTGTTTTTAGTTTTACATTAATGTACACCCTAGTGTAGACACATACAAACAGCAGACCAGACAGTCACATGTTACTGTAACCTTTGCTAGAGATATATAAAATAATGAGTCCTGATGCTGGAGCTTTACAATCCTGGCACCAAGTCTGTGGGTTCATAAAAATAATTGGGAATGATGTGGATTAGACTAGGCTCAGAGGAAATAAGGGAGTGGAAATGTTTTGCAGGCAGGAAAATGATAAAAAAAAAAAAATCACTTTCCCCTTTCTGATCATTCAACTGCTTCCTCAAAGTAGAACTTAACTCTCCTTTTCTGACTTTCCTCAGCACTCGCCTTCGTTTGTGAATGCCACTACCCTGTTATTCAGAAAGGAAGTCTCGTAACATAGTTTATGGTTCCAACTTTTAACTTTATTTTAGCTTCTAAGGATACAAGCAGTAAAACACAGGATTCTAACTGCAGAAATCTAAACAGACAGCCTGGGGTAAACAGAACCCAAATCTTGATAATAGCCATTCCATTAGAGTTCCAGTAACTATAGTAATCAAAACAAACAAATCCTCCAAGCTTGGTCTCTTGATAAAACCAGGTGTTACTCACTCATAAACCTGAGACCATCAACACTAGATTCTCTCTGTCAAGATATAATTCTGGGTAATGTTAGTGCATGGTTTCTCATAGGGCTCCTGAAAAATGGCTAGGCATCTATATCTAAGAGCAGACACTTGGCTCCTCAACATCCATTGTAAAAACAGACCCTGCTAGACTGGAAGAACTAGAAGGCCTTTAGGGATATCCCTAGAATCCAGGATGGGTCCTGCTCTGATATACTCTCCATAGAAATTTGAAGAGACTGTTGCGCTGGTGGTGGACCCTTGACCTGAGGTGGAGTTGGTGCTACCTGTAGGGCAAGTCCCACAGGACCCCACTGTCGGGAGGCGGAGCAGACTAGGAGACAGAGGCCAACTGGAGCTTCACCAATACCAGCTTCACCAACCCCGCAGGTTGAGCCCTTGGATGCTGGGGCCGGCTGGTCTTAGGCAGGCCTCCGCCAGTGGATGTTGTAGCAGCTAGCCAAGGACCAGCAGAGGTATCGGAGGGACCAAGGCAGGTCCAGACGAGGCAAGGATCCAGAGCCCCAGGCGACAAGGAGGACCAGGAACAAGAACAGGTGACGCCCGAGTAGTAGAAGGCCAGAGACTGAGAGGGCCAAGTCCAGGGAGATACCGAAGACGTAGTTGGGAGCAGGCTGGAGTTGCGGCAGGCAGCAGAGCTAGTCAAGGTGCAGAGTTCCAACAAGCAAGAGTCAAAAGCCAGTAATGAGTCCTGAGCGTAGTCCCAATGAAGCAAGGGTCAAAACCAGTAGTCAATCCTGAGCATGGTCCAATGAAGCAAGGGTTAAAACCAATAGTCAGTCTGAGCAAGGCTAGGAGGTAATCAGGAATGGAATCAGGAACAAGGACTAGGAATGAAGTCAGGAACAGGAACGAGGAACGAAGACAGGAACAGGAACCAGGAATGAAGACAGGATCAGGAACGAGGAACGAAGTTAGGATCAGGAAGAGCAACGAGCACATGAGAAGCATGGAGACCTGTTGCCAAGGCAAGGAACGAGTGGCGGGCTCTGCCTTAAATAGTAGGGCCTGATAATGTCATCATCTGGGGCTGCGGGTTGGTTTCCCGTCACGGCCCCTTTAAATACTGGCAAGGTGCATGCACGTGCGCACTTAGGAGAGTCAGATTACTGGACGGCGATGTCTCCCCACAGAACATATGGGGATATCTGCTGGAGCCGGGGAGGTCCGCAGCGGAGCCAGGAACATCCGAGGAGGCAACAGAGGTGCAAGAGCGCAGACATCTGCCTACTGTCACCAGTGAAGACGGGCTGGGTCTGGGAGCCGGGTGCCGGAGGTGAGAAGGCCCAGTCATGGGCCTGCTGCGGGCGGGGCATGCAATAGAGATCACTTTCTCAGCAACTCAGACTTATATATCCATGCCATATGCCCTCTAGTGATCATGCAGCCCCATACAATTACTTTAAAAAAACCCCATAAAAGATTATCCTATGCTGCATAAGGAAAATGGTTCCAGTAAAGCAATACAGGCTAAGTACAATAGAGATATTCCTATAGTCTCCAATTTTAGACCAAAGCTACAATACTAAGAGAACAGTGAACTGAATATGTATACTAAGAACTTAGTTCAGTGAATTAGTACACAAAAAATTAGTATAGTGTCACCGACTCTTTTACACAGAGAAAGCAAACTGCTCCCTACTGCCCTGTCACTAGCCACTTTGCACATGCTGCAAGAGAAAAACAATCTCTCTATATGTTTCTTAGAGACATCTATATACACTGTTTACCTGCTATATAAACATAGCCTTATCTTGCTTATTTACACTATAATCTCTTGAAATATTGTCTTGTTTCTCCTGCTTCTAGCAGCATAGCTAGGACACAGTGACAGTGACTATAAGAGGATACCTTGTATTCTTCTCTAAATAAAAAGTTTTTTTCTAATCCTTTCTTAAAACTCTGGAACTTTGAAACAAGGAGCTTTAAAATCTCTGCCTTCTCTCTTTGAGATCCAACAGAAGAATGACTGAGAACAAAATGGTCAGTGGCTGCTAAAAGTACTTCTAGTTTCACTTTAAAGTAAAAAAAAGATAATGATATTAATCCATGCAGCAGCCATCAGGGATAGTATGCTTGAAAAAGTATTGAAATATGATTGGCTTTGGTCTTGCTCCTGTCTTGTCCCATTCTCAACTGGGCTCACTCTGTTTGGCTTTGCTTCTCCCAAAGATTTTAATGGAACTGAATCAAATGAGCCAAAAAAGATTCAGATTTTTCCAGGGACTGCACCTATTTGATTTGGATAACCTGAAATAAACCAAAAAAAACCTCATTCTATTTAAATTTCACATTTGAATCATCTGAATGAACATCCCTAATATTAATGTGGAGACCTTCTAGTACAATACTAGAGGTCCTTAGCTCAAGTCCTTACAGGCCGATACAGTAAAAATTGTGGGAGAGCGGGCGAGAGCCCACTGTCCTGTGTGCGCAATTCAGTAAATAAAATTATTCAAATTAGGGCCCGTGGTAAAAAGAGGCTCACAGGTTGAAAACCGGACGCTCAATTTTGCCGGCGTCCGGTTTCCGAACCCATGGTTGTCAGCGGGCTCGAAAACCGACGCCGGCAAAATTGAGCTTCGGCTGTCAAACTCGCTGACAGCCGCCGCTCATGTCAAAAAAGAGGCGCTAGGGACGCGCTAATTCATTTCATATACAAGTAAGGAGAAAAAGAATGAGAATATATGAATGCTAATTATGAGAGCTCACACAGCAGAAGAACACAAAACAAAATGTTAACCAAAATATACTGTGAATTTTAGAATTCTTGCCAAGGAATAACACGGAGAACTACCTGTCAGTACAGCTCATTTCTGAATTCCCAGAGTAAGGTGAGCAAAAAGGCATATATAAAGCAGGAGCAGGATCTGAAATCAAAGACACTACAAACAGACCAGGCTGTATTATATTTGTTTGCCACCAATGGGGCTGAGCACTATAATTTAATTGAATTGGTCTCAAAGCAAATATTTTCAGTCATGGAAACAAAAAAAAAAAACACATATATGTGATTTAGGAATTAATAAACACCTACCGACTAAAAAAATTAAAGCATTACATCAAAGTAGAAATTTAAGCACAGTAGTGCTTTGGATACTTAGACATGAAATATAATGTATTTTACTATTACATGGAGGTTTTATTTTACCTCTTTCATATAAGGTCTCTTTGGCTAGGTAGTGGTACTAATAAATAATTCCTGAAGTTGAATAACTCTGCTGCGATTTTTTGTTGCTTAGAAAAATCTGTGAAACAATAAGCATGTGAAAAGGACTTGCATTTACAAAATGTCGTCGTTGACATCTGTTTTTCCCCCTGTAAATACCAATGCAAAGTTGTCTCTTAGGGCCTCATTTTCTAAAGTATCGCAGGCCTGCGATACTTTAGAAAATGAGGGGCGGGGGGGCCAAAACGGGGGGGCAGGCCTGCGCTAGCCGGCAGCGATCGCTGCCGGTTTCGCACCCAATAACACCACCATAGGAGGTGTAGCTATTAGGAGCGAAATAGGCAGCGAAAAGGCACCTACCTTTTTGCTGTCTGCGGCGTCGGCGCAGAGTCGGCCCCAGTGATGCCCCGACTCCTCCTCTTCTGGGGCCGACTCTGCCCCGACTCCGCCCCCATCCTGGTATCGCACGCGATAAGGGACTTTTCGCGTGTGAAAGGTCCCTTATCTCGTGTGAGCGGCTTGGAAAATGAGGCCCTACATTAGCTATAATAATGAGGCCATGGATGCATACATTTGTTTGCTAAGTCAAATTTGCAAATATTTTAAACAGTAAAATGATAAATGTTATTGATGTTGGCCCATATCGATGTTTAATACCAATGTGGATTTATTCTGGCTTGTAACTGCATCTTACTGAGTTGGATGGAGGATGCAATTCCTACCATATAGCCGTGGCAAAGTAAGATGTCTCAGTTTAGGCAAATGGAGTGGTTAGATGTCAAAATGTCCAAAGGTAAAGTCCTACTCATTATGTGGGTGTATGGGGGGGAATTCTTTGATCAGCTGCAACCAGAGTTGAAAACCCATACTCTTGCACTAGTTTATTCTACAGACTGGGTGGTCAGAGTGACAGTGCATGTGCTTCAATAAGCATTGGTTTCAGAGGGGTTCCATTGAACGGGAATGGGATTTTGTAAGGAGCAGGGGTGGTGACTAATTAGATACTCTGCTCACATGAGCTGTTTGAAGGAAAGTAGTAGGGTCTGAATTGCCTAAGCACATGATATCCATTGAATTGTGTAAGCTGGGAAATTGGGTGTCTAAGCAGAGTTGGGTGTGAGTCTGTGGCAGTGTGTAAGGTTGGGTGAGTGGTGGTTACGGATATGGTGAGTATAGCAGATTGCACGTGTGTTAGTGGAGATGTTAGAGGTGAGGGGAGGGAGGGTGGGAGGGATTTGGAGGTTCGAAAACAAAAGTGGCTGGGATAGCGGTTTACGTGTGTTTTCCTGGCGTCACTTTATTGTTGCAGGCTTTGCTGTTGTATGTATGTTCAATTGTTGGAAAGTGATATTTCTTTTTTTGATGAAACTGTGTGCCACAATAATAAAAATTATTAAAAAAAAAAAATAGAAAATATTGTCTATCTTAAAGTAAGTGCATCTTGTGAAAAATTTTGTTTAAGATCCTTCAATCTCATCTCATATGGTTATGCATGCAAACCCTACAACATTTTGGTTGCCTTTCTCTGGACCACTTTCATTCTACCCTTATCCTTTTTGTGATGAGGTCTCTAGAACTGAACACAGTATTCTAGGTGAGGCCTCATCAAGGATCTATATAGTGGCATTATCACCACCTTTTTCCTGCTGATTATGCTTCTTTAAAAGCAACACAGCATCCCTCTGGCCTTAGCCACCATCTTACTACTACTACTACTATTACTACTACTTAACATTTCTGTAGTGCTACTCGACGTACGCAACACTGCACAAACAACACCTAAGAGACAGTCCCTGCTCAACAGTGCTTACAAACTAATCCAGACAAACATACAGGTGAAGATACTTGGGGATTTTCATATATAAAACAGAGCCAGACAATGGTTAAAATTAGTTAACGAGGCTGTAGGCGGCAATCGGGCTTAACATTTAAAAACAACATAAAAAAGGTGGGTTTTCAGATGGGATTTTAACAAGCTGAGAAAGGAAGCATGATGCACCAGCTCAGAAAGTCTGTTCCAAGCCTTGACACATTACTTCACCTTTAGATCATCAGACACTATCACTCCAAGGCCTCGTGTCCATCTGTTTCACTCCCTAACACATACAACTCCTTCGGATTGCCATTCCCCAAATGCATGATTCTGCACTTCTTGGCATTGAATCCCAACTGCCAAAGCTTTGACCAGTTTTTCTAGGTCACTTCTCATTCTCTCCATTCTTTCAGGTGTGTCCACTGTTGCTGATCAACTTAGTGCCACCTGCAAAAAAACAAATGTTACCATCTAATCCCACAGCAATATCACTCACAAAGATAGTGAACAGAACAGATTCCTGAGGAATCCATTCCTTTTACCACTACTCACTGACATCTGTCAGTCAACTAATGTGCAATCCATTTCACCACCTTGGAACCCACTCAAAGGCTTCTCATTTTATTTCTGAGCCTCCTATGCTGAAATCCAGTAAACCACATTGAGCGCTTTTGATTGGTCCAATTCTCTAGTCACTAAGGGCCTCATTTTCCAAGGAGTTACCATGTGTGATAATTCTGCAAATCATGCTAACAGCAGTTAACGTGATTTGCAAATTTTTTATTTCATATTCAGGGGGCGGAGGAAATGTAAAGTAGGGAGGATTTTTTGTGTGCCGCAAGTTAGCACGGCCAATAATTACACCTCTTTCATTTGCACTACAGGTTTATTGCAGTTCATGATGAGAGAGAGAGAGAGAGAGAGAGAAAACCTTGTCATAGTGTCTCCTCCCTAGACAGATATTTTTATCCCTATGGGAGGCTCACCTAGTAACTCGAGGTGAGGTTTAAGTATTAGTGTAGGGGGTTAGGGGCCACTTTCACATTCAACGTGAGACGTACGAACAGAACAGTGGTCTCTTGTGAAGATTTGATGACCTACGGAGTGAGGAAACTCACCCAAAGATGAGATTTGTGCAATGTTCTCTCCACCTAGCTTGATGTTACCCAGGTAGAGAGTCCATCTGGTCTAGATGTCTGATTTTCAGAAAAGCAGGGCATGGGCTTCTTGCTTTGTAACTGTTTAAAGCAGATATGGCGTCCCTGATGGCTGCTTAACTCTTGTAGCATTAGAGATTAAGGACCAATCTGACCTACCCATCCCGTTCTGATCCTTACATTGATTATTTTGTGCACATCAGCCTGATCTATTGCCCAACTCCACTACTATTTGCTTTTTGTTGTGTGCCTTGTCCGTGAACCTTGACTAGATTGTAAGTTCCTAGGAGTAGGAACAGTCCATTATGTTTCTACACACCTCTGCATGCATCTGGTATATGCTGTACAAATGATTAATAATAATAACAATGACAGATAATGTTTAGCCGAGGTAATTAAATTATGAACAGCAGTAAAAGTTCTTTTAATTAAAATAAAGAGATGAAAACACAATTGTTAGGGGGTCAAGAACTGAGTTAGTAGATAGGAAAGTTAATTGCTGGAGACAAACAACTTTCAGCTGTGGGATGCTAAGGGAATTTCTTTTACTCAATTGTCTGATGGGCCCTTCAAAATCAATGAGTCAGAATAAAATTGTTCATTTTGCTTTTCTAAAATTTCTTTTATTTACGAAACCTTTTTGTTCCATAAGGAATATATTTCAAGTACATATATACTACACTTTAGAATGTGATTCACCAAGCCTTTTTTTCCCTATAGAAACAGAATGGATATAAAGTTATGTTGAATCAGGCCTTAAAATGTCTGCAAGAGCATCAATATGTCTTTCCTGTTTTTTTAGGTAGTACTGTCTGCCAGGAAACATGTCGTGAAGACCATGTAGTACCATAGCCATGATATCTGCTTGATAAACAGCTTATCATCGATGTTATAAGGCTGCTTCTGAATATTTCTGCTAGAAGCACTCAAAAATGGATCGCCAATTACTTTATGATTACCTTCTAGTAAAACTCAACTTTTTTTTTTGTTTTGTACCATAAATTAAGTCACTATTAAAGTTATAGGCAAAATGATTAGTAGGAGCTGCATGCCAGCTCTGATAACATATTGGCCACAAAGCTCATAAATACATAGAGATCACGTAAGAATTCTATCAGCAAACTCATGTGCAATACCCAGGAGATCTAAATGTTCCTACCAAATTCAAGCAGAGATGTCATTCAACTATATTTTATACTAAACATGTTAACTTCCAAGTTGTATTTTCCCTAGTAACACACTGTTCTCCACCATGCCTTATGGTATACTTTAATCCATTAAATCAAATGTGCCTTTCAGAGATGCAATCATTGTTGCCATCATTGATTGAGCTGAAATTCAGAAACTTTATGGGAAAACTAAAAGTATTAAATAAAAAAGAATGACAGCACAAATCAACCATTTATGAATCTGATCTATCAAGGGGTTTCTACATGAACAATATTTGCTACATTAGGGCTCTTAAACCAGTAAATATTAACTTATTGAAAAATAAAACTGTTAAAGCATTGCATTCAAATAATAGTGAGAGACTGTCTTCATTTATCCCATGAGAGTGACTGTACATCCTTGGATGCAAATCATGAGATAGTGGAACACTTTCATGTCAAATAATTTCCCTGACTTTGGGAGAAAAGAGAAATCCAAGAGAAATTCTTTATTGACTAAGGGGCAGATTTTATAAATCTGCGCACCAGGCGTGAACAAGAGTACGCGGGATTTCAATAGATACGCGCGTAGCCGCACGTATCCATTAAAATCTGGGATCGGCACGCGCAAGGCTACCCAAAATCGTCAGCCTGCGTGCGCCGAGCCGCGCAGCCTGCCTCTGTTCCCTCCGAGGCCGCTCCGAAATCAGAGCGGCCTCGGAGGGAACTTTCTTTTGCCCTCCCCCCACCTTCCCCTCCCTTCCCCTACCTAACCCACCCCCCCGGCCCTATCTAAACCTCCCCCCTACCTCTATCACGAAAGTTACGCCTGCTCGAAGCAGATGTAACTTTGCGCGTGCCGGGCCGGCTGCCTCGCTCCATGTTCCGGTCCGGAACCACGCCCCCCGGACACGCCCCCGAAACGTCGCGTCACTCCCGGCACGCCCCTGGCACGCCCCCGACATGCCCCTCCATGCAAGCCCCGGGACTTATGCGCGTCCTGGGGCTTGCGCGCGCCGCCGAACCTATGCAAAATAGGCTCGGCACGTGCAGGTGGGGTTTGGGGTAGGTTTTCGGGGGGTATGCGCGTATCTTACGCGCGTACCCCTTTGAAAATCTACCCCTCAATGTATTTGCTTTCCTCCCTCACCTCCCATTCACTCTCTCTAAACTTGGTCTTCAAGGGTCGCAACCCTGTCAGGTTTTCAGGATTTCCACAATGAATATGCATCAGATCTATTTTCATACAATGGAGGCAGTGCATACAAACAGATCTTAAACTTTTTCATTATGGAAATCTTGAAACTCTAACTGGGCTCCTGTAACTGCTGTTTCATTACTCCTCTGAATGGTTAAGCCATGTTGCTTTTTGTCCATCCTAACGCAGCCTATGAGTGAAACACAGAACCGTGTTGAGAGACACATGAATCATTGAACTGTCTAAGAATTGACAACACTTAATACCTTCACGAAGGATTTATCTCACATAGTGAACCATGTGTTGCATTCAGTGGGTCACAGGTCCGTCCTGTGGCCTGCCACTCTTACCTCAGCCCGCAACCTGGTACGCTGATTTCCGATGTAGTAGCTGGCCTCTCCGGCAAGGATGCGGCCACCTGGTGTGGCGCAACTAGGCCCACACTGTCAATGCCAGCAATGCTGCAGGAGTTTTCCTAGGTGCACACATGCCTGACTTGATGGCATTTAAAGGTCCCACAATGGGAACACTCCCGCAGCACTGCTTGATGACATCATAGACTGAGACTATTGAAGTCCACCTCTCCTGCCTCTTCTGGCCTTGGCAATAGGTCGCCTCTTTGGAATAGTACTTTGATTCAGCGTACTTCACCCGATGTCTGTTCCTGGTTCCTGCTGTGCTCCTGTTCTTCTGTCTTCATCCCAAGTCCTCGTCATCCTGGTCAGTCATCCTCGGCCACCTCCTAGTGCTCTTCCTTGTTCCTGTGGCTCCTTATCCTCTATTCCTTGTCTCCTTGGTTTGGACTTCTGGCTTTTGATCCCAGCTTGGACTTGACACTGCTTGACCTCCGCCTGCCTCTGACCTCTGCCTGCTTATCATTGTTGACTGACCTCCACCTGGGCTGACCCTCTGCCTGGACCTCGACCCTGAGTGTACTCTGCCCGCCTCTGACCACAACCTGAACCTGACTGATTGCCTGCCACCTGCTCAAACCACTGCTTGATCCAACTTCATTTTCTCTTACTGTGCTAGCCCATATCATCTTCTATGCAACGGATCTTCACCTCCACAGAGGCCCACACCTAAGTCCAACCAGCCTCGGCACCCAAGGGCTCAACCTAAGAGGAACAAGGACTGGAATTGGTGAAGCTCCTGTTGGGCCTCTGCTTCAGCCAGCTCTGCCTGCTGATGGTGGAGACCTGCAGGGCTCCTTCTTGCAGATTCCACCAACTCCCCCTCAGCCCCCTCCACAACAATAAGATGGTTACCATGCTTTCTCACATTTAATTTTGACTATTCCAGAGATCAAACATTTGAAGTCTCCTATTCAGGAGATACAACATAACACAGACCATAAAGATCTTCCTGTAGAACTTCCATGGTGTGGTCTATACAGAAGAATCTGATCTATTACGGAGAAGCCAAAGGTTTACTATATTATAGAACTATTGACATTGTGAACTTCATTATATGCCCCTTAATTAGTTGTCCTGAAGAGATGGTATCATGGTGTGTGAAAATTGAATAGACTGCAATCTCATTCTCCTTCCTCATACCAGATGAGCAGGATTGTGAAAAGATTTGGTTTGGGCAATCTATATGCAAATAAATTCAGAAATTTTGTTTTGGGGTCAGCAAAAGGTTTGCATATTTTGAACAGACACAATCAAAAGTTCATTAAATTTCCCAACTTTTCTGTGAATATTGTCATTTTTTTGGTAGCATTTAACTCTAAAATCTATTTCCCTTGATTCTGACAAGGTACAGAATATCAGGGGTTGTGTGGATGACTGATGTACTGTAATTGCACAAGTTCCAAGCACTCCATGCATTTAATTTTGTATCACAACGAAACAAATGATGTTGCGGTTCTGCCCGCGAGCACCGCGGCCAGGCCCTTACCTCCGGACCTGCTCCCGCTTCCAGAGGCCTGGTTTGCAGCCTGGTTGGCGGCGTCCCCGCTGGGGCTGTGCTGCTGCAAGCCCTCCCATGGATGCCTGGCTCCTAGGCACGCGTGCCACTTGGGCACGTTTCTAGGCCGTTTCCCGCCAGTGGTGACTCCACCCAACTTCTGACGTCAGACGCCGCGGCCTTGATAAGCCGTCCGCGGTCATCCAGTCTTTGCCTTGCAACGGGTTAGCCTCCTGGTTTCCTGTTGCGCTGTGCCCCGGAGTGACTCGCCTTGCTTCGTCGCTCCATTCCTGCTACAGTACCTGCTGGTTTGTGCTTGCTTGCTACAGTACCTGCTGGTTCATGCCTGCCTGCTCAGAACTAGTTTGGTTCCTGCCAGCCTGCTACAGTACCCGGTTGGCCCCAGTCTGCCTGCTACAGTTCTTGCCTGGTTCCAGTACCTGAATCCTGCTACAGTACCTGCCTGGTCCCAGTACTCTGTGCCTGTTGCTGTTCCTGCCTGGTCCCAGTACCCGAATCCTGCCACAAGTTCCTGCCTGGTTCCAGTACCCGAGTCTCGCTACAGTTCCTGTCTGGTTCCAGAACCCAAACCCAGTTACAGTATTGCTACTGTCTTAGTCTGGTTCCAATTACCTGTCCTGATCCACAACCCGCCTAAGTCCCAGCAGCCGGGCCCCTACGGGCTCCTCCCTGGGGGGCTTCGGCTTCCAAGGGTGAAGAGCATCTACGTCCTGCCTGAACATCTGCCTCCCGGCCTGCTACTCACTAGAGACTTTGACCATCTTTCCCCGTCTCCAGCAGGTCGGCCCAAGGGTCCACTAAACAAAGACTCCCATAACAGATTGCAAGGCCATGGACTTGGCGGATGCACCCGCTCCCTCGGATCTGCCCAGAGGATGCTACAGCACCAGAGCTGCATAGATACTTTGGCAGCCACGGTGGAACGGTTATCCTCGTGCCTGGAGTCCTTGCCTTCCGCTGGTGGGGTCCCCGAGGGTCACAGCTCCTCTGTGACTCAGCTACCGGCAACCTCTCATTATGCTGGTGATTTAAGGACCTGCCGCGGCTTCTTGAACCAATGTTTTGTACGGTTCTCTTTGTTGCCCCGGCAGTTCCCTTCGGATGCGGTGAAAGTGGCATATATCCTTTTTCCTGCTGATGGGAAAGCCTTAATTTGGGCTTCTCCCCTCTAGGAAAACAATGACTCCTCGTTAACAAACTTACAATGGTTCATCATGAACTTTCGCCAGGCCTTTGATGAGCCCGCCCGAGTAGCCATGGCTACGTCTGCCAAGGGGGCTCGCTCCTTGGCAGATTATGCAATGGGGTTTCGGACTTTAGCCCAGGAAGTAGGTTGGCAAGATGGTAGTCTTAAGGCCAAATTCCTGGAAGGCCTCTCCGGGCGCATAAAGGATGAAATTGCTGCTCGAGATCTGCCAGAGGACCTCAATGCCTTGATCGAGATGGCTGCCCGCATCGACCTCTGCCTACAACAATGAGTCAAGGAGCAACGCTCCTCTCGCCATAGCCCGGCTCATGGGCCGAGACCTTTGCCCTCACCCAAGAGTTCCAGTCCAGACGCTCCCATCTGCGAACCTATGCAGCTGGGACGGGCCCCGCTCTCTGCTGAAGAAAGGCAACGCCGGTGTTCATTGAGGTTGTGCATGTATTGTGGCCAGAAGAGCCACTTCTTGGCACGCTGCCAGGAGCGTGTGGAAAAATGCCAAAGCCTAGGAGGTTGGGAGGAGCTCCTACTAGGTTGTACTACAGCTCCTCAATGCACTGTCCCTGTTACCTTGGAATATCCTGGAGGCTCCTTTGAGACGATGGCGTTCCTGGATTCTGGAGCCGGAGGTAATTTCATCCTGCAGGACTTAGTCTCCCAGTTGCGAATCCGTACGCATAGATGGGAGGTCCCGTTGCGAATTACCTCTATCCAGGGGACGCTTCTTCCCGAACCTGTCCAGATGTCCACAGCACCCATTACAGTCTACACCGGGGCGATCTATTTGGAGGAGATAGCCTTCCTAGTGCTGGAGAAGGCTGTCCACCCTGTGGTGCTCGGGTTGCAATGGTTGCAAAAACACTCGCCCACGATTCAGTGGGATACGCTACAGATTGTCAAATGGAGTCCTTTTTGCCTAGCTAATTGTATGACAGGGCCCAAGACTCCTGCACTACCTTTGATGCACTACTTTTGATGCCCTGAATCCTCTGGCACTGACTGAGGACTTTACAGATGTATTTTTCAAGCCCAATGCGGAATTTCTCCTGCACCATCGTCCGTATGATTGTGCTGTGGACTTGCTGTCTGGTACTATGCCCCCTCAAGGAAGGGCTGATCCCTTACCCATATCTAGCAAGAAGGATGACTCATTGGGCCCATGCATGGACTGTCGAGGCCTAAATTCTATTACCAACCGAGACCGTTGCCCGCGCCCGTCAATCCTGGAGCTCCTTGATCAGCTTTGAGGAGCGAAGATCTTCACAAGATTGGACTTGCGAGGAGCATACAATTCAGTCAGAACCCATCCCGGAAATGAGGTGTTGCGGGACCTTCTGAACACCTGTGTAATGGTTTACCTCAACGATGTCTTAATCTACTCCCAGGACCAGTCGTCGCACCGGCAGCATGTCCGTCAAGTGCTCCAGGTATTTAGGGAGCAGGGCCTGTATGCGAAGCTGGAAAGATGTAGCTTTGAGAAGGCTTCCTTGCCGTTCCTAGGCTACATAGTCTCTGCAGCTGGCTTTCGAATGGATCCTGAGAAAGTGGCGGCTATTAAGAATTGGCCTCGGCCAAAGGGTCATCAAGCGTTCCTACGCTTCCTCGGCTTTTCTAATGTTTACTGTCACTTTATTCCCAATTACTCTTGTATTGTGGCCCCGTTAACTGCCCTCACCCGTAAGGGGGCTAATGCAGTGGATTGGCCTGCTTCTGCCTGTCAAGCTTTTGAGGTCCTTAAAGAAGCCTTCTCGTTGGATACCTGCCTTCACCATCCGGATCCCAGCCGGCCCTTCATGGTAGAAGTTGATGCCTCCAGTGCAGCCATTGGGGCCGTACTGAGTTAGTACTCTGATTCCGGACAGCTGTTGCCCTGTTCATATTTCTCAAGGAAACTCTCCCCGGCAGAGAGCAACTATGGTGTTGGGGACAAAGAGTTGCTAACCGTTAAACTTGCCCTGGAGGAATGGAGACAGTGGTTGGAAGGAGCCAACCATCCGGTCACATTTATACCACTCATAAGAACCTAGCATTGTTAAAGAAAACCCAATTGCTGAATCCCAGACAAGCCCGGTGGTCGCTGTTTTTTGACCGATTTGACTTTACATTATGCCACCGATCCGGCTTGAAGAACGTTTAAGCTGATGCGCTCTCGCGCCCCTCTGAGGTCAAAGAGACTCCTGATACACTCCATTACATTTTGAATCCTGAGAAAATAAGTCTTGCTGCAACCTTTGTGTCCTCCCAAGGGAAGACCGTTGTTCCATGTCGCTCTCGGAGAGCAGTTCTCGCTTGGGCCCATGACTCTCTCCCTGGGGTTCATGTGGGTAGGAAAGGGACTTTAGACTTGTTAAACCATTTCTACTGGTGGCCAATGGTGAGACAGGACATCCAAGCTTTTGTGGGCTCATGCCCTACTTGTGCTGTACAAATGCTGCCCATTGGGAGGCCCAGGGGTCTATTGCAACTTAGTCTTTCATCAGCGTTCCATCCTCATGGGCAAACAGAGCAAACCAATCAAACCTTGAAGACTTCCCTTCGTGCCTTCATGAACGAACCTCAAGATAAGTGGGCTAAGCTTCTCCCATGGGTGGAGTCCTCGTATAATAAACACACGCAAGCTAATACTGGAAGCTCGCCTGAACCTAGTGCACTCCCGGCAGTGCAACTCTCAGCTCGCCAGCTTCGTTGCTTGTGGATCCCTACCCAGGAAAAAACCAGTAAGGCTGCCCTGTCCGCTAAGAAGTGGGCAGATATGCATTGTCAGCCAGCACCCATCTTCCTTCCAGGAGACCGTGTCTGGCTTAGCACCAGAAATCTACAGCTACGAATCCCGTCCAGATGACTAGCACCGAAATTCTATGGGCCTTTTCGAGTCGCCGAACGTGTGGGAGCAGTCTCTTACCATCTGCGCCTTCCCTCCTCCATGCGCATACATGACGTCTTCCATGTGTCATTGCTGAAGCCTCTTGTGTTATCCAGTTACCACTCCCGGGCCCCTGAACCATCGGATCCTTCAGTACCGGACGAGGTCACGTATCAAGTGCGTGAAGTTTTGGATTTCCGGTTTCATCAATGCCGATGGGAATACTTGCTTGCCTAGGAGGGTTATGGACCCGAGGATAATTCTTGGGAACCGGCCCATAACATCCTCGACAAGGACTTATTATGGCAGTTCCATCTGGACCACCCAAGTAAACAGGCTAAAAGGGGGCGTAAGAGGGTAGGTACTGTTGCGGTTCTGGCCGCGAGCACCGCGGCCAGGCCCTTACCTCCGGGTTCCCGGACCTGCTCCCGCTTCCAGAGGCCTGGTTGGTGGCCTGGTTGGCGGCATTCCCGCTGGGGCTGTGCCACTGCAAGCCCTCCCATGGACGCCCAGCTCCTAGGCGCGCACGCGCGCCACTTGGGCGCTTTTCTAGGCCATTTCCCGCCAGTGGTGACTCCACCCAACTTCTGACGTCAGACGCCGCGGCCTTGATAAGCCGGCCGCGGTCATCCAGTCTTTGCCGTGCAACGGATTAGCCTCCTGGTTTCCTGTTGCACTGTGCCCCGGAGTGACTCACCTTGCTTCGTCGCTCCGTTCCTGCTACAGTACCTGCTGGTTCGTGCTTGCTTGCTACAGTACCTGCTGGTTCCTGCTCTCTTGCTACAGTACCTGCTGGTTCCTGCTTGCTTGCTACAGTGCCTGCTGGTTCGTGCCTGCCTGCTCAGTACCGGTTTGGTTCCTGCCAGCCTGCTACAGTACCCGGTTGGCCCCAGTCTGCCTGCTACAGTTCTTGCCTGTTTCCAATACCTGAATCCTGCTACAGCTCCTGCCTGGTCCCAGTACCCGGTGCCTGTTGCTGTTCCTGCTTGGTCCAAGTACCCGAATCCTGCCACAAGTTCCTGCCTGGTTCCAGTACCCGAGTCTCGCTACAGTTCCTGTCTGGTTCCAGAACCCAAACCCAGTTACAGTTTTGCTACTGTCTTAGTCTGGTTCCAGTTACCTGTCCTGATCCACAACCCGACTAAGTCCCAGCGGTCGGGCCCCTACGGGCTCCTCCCTGGGGGGCTTCGGCTTCCAAGGGTGAAGAGCATCTACGTCCTTCCTGAACATCTGCCTCCCGGCCTGCTTCTCACTAGAGACTTTGACCATCTTTCCCCATCTCCAGCACGTCAGCCCAAGGGTCCACTAAACAGAGACTCCCATAACAAATGGAGCAGGAAATGAAAATTTCTGTGGTTACCATAAAAGAGAATATATAATTTGTCACCCTTGCTAGATTTACAGTGTTATTAGCTTGAAATATTAGTAATACAGTAATTTTATTTATTTTTTTAAATAAAATGTATAAACTGCTTTACTGATTTATAATTAAATTGCTGAAAGATGTACATCAGAATAAAATACAAATTTAAAACTGTAAAACATTAAAATGAAATTAAATAAAAAGAGACCATCGCCTTCTCTGTACATCAAAAATCTGGTTACAGTTCTCATTACAAATTAATCCTGCCTCTAGATCCCTCTGTTCACATCATTGATCATAAGCCATGTCTTCAGTTTCTTTTGAAATTTCATTAAATCCTGTTTAATGAAATTCTTGTAATGTAATTTTGAATTGAAAAAGAATATAGAGGTCAATATTCAAAAGCCATTTAGAAGGATAAAAAGTTTTCCTTGTGTGGCCGGATGACTTAATACTTACCCGGAGATCTTTAGAAGATCTCCGGGTAAGTAGTGCTGCTTTTTAAAATAAAAAATCAAGCTATAAAAAGGCATGTGGTCTGATCCCCAGCTTCTTGCACAAAATGTCATATGTCCCCCTTGTGTCGTGCATCCCCCACCCCAACTCCCCTACATATTCAAATATTCAAAAAAGCTCCCAGGGCTCGCAGTTCAAGTCCCCACCCCATTCTCCTGTTCTTTAAAAAAAAACAAACAAAAAAACTGTGTCTCCCCCCCCCAATGACCCCCACCTGAGGTGAGTATATACTTCCCTGACCCTCCCACACACACAGAGAACCCCACAGATTCCCTTCCCTGATACCCAGACCAGGAGCAAGGTACACATTTCCCTGCTCCTGGCAATTCCAGCGCTCCTCTGTCAGAGACTACAGTGGAAGTGCAGGGACCCATAGTCTATCTGCCATGCCCCAGCAACATACTCTACCCCCCAAGTCCACTGACATGTAGGCATAAACGCTCATCTTGCCCAAGACACCCACCATAGCCAGCAAGGTGCCCAAGCCCAGAATGACTGCACCCAGTTGTTTTGCTTATGACATCATCAAGAACAGACAACTCCAACCATTAAAACCATCAGAAGCTCAGGTACTATAGTCCCCAAACCATGACACCAAAATCCCCTCAAAACATGAGAATGATAAATTCAATATAAATGCAAGGGAAGAGAGGACAGGAGGAAGGCAGCAAACCATGGAGTGGCAAAAGAAGCTAAGGAGGTGTCAATTATATTTATACAAGGCATAGGACTCTGTGTCCTCAAGCTTCAACTTGATTGCTTAAGATTATTTTGATGAGGCTTGGGAAAGTTGGTGCAAAGAATAAGCCTTGTAACATGCATATATAATAACAGAGGGAATGGGAATATATATTATGGTATCTATTCAGTGTTGCATACAATATAACTTAAATACACTAACACAATATACCACTAGACCTTTATTATGTTTAAATTAGTTGTGTTTGTCTATTTTAACCTTCGTAGGTAAATTTGTTGTGCCTGACTTTTTAACTTATGTATGTATATTTGTAAACCGCCTAGATGGACATGCAAATGTCTTATTGTTTGCGGTATATAAATATTTTTAAATAAATAAAATAAATAAATTTAAATAAAAATTATAGATGGTATCAATAGATATCATTATATTTTTATATTTTGCTTTGTTGTCCTTTAATTACAAAATTAATAAATTATTTTTTGAAACATAAAACATCATGACAGAAAAAGATTATATGGCCCATCCAGTCTTCCCATCAAGATCTGCTACTCAGCTTTATAGTCCCCAGAGAGATCCTTTGTGCTTGTCCCATATTTTATTGAATTCTGATATGATCCTTGTCTCCACCACTTCCATGGGGAAGCTGTTTCATGCATCCAGCACCCTTTCTGTAAAGAAATACTTCCTTAGATTACTCCTTATTCTAGCCCCTGAAAAAGCCTTGTTGCCTTCCTTTACCTTATTAGCTATTTTACCTTCCTTTTGTGCCATCACTTTCATGTATTTATGACTAGACAAGTGGGACAGACATGGCAACTCTGTACTGTTAATACTTCTGTTGAAATGATACCATTACTTTAGTGGGGATCAATTTTATAGAAAGATTTAAGAGAGTGTAAGGTTGAAGGAGAATGGTTGACGATGTTAAATGGATAGCCTGCCTAGCAATTTGCCCACAGGACTTGATTCCTCTCTGCTTTGCTCATATTTCCTCTTTCTGAAAGTCTTGTGTTTCTTCTATTTACATGCTCCTGCATATGAATGCACTAACATTTCTTCTGAGATAAGTTATGAATTCTGATTCTGAAAACACAACTGGTCCAGTAGCAAAAACAGATAATAATTGGTCCACTTTCTTAAAGCATGGCGTGCTCTTGGGCTCATCGAAAACCCCCAAAAACCCTGCTTTCTGTGATCCCTCCTATTAGTATCATCACAATATTAAGTAGGAGGAACCATAGAAAGAAGAATCATTCTATGCTCAAAGACTCAACAACAACAAAAAAATCCAGCTTTCTGTGGTTCCTCACAGGGGAAACCACAAAAAGCAGCATCTCCAAGGTCTGGCCCAATTGGAATCCCTGCCAGTACTAAGCGAAGGAGTGAATAAATTAATATTAAATGTCGGGCACTTAATATTAATTTATTAACTCCACTTACCGCCAATTGGTCCATTTACTGTCACATGTCAGTGAAAGGATCAATCCACTTTCAGAAGGCTGTGCTGAAAATGGATTGGTCCTTTCACTGTCAAGTGTCAGAGAAAAGGAACAATCAGGAACAGCCCTGCCGGGGGTGGGGAGGGAGCTCTGGCCAGGCTGCTGTGGGTGCACAGCCATGTCTCCTGGGTGCCCGATGCAGAACACTATTTATTTATTTTAAAGCACTTATTACCCGCCCTTCATATAGGGACACACAAATTACCTATTGTGCGTTCCTTTTAGCAGCAGCTCATTTGCCTATTGCATCGAGACGAGCACCCACAAAAGTGTGCCCACCTTGGACGCATGTTTTTTATGTGATGATATTGTATCAGCCTGAAAAAAAGGGAAGGAGTGAGTCAAGAGAAAGGGCCTGTGCAATGTTGGGGAGGCTTCTAGCTGAGGTGACTGGGCCAAACTCTGAGATGGGGCAGCTGTCTGTGGAACCAGTGAGCCTCTTGGAAAGTGGGGTTGCTGAGAAGGATGAGAATGGGAAAGGGAGGGGACTGCTGCAAGATCTTGCAGTCTGGGAAAGGGCTGGCAGCAAAACCTTTTCATAATGACACTGTACTGCTGGAGTGGAGGCACTCACTGTTTGAACACATGAGCAGCAGCACAACAGCAGAATGTGAATGCCTGAGAGACAGAGTGAGTATGTGTGTCAGAGAGACCCCCTCCACACACACACACACACACACACTTTGTGTCTGTGAGAGTGTGTGTGTGGCTTGGTCTCTTTCTCTCTGAGACAAAGTGTGTGTGTGTGGGTGACTTTCTGACACATACACATACATTCTCTCTCACAAAGTCATATCTACACATTGAAAGCAAGTCTGTGTGTGTGTGTGTGTGTGTGTGTGTGTGTGTGTGTGTGTTTGGGTCAGAGAGAGACACACACACATTCACACTCTCAGATACAGACAAAATGTATACACATCTCCCATATCTAAGAAGCTTGTCGGGAGCCCAACCAATTGCATGAGTGGAAGGGTAACTGAAGCTCTGTTTGCTCACCTTTGGTCTAGAGCAGCGGTTCCCAAACCTGTCCTTGGGACCCCCCAGCCAGTTGGGTTTTCAGGATATCCACAATGAATATGCATGAGAGAAAATTTGCATGTTGTGGAGGCAGTGCATGCAAATTTTCTCTCATGCAGATTCATTGTGGATATCTTGAAAATCCGACTGGCTGGGGGGTCCCCAGGACAGGGTTGGGAGCCACTGGTCTAGGGTGTGTTCTACTATTTATTTAGGAAAATGTGAAATTTATGTTGAAGAGTTTTTGACTCAGTTCTTTCAGACTTTAGGACACTTGATGTATCTCTCAAAGCTCAGTTTGGCTTCCTTTTGGGAGCTGTTTTTGAAAAATTCCCCCAGGCTATTTCCTTACAATTTGCCCCTGCTTCTTTCTGATGTATAGTAAGAAATAATGAGGTTCAGCTGGAGGGACATGACATCACTGGACCTTCCTGTATCCTCAGTTGTTTGAGAAATAAGAGTGAAAGTTGTACAACCATTACAATATTTTCAAAAGCATAGAAATTGTCAAAAATACTTCTCTAATTCTCTCTCATTTTTCTGTGGTCCTTATTGAGCTTGATGTTTTACTAAGTACATATAGGACTGAATTACTAAGTTTTTGACCCATAGACACAAAAGGGGAAAAAGCTTTAATAAATTAGACCCTTAGAGAATCATTTACTTTGCTCTATGAAGCAAAGCACAGAAAAGTGTTGATCTGTGTCAAGGCTCTTAATTTACTAATGCTACTCCTACTGCTACTGCACATTTACACAGTGCTACAAGGAGAATGCACATAGAAGAGACACACAGAAGAGGTAATCTCTGCTCCATGGATTTTTCAATGTAGCCAACAGATGGTCATTGAGGACAGGGCTTTAGTGGATCTAGGATTGTTGACTTCTAAAGTCTAAGGGAGTGAATAGTCAGGGGGTAACTGGAGGTCTAGGGATGAGATGAAAGTAGGACTATTTGCTTCTGTTTGTTGAGCCGAGTTGCTTGCAAACATGGCTCCTGTAGATGGAGAATAGTCAGGATGTTTAATTATTTTCTCTCACTTTCTTCTTCCCTTTCATCCTTTAGCAAATGGCTACAACACAAGGGAATCTGTAATGGAATCTCTAATACAAACTTTTATTAGAGGCAAAATAGAGCAAAACAAATGAAATTAGGAAAGGCAATGCCTACTTCTACTATAACCATTACTGTAGATAATCATCATCACAGCAGCACAGCATAAGCTCACTAGGGAATGGTTAGGGAGAGGTGAGTTAGAATTGAAAAATGTGTCAAAAAGTTTAATTTTTAAGTGGGACTTGAATGTGCCCAGGGAGGGAGCAAGACAAGACATACCATTTCAGAAGGTTGCTCCAGGCATTTGGTGATGCGAGATGGAAGATATGAAACCAGGTCATGGAGAAGAAATGCAGAAATACTTACCTGAGGAATGGAGTTCAGGAGAAAGAGTGCATGGTGAGATGAGAGAGGATAGAAGGAGCTGCAGAGTGAAGAAGCTTTTACATTAGGAAAAGAAGTTTGAACTGGATGCAAAAGCAGCTGAGAACTTAAACCAATATAATGACTTGAGAAGGGGGCTACATGGTTATAGTAATGATAGCAGAAGATAAGCCATGCAGCTGACCTTTGAATTGATTGAAGTGGTGAGAGTTGGCTCAGTGAGAGTCCAGTGAGGAATAAGTTGTAGTAGTCTAAGTGGGAGATGATGAGAGAGTGGATAAGGGTTCTCATAGTGCTCTTGAAGACAGATGAATTTAGGAGATGTTAGAGAGAAGGAGATGGTGTGAATTTACTGCTTTGGATATGTGCAGAGAAGGAGAAAAAGGTGTGAAGATGACTCCAAGGTTATAGGCTGAGAGGACTAGGACAATGGTAGTGTTATCCACAGAGTTGCAGAAAGGGGAGGGTGGAAGGTAGGTTTGGGGCTAAAGTGAGATGTTTCATCTTGGTCATGAATAAATTTCAAGTAGCAGCTGTACTTCCAAGCAGCTATGTCAGACACGCAGGCTGTGATTTCGGCATGGATGCTGACTGAGAATTGAAATGAAGAAAGAAAAATCTGAAAGTGACCAGCATAAAGGAGGTATTGGAAACCATGGAAGGAGATTAGATTGCCAAGCGAATGAGTGTAAAGAAGATAACCAAGAACTGAACTCAGAAGGACACCAACTGAAAGTGGGATAGCTGTGGAGAAGGCTCTCCTGAAGTAGACACTGAAAGTGCATTGGGAGAAGTATGAAGAAAGACATAATAGAGCTGAGCCTCAGAACCAAGTGAGAACAGTATGTCTAAGAGTAGGTGGTGATCAATGGTGTCCAAGGCTGCAGATAGATCAAAAAGGATAAGGATTGAGTTGAGGCATTTGGTCTTGGTAAGAGGGGAAAAACTAGAATGGAGTAAATCAGGAATAGTTTGAGATGTCACAATGTCAAGAAGTCAAGAGAGCATATGTAAGCAGCATATTAAAAGAGTTTAGATAAGAAAAAGAGGACACAGATAAGACAGTGGATAACAGGAGAAATAAGGTTGTTGCGTCCATCGGTCGCAGATGGCAGCGACCTCTCTGCCTTACCTCTTTTCTTCCTTTTTCTCTCTCCTTGGGCAAGATGGCTGCCTCCGGTGCCGAGTGCAGAGGGTCTCGGCATCTCCAAACTAGCATGGGCGTTCCAGTCCACCATGCTCATGCCTGTGGCCTCCTAGGGCGCGAGTGCGCATATCTCCTATGCTCAAATACATGTCATGGCGGGAACCTTGGGGCGGCCCCACCTTAAGGCTTCAAAACCTCCGGGTATATCAAGCCTCTGCTTCGCTACCATCTTTCAGTTAGCAAGGAATTCAGTTTAGCTACTCTGACCACTCTAAGCTGCACGCTTAGACGCCGCTTTCACTCCAAGGGCATCGCTCCTCTAGAAGCTCTAGACACCCGCTCCTTGGGAGTCTCTCGCTTCCAACTACCTGTTGCATCCGTCAGTCTCAGATGGCTTCGACCCTTGTGCTTCATCTTTTTCTCTGCTCTCCCTGCTAGCCTTGGAAAGATGGCTGCCGTCGTGTCTGCAAGCCGCGTCCTCCAGCATCCCCGGAACAACTGTGGCAAAGCCTCATGCCATGTTTCTCCTAAGGGCCTCCTAGGGTGCGTGTGCGCACGCCACCCACGTCTTTATCCACGTCATGGCGGGAACCTTGGGGGTGTCCCCCTCGAGTGGCATCACGCCATCTGGGTATTTAGCCTACGCTTGTTTGCTAGCTCATTGAGTTAGCAAGGATTGGACTCGTCCGGTCTAAGCTACTCTGCCGCTTCCTTGCTGCCACTGGAAGCCCTCTCTGCCCTTCGGGGTATATTCTAACCTGGATACCCGCTCCTCAGGGGCCCTCTGCTCCTTGAGGGCCTGCTCTCCCTGCCGCGGTGCCTGTTGCCATCAACTTCTGCCTGGTGGAATCATCTACCTTACAGCTACCATCTAGTGAGTAATCTAATTCTCAGTCTGTCTCATCTACAGCTCTGCCATGCTGGGAAACCTACACCTGGATATCCTTATACCATCTTGGTGAGACAGGTTCCCTCTGCTGAGGGTCCCTGCTACCTCTGCCGAGGGTCCCTGCTACCTCTGAAGCAACTCACTACTGCCACCTCTGGTGGTATATACAAGCTGTGCAATAAAAGACAAAACTCTGTATTTGTGCGTCCTGAGTCTAGCCCAGTACTGTGGCTCCCCACGGGGCTCCTCCCCGTGGGCGTGGTCATCTGCCACAGTACCCAAGAATCAACTCAAACACCTCGAAACCATAACACTACCCTTCGGGGCCTCTACTAACTAAGACAACTGCTCCTCGGGGGTCTTTCTCTCTCTTCTCCATTTCAGGATATCGGACTATCAGGTTCTCGCTCCTGAAGGGCCTACCAGTCTATGTATCCTGCACCACGGACCTCCGGTCCCATCATTTCATCATCAGGAAGAAGCCTATACTTCTGTGAGTAGCTCTACAATCCCATGCTCTAGCTCCACCCACCAGCCACGGCGTTACCCACACTGCGGGCTCCCACCTATCGTGAACATCTGGGTGAGAATATACATCCGAGCCTGTTGAACATATTGGCACCTCGTGGATCTCAGTGCCTTACCTTCCTGCCTACATCATCTATCTACAGCAGTTCAATAAAGAACTCCATTCATACTGTGTCTGCTATCTGAGTTCAGCCTATCGCTGTGGTTCTCCACGGGGCTTCTCCCCATGGGCGGAGTCATCTCCACAGTGACCGAGGTTCCACAATGCCACAAACACGACAGATTTCTAACTCCATGGACTCGGCTCAGCTCACAGCCCTGCAGGCCATCCCTGGCCTAGCCCAACAGATAACGGAACAACAAAAGTCTTTGGAGAGCCTAGCTACTGCTTTCAATCAGTTGCACGCTCAACTGAATTCTTCAGCTCCTTCTGTGAAGGAATTGCTGTCACCAGTGGTAACCCTTAAGACCACTGTACCTTTATCTACACCTACCTGCTTTATGGGTGAAGCCAAGATGTGCAGAGGGTTTGTTAATCAATGCAGCATGCATTTTTCGTTACAGCCTACCCTCTTTCCCACTGAAGCTTCAAAGACCACCCACACCCTGTCGTTCCTAGAAGGACGAGCCCTGGCCCTATCCTGAATGACCTACCAGGATTTCTAAAACTTTTAATTCTGTGTTTGATGACCCGGCTCGCCAGACCATTGCTGGATCTGCCTTGCTCAACCTTCAGCAAGGTAACAAGCCGCTTACAGACTTTGCTACTGAATTTAAGACTCTAGCATCCGAACTACATTGGGACACTGGATGCTTATGTGCCATATTCATGGAGGGTCTCGCTTAAAGGACAAATTAGTGGCTCCTGATTTGCCTGATACCCTTGAGTCCCTAATGGAACTGGCTGGGAGAATTGACTGTCGTATCCGTGACCATACTCAGGAGGATAAGAGTCCACGAAAGTCCAAACCTGTCCCATTTGTCCGGGAAACTGTTGGTCCTGGGATCTGCAGAAGGACTTCTCCTGGGCCTCACCTCTCCTACTCCTCCATTTTCATTACCAGTATCTCTGCTTTGCAGAGGTCTCGAATTTCAGACTCTCGCTCTCATTGACTCCAGTGCCGGAGGTAATTTTATTCTGAAGCGCTTAGTTGAACATCTATGGATTCCTAATACACCAATAGCTAAGCCTCTGCTATTGTCCTCTATCCATAGAGAACCACTTCCTGGAGACGTTTCACCGACCACCCAGGCCATTGGCCAGTGCACTGGAGCTCTACACCTAGAATTTGTTGCCAGAGAATGTGGTTAGTGCAGTTAGTATAGCTGTGTTTAAAAAAGGATTGGATAAGTTCTTGGAGGAGAAGTCCATTACCTGCTATTAAGTTCACTGAGAGAATAGCCACTGCCATTAGCAATGGCTACATGGAATAGACTTAGTTTTTGGGTACTTGCCAGGTTCTTATGGCCTGGATTGGCCACTGTTGGAAACAGGATGCTGGGCTTGATGGACCCTTGGTCTGACCCAGTATGGCTTTTTCTTATGTTCTTATGTTCTTAGAATCTATTTCTTTTCTAGTATTGGAAAAAGCCATGCATCCAGTGGCACTGGGGCTGCCGTGGCTTCAAGACCATTTGCCACAATTTAATTGGGCTCCTTGGAACTGTTCCAGTGGGGATCAGACTGTCATGGGCAGTGTCTTGTGGAAATTTCACCACTCATCTGCATGCCCACTACTCCATCATTACCTGGCTTACCTCCACAATATGCCTCCTTCCAGGATGTTTTCTCAAAGCAAGCAGCTGATGTCCTTCTGCCACACAGAGAGTTTGACTGTTCTATAAATCTGAAGCCAAATTCAGAACCTCCCGAAGGAAGAGTCTACTCTCTTTCAGTAGCTATGTCTACCTACATACAAGAAAATCTACAAAAGGGATTTATCAGACCTGCCAAATCTCCTACTGGTGCAGGCTTCTTTTTCATAGGGAAGAAAGATGGCACCTTATGCCCCTGCATCGACTGCAGGGGTCTGAATGAGATTACCATCAAGGACAGGTAACCCCTGCCCTTAATTTCTGAACTGTTCGATAGGCTCCAAGGAGCCAAAATATTCTCCAAATTAGACCTTAAAGGAACTTACAACTTGGTGCGTATTCGAGAAGGAGACGAATGAAAGACTGCTTTTAACACCCATGATGGACAGTTTGAATACCTCATCATGCCCTTTGGCTTAAGTAATGCACCTGCAGTCTTTCAAAATATGATGAACAGCATCTTACGGGACTTACTGTATCAATGTGTAGTAGTATATCTCGATGATATACTGGTATTTTCTCAAGATCTGCAGTCATCAGGAGGATGTTAAGAAAGTCCTAAGATGCTTGCGTGGGTACCACCTTTACGCAAAGCTTGAAAAGTGTGAATTCCACAAAGAAGCTGTAACCTTCCTGGGATACATTGTTTCTAAGAATGGTTTTCAAATGCACCCCAGGACCTCTACAGTATAGGCAGAGACCGGACTTCCATCTGCAGAGGCGTTCCTCGGGGGTAAGAGGACTGCAGTTTATTTGCATAGGTTCTTCTGCCGGTGAAAGTACCGCTGAAATTGCCCTTGATCTGGGGCTAACGGACCAAAGTGGTTCCAGGGCCAGTTGTCGAGTGGGTTTTACCTCCCGGTGCCAATCCCGGAGGCGGTGGTCAATCCGTCCAACTAGAGCAATGAGGTCCTCCAATGATGAGGGGATCTCTTGGGCTGCCAATTCGTCTTTCAGGGCAGTCGACAAGCCCTTGAGATAGAGTGCTCGCAGGCAGTCCTCCTGCCAACCCAATTCCGTAGCCAGGGTTCGGAACTCCACGGTGTATTCTGAGAGGGAGTGGGATCTCTGGCGAAGGTGGAGGAGATGGTGGCTGTCGACCACCTGTTGGCCTGGGTCATCGAAGGTGCATCAGAATGTGCAGATGAATTGAGGGAGCTGCTGGAGCATCGAGTCAGAATGCTTCCAAAGCAGGGAGGCCCACACCAAGGCTCTCCCTTCCAAATGGGATAAGATAAACGTGATCTTTGTCACTTCATCTGTGAACAACGATGGCTGGAGTGCAAACTGCATGTAACATTGGTTGATAAAACCTCACAAAGACGAGGATCCCCATTGAAACGGGGAGAATCTGGGAGGGCCAGCAGTGCCCGTGAGGGCATTGAGGCAGAGGAAGCATTAATGGCGAGCGTTCCTGGGTTGGCCAGGGCGGATTCCTCGAGTTGTGACCGTATACTCTCTACCGAGGTGGCCAATGCTTCAAGGAATTGCTGCTGCTCCTGAACACAGGTAACCAGGCCCGGAATGGCCCGCCGAGTCCATGGCCTTGGCAATCTGTTGCGCTGGAGGTGGACCCTTGGCCTGGTGCAGGATTAGTATGGCCCTCTGAGGGTTCCCAGGGGGCGCCTGCCACCAAGATGCAGAGCACACAAGGAGAACGAGGCTAGCTTGAGCTTCACCAATAACAGTCCGGGGGCTCCTTGGGTTGAGCCCTTGGATTCCCAGACCACCTGGGCTTAGGTGGGCCTCTGAGGGTCTCCAAGAGAGGTAGCAGAGAGGTGTGCCCACCACGAGCAAGGGCATGGTGCTTGTGGAGAACAATTGGACTAGACCAGAACAGAGGGAACCGGAGACCAATGGAGTACAACAGTAACTGGAGGTCCTCCAGTCAAGATAGGAGGCACCTATAAGTCTAGTTAGAAGAAGGCCATGGGTAGTGTCCGAACAGGCTGGCCTGGTGGTCACCAGGGCAGTGAAGAGAGTGTCCTTATGGAGCGCAAGGGTCAAAGTCAGGGTATCCATCTGAGGATAGTCAGCCAAAGCAAGGGTCAGTTCCAGAATCAGTCCGATCATGGTCAGTAGCAAGCAGAGGTCAGTTCCAGGTGGTAGTCCAATCATGGTCAGAGGCATAGCAGAGGTCAGTTCCAGGCGGCGGTCCAATCGTGGTCAGAGGCAAGCAGTGGTCAATACTGGGAATCAGTCCAGACGTGGTCAGGCTAGCTGAGGTCAGTACCGTGAAATCAGTCCGAGTAGGTACAACCTGGGTAGTGGGACAGGAACAGGAACAGACGCTGGAGCACAGGAAGGACCATGGGAACACAGGAACGCAGCAGCACTGGAAGACACAGGAACACAGGAATGCAGGAGCACTGGAACACTGGAGCAAGGATGCAGGAACACTGGAACAGACAAGGAGGAAGAACAAAGGAACACAGGATGGCAAGTAGCTTCTCCTAAGAGATGATCCATTTGCCAAGGTGAGGAACTGTTGGAAGAGCCTTGCTTTTAAGTGGAGACTAAGTGACGTCATTGGGCGACATCCGAGCCGAGGTTCCTGCCCTGGGCCCTTTAAAGGGTGGAACGTGGGCCACGGGCACACCTAGTGGCGGGGCTGAAGACGCCGAAGACGCGGAGCCCCAATGGGAGCTCCACTGTGAGGCTTGCGAAGATGGCGGTGAGCAGGGGAGATGCAGAGGACGCTGAGAGCTGGCAGCTGAGGCAAGGGAAGAGTGTCCGGAGCTTGTGGAGGGAAGCGCGAGGTGAGCAGGCCCGGTCTTGGCACCAATGCAGCCGGGACACGCAACACTCACTCCTCAAATGCTAACTCAAACTGACTAAACTTCTCCTACTTCTAGCCCCCCAAGTGGACTAAAGACTACGAATCACGAGGCAACCTCAGAGGGAGGGGCTGAATAAGAATGGTATCTCTCGGTAAGCTGTTTAATTCAAAGATCAGAGATCTAGGACCATCTAATGGCTAACCTGGGGATCGCTACACAGATGCATGAAGAAAAAGTGGTTTATGCATATAGGGGTAGATTTAAAAAGCCCTGCGCACCAGCGTGCCTATTTTGCATAGGCCGCCGGTGTGTGCAAAGCCCTGGGACGCGCGTAAGTCTCGGGGCTTTGCTTGGGAGGCATGTCAGGGGGCGTGTCGGGGTGGAGCGGCATTCGAGGGCTTGTCCGGGGGCATGGCGGCAGTCTGTGGGAGGGGCCGGGGGCATGGCGGCAGTCTGTGGGAGGGGCCGGAGGCATGGCGGCAGTCCGGGGGCAGGGAGCTGGTGACGCGCGCAAGTTACACCTGCCAGAGACAGGCATAACTCAACGAAATAAGGTAGGGGAGAGGGATTTAGTTAGGGCTGGGGGGTGGGTTAGATAGGGGAAGGGAGGGAAAGGTGGGAGGGACAAAAAAAAAGTTCCCTCTGAGGCCGCTCCGATTTCGGAGTGGCCTCGGAAGGAATGGAGGCAGGCTGCACGGCTCGGCATTTTTCTTAACATAATCTATCACACAACATTTCAATACAGTAACATTTAACATTTGCAGGAGATATCTTTTAAAATCCGGCATACTTTTGTTTGTGCCGGTTTCGCGAACAAAAGTACGCGTGCGCGTACTTTTTAAAAATCTGCCCCATAATTTGCCTATCTGAAAATTGCACTCCCTTAATGTTGCTAAAAGTACATTCACTGTTGCACTTTTAGCCACATTTAGAGGAGGCTTTCCTGGGTATGTGTTTAGCTGGAGGTAGAAAATAACACACAGGAAGGATAACTTTCAAACAATTATGGAGAGCAGCATATATGCGCTTATATAGCTTCACATAATTTTGCCATAATATTTTATAACCCGCACATATCACATATGCGTGTATTATAAAATATGCGTATTTTTACCTTGCAACATATGCTTACACGCAAATACATGCAATGCATAGAAACCATGTTTATCAATGCATTGAACACAAGTACTTTTCCTACCTATTTAAAAATACATGCACATATATTTTACCCATCAAAGTAAAGTAGGACTTACTTCCATAAGTCCAGATACATGTATATAAGTTGCCCAATTTAAAACATTCACGTATAAATGAAATTAACCAGTTTACCAGTTAGTCTACCAGTTCATCCAGCCTTTCTCCAGGTAATCAAAGCCTTGTGGTTCTTCAGCCTGAACTTTACCCAGTCTCCCACACCTCCCACCCAGTTAGTACTACACAATAAACACGTTTAATATCAGTTATGCTAGATAATTTGCAAATGTAAAAATACACAAGTAGTTTGCCAAATGTAAGCATTTGTCTTTTAAAATAGCAACTTACACATGTGAGTGCTGGCACCACCCCAGCACGCCTCTAGACTGCCCCTTTTTTACACGTGTATATGTACATGCAAAAGTAGCTATAGGCACATATGTGAGCAGTTTTGAAAATTAGAAGTTTGTGCATATGTGAAGCATGCACCTGTTCATGCTGTTATTTATGTGCATACTGTTTTGAAAATTCATCCCATAGAATGCATTTTCCACTCTATGGGAGCTATTTTTCATGAAAAATGTACTTGCAGAAAACCCAGGTGTAAATGTCTGCAGGTACTTTGTGTTCATGACAAGTTTCAAATTGAGAGTACATGCATATGTTTGCTTAGAAAATTGGTGCAAAGTCAACTGGTAAAAAAGTGCCCAAACACTTTGGGGTGAATTTTCAAAATGATACACGCATAAATAATAGCTTGCACATGTAGCTGGCTCTTCTGTTGTGCTGTGAATACCATTCAGGGGTGCCATAAGTCCATGTCTGATTCCAAATGACTATAAAAAGAAAAATAATTAAGTCAGGATAATGGTGCAAATTATTTTTCTTAACATATCTATCACATAACATTTCAATACAGTAACATTTAACATTTGCAGGAGATATCAAGATGCCCCAACAACTTTGGGGGTGCACTATCCCAAGGGCAATTGCTATGGCCAGCATAGAAATAGAAAACATTTTAAAAAGACAGTACATTCACATTCCACACTATACATTTAACAAGAACTGATTAATCTCCTGGTGGAAGACCAGTTACTCCTCCAATTAATTCACCTTTACCACACCTTTTGTTAAACCTTTGGGATATTGGGAGCCCATCCTTAATAGTAAGAGTACATCAGTCATTGACTTATACATACTTTACCACACCATAAATCTCCGAGAGGGAGGCCTCCTCAAATACCCATCATTTTCAGCACATACCGTGCCTCCTTGCCACTCTCCATCGGGGGGAGAACAATAGGGGGTTGATCATCACCAACCACCCTCTACCATTACCTCTGGGGCATCGCCCCCAGGCTTGAGCACATCCAGATTCACCTCTGACATATACCAGGCACATGGGGAGACAGTACCAGCAAGGAGGTGTTTGTATCCCTCTGGAATGTCCTCCTATGTCTGACTTATCAGGAACACAACATTAACACAACACCTGAGATGGGACACTGAGAGAATATCGCCCCAAGCACCAATGCCCTCTGTAACTCCCTGGTGAGCGACTATGGCCTCTCATACTTAAACACAACCTCTGCATTACCATAACACACATTATAATGCCAATCTGGGTGAGACACTAATGGAGTAGCTCTCCTTCTCTTGGGTAAGGAAACATAAACATCTCTAAGCCATAAGGATGGCAATGGAACAAGGCATCAACATGTCCATACCAACTGAAAATATAAATCAATAATGGTGCAAAGCATTATACTTGACACCATAAATATTTTTTGTGGATTTTTTCCATATTTTTGTAGAAGAATAGACTTCTATAATCAAGCACTTACATTATGTAAATCACGATAGTGTAGAACATCAGCAACCCTCCCACCCTCAAACATGGGATTAAGACATTTTTAAACAAGGGATTAGACTTTTAGATCTTAAATGCATTTCTTCCAGCAGCAGCCCTGGTCATCATCAGTGTCTTTGATGGCTCTTGACTGCAAGGTGCCAGTTGCTCGCAGAGGGCTGTACTGGATCTGAAAAAGAGAACACACAACACCCTCCCAAAAAGCAACATCCCACATATGTACACGGAAACATTAGCAGCATTAGAAACCACAATTATTTTGTTTGTATAACTCATGCTACTGCTACCGAATGCAGTCCAGGGTCAAATGATATATCAGAGCCCCTTCTGCAACACCATGGCACTGTTATTTACACCCCAGCAGACAGTAGAGTAATCAAGCTCTTTTGATGATTTTTTAGTTAAAAGGAACATGGCCCCTTTAAGAAAGGTCCCCATTTCTCTCACAGCTTTGGCTCTTACTGCTGCAGACCTCTTCAGGCAATGGGCTACAACACTACTCAGCTGTCTCTTCACTGTGGGTCTACTCTGCATCAAGGGGGAAGTGTCAGCTGCAACCTTTTATACTTTAAGGGAAGTCCAGCATGGCATTCGCTCCCAGGTGTTCTCCTCCATTGGGCCTCCTCAGCTCCGTAACCGTTGACTCCTTCTTCACCCATTCTGTTCTGAAGTGGTCGGGACAGTATTGGACAGGCAAGCGGCACTTATGGAGGCTCCTATTTATGCACCAGCCCCACTTCTGCTCTTCTTCCAGCGTGTTGGGTCCGATTGAGTCTCTAATTCAGGCCCCCAGGTTTCCCCGGCAGTTGGATCCTTCTTCTCCCGCAGCACTAGAACAACCATGGAATCTGTCAATGTCAACCCTCCAGCATCAACACTGAGCCCAGTACTGATGACACTCTCCTAGCATGTGATCATGCTTCACCAACGCTGCCTCCATTTGCCAGCTTGCAGTCACAAAGCGGATGTTCCCATGGTGCAACAGCATGGCACAGAAGTTCTCTTCCTCCTGGCTGACACGGGGTCGAGCGGCGACTCCTTCCTTCAGCACGCGATTGCACCACTGCAGCAGCTGATCCTCTCTCTTGCTCCCTGCTTCTGTGATAAGTCCCTACACATCACGACTCGACAGCATATCTCCTCGAACCTCACGGTAGCTTTGAGTTCCACAACCACTACTTTTCCACCTGCCAGCACTTCACTTGCCAGGCCATGCTGTCCATCTGCAGGCCTCTCAGGTCCCACAGAAACATTAAGGGACCACCAGGCAGGTTGCAGCTGCACCCGGGTTGGATGCCTCTGTCTCTCTGCAGTGCTTTCAGGAGGCTTAGATCTCCACTCTTCTCTCCTGCTGTTTATTTTGTTTAGAGCAGTTCTGTGTGCCACGGGGTTGATTTCTTCAGGCCTCCAGGACCATTCTTTGGCAACTTTGCCTCCCATCCAGCAGAGTTCATTCCCTGTCCTCCTTAATTCCTCAGAGGCGGGGAAAGCTACCCAGCTGGGGCAGTCCATCAGTCTCTTTGTTCAAGGAAGTCTTCTTTTCCAGGGACACCTCTCTAACAAGCCCACTGATTTCCTCAGGATTTCCACTGGGGAGCTTCATCTCTTTCCCTCTGAGTCCCAGGGGCAACACTTCTATGGGGGACACCAGCATGAGGACTTCCTACCTCAACCCACCCCCCTCAGTTGAGGACGGTGGCCATCTTGGCTTCATTATGTCCAATGTGAAAAATTTCAAACTCCCCAAAACTTTTCAAAAATGGTACAAAAGTCACAAAAAAGGCAAACATCACCTCCAACACATTCCATGTGTCCTCTGCACTAGCAGGCCTCATGTCAGGTGCCATTTTTAATTAGCTGACCCCTGTCTTGTGCTATGAACACTATTCAGGGGTGCCATGCGTCCTGGTCTGAATCCAAATGGGAGCAGAAGTTAATCTCTCTGGTGCAATCATGAAAATAAGAGCATGGTGCCAAAAGTGGTATTCAAAATAAAATCTTTACTGCAAATTAAGAAAAAGCAACCAATCCAATAGTACAAAAATGTAGATTAATATCAGCCAAATACAAAAGATATGTTTTCCTTGCCCAACTCACATTTATTTATTTATTTATTTATTTATTTACTTTTATATACCGGTGTTCGATTTTACATATCACATCGGTTTACATTTAAACAAAAAACATGTACCATTATCTACCAGGAAAAAGATAAATACCAAAATCCCCAAAACAAGGGTCAAAACTTCTGAACTTTCAATCCAAATTCAGATTTCTTCAGAGGTCTCCAATACTAGAGTCCAACCTTTCTTCTTGTTGTCTCCAATGTAAGAGTCCAAAATAGAATTCTTTTCACCCTTTCTTTCCAGATCGCTTTGGCATAAAGAGCAAAAATGACCCAGCTCTTCTAGATACCCAAGGGGGGAGGGGGAGCCCATCCTTCCAGACTGGTCAGAGTTCCAAAAATCTTCTCAAAGACCACAAAATCCAGAAGTCACTGGGTTGAGATCCTGAGGGGTTCCTCTGCTTCTCTCCGCTTCTCTCTGCAAAAAATATTTAACACCCCCCCCCCCCCCAACGGCTATCTTGAAATCCTGAAGGGATCTCTAGCTCTTACTCCTAGCTTTTTCAGCCTCTGACTATTGAGCATGTTCCAAGGGCTATACATCCCCAGAATCCTTTCCCCCCCAAAAAAAAACAAAGTGGGGTTTTGGCAAGAGAAAGATTAAAAAATGCAAAATCCCACTCCTAATTCCTAAAGATGGAAAAATACTGGGGACTGAATTTAGTGACAGCCAAAGCCCCCATCACAAACACATGTATGTGAAACATAAGAGTGAACTTCTAATTTTAAAAATTGCTCAGATACGCGCGTATAAAAAGGGCGATCTAGTGGAGTGCCGGGATGGGATCAACACTTACACAAGTAAATTGCTATTTTAAAAGACCCTTATGCATTTATATTTGCCAAACTACTCATGTATTTTTTACACCTGCTAATAATTTGGTGCAAATGATTTTAAATGTGTTTATTATGTATTACTGACTGGGTGGGAGGTTTAGGTGAACTGTGAGGCGTTCAGGCTGAAAACCCACAAAGATCTCAATGACCCAGAGAACGACTGGGTGAGCTGCTGGATTAATTGGTAAACTGGTTAATTTCATTTATGCGCAAATGTTTTAAAATTGGCCAACTTATGCACATATATCGGGACTTAGGCAAATAAGCCCTACTTTACTTTCGCTGGTAAAATAAACGTGAGTACATTTTTAAAATAGATAGGAAAAGTATGTGTGTTCAATGCATTGCATTTATTCGAGCATAAGCATAAAATGTTGCAGGGTAAAAATATGCATATTTTATAATACACACATAGGGGCGGATTTTAAAAGGCCCGCGTGCCCTATTTTGCATAGGCCGCCGGCGCGCGTAAAGCCCCGGGACGCGAGTAAGTCCCGGGGCTTTCGAAAAGGGGAGGGAGGGGGTGTGTCCGGGGCGTTCCTGAAACGACGCGGCGTTTCAGGGGCGGGCCACGGTGTTTCGGGGGCGGGCCAGGAGGCGTAGCGCCGGCCCGGGGGCGTGGTCGAGGCCTCCGAACCAGCCCCCGGGACCGGAGGACGGAGTGGGGCTGCTGGCCGACGTGCACAAAGTTACGCCTGCTGAAAGCAGGCGTAACTTTGCCGACAAAGGTAGGGGGGGGTTTAGATAGGGCCGGGGGGGGGGGTGGATTAGGTAGGGGAAGGGAGGGGAAGGTGGGGGGAGGGCGAAGAAAAGTTCCCTCCGAGGCCGCTCCGAAATCGGAGCGGCCTCGGAGGGAACAGGCAGGCCGCGCTAGGTTCGGCCGTGCACAGCTTGCAAAAATGTGCACCCCCTTGCGCGCGCCGACCCCGGATTTTATAAGATACACGCGGCTACGCGCGTATCTTATAAAATCCAGCGTACTTTTGTTCGAGCCTGGTGCGCAAACAAAAGTACGCGATTGCGTAGTTTTTAAAGATCTACCCCATATTTAATGTGCAGTTATAAAATACTTCGAGAAAAATATGGACGGCCATATATGTGCATATATGCCACCGCACGCAGTTGTTTAAAAGTTATCCTCTTTGTCTCAATGCAGACTGTGTGAAAATTGCCCCCTGAATTCATGAAACAGCATATGGGAGCTTTTTTTTTTTTTTTTTTTAAATCTCATAAAAGTCGTTCTCACACGCTTCATTTTCAGGCCATTTGAATATTATGCATCTTCATTTCTAAGTGAAGGTACATAGAATTCAGGTGGTAAAGCAGTGCTATGGGCCTTAACATAACAGCACAGGGCTGTTCCAGCAATAAAGGGCGGTAACAGTGCTGTGTAAATACGATTTCTGTGTAAATGCTAATGCTAAACTCTTGATGCTGGCATTAACATTTATTTTGTAAATAGAAACATAGAAACATAGAAACATAGAAATGACGGCAGAAGAAGACCAAATGGCCCATCCAGTCTGCCCAGCAAGCTTCCCTCATTTCTTCTCCCATACTTATCTGTTTCTCATAGCTCTTGGTTCTAATTCCCTTCCACCCCCGCCATTAATGTAGAGAGCGGTGGAGGAGCTGCATCCAAGTGAAATATCTAGCTTGATTAGTTAGAGGTAGTAGGGGTAGTAACCGCCGCAATAAGCAAGCTACACCCATGCTTATTTGTTTTTACCCAGATTATGTTATACAGCCCTTATTGGTTGCCGTTGAAGCAGGGAGCTATGCTGGATATGCGTGAGGTATCAGTTTTTTTCTTCTCCCCTGCCGTTGAAGCAGAGAGCTATGCTGGATATGCTGGATATGCATCGAAAGTGAAGTATCAGGCACATTTGGTTTGGGGTAGTAACCGCCGTGACAAGCCAGCTACTCCCCGCTTTGTGAGTGTGAATCCTTTTTTCTTCTCCCCTGCCGTTGAAGTTAGGCTCAGTAAATATTCACTGTGCATACCAAAGATCTGTAACACAATTCTCCATTCCAAAACTGGTCTATCACTCAGATTTGTTGCTCGTTTGTCATTTTTGCTTAACAAAATATGATTATATACCTACCAACTGACATATTATATATATTTGAAAACCTCATAACTCTTTATAAAGTGAAAATACTAGTCAAGTGTATATGGGTGCATAAAAATCTACTTCTGTATTTTATAACCTGCCGTATATATGATATACACAGATATAAAATATGAATAAATATGCACTGCAATATGCGCGTGCATGTAAAAAAAAAAATGCGCAAATACTCATTGCACTTATTTGGATAAGTTCCAATTTATCCGGCTAAGTAGAAGCAAAGTTATTACTTCTCTGCATAAGTCTGAACTTGTCTCTGGATAAGTGTTTCTATTTAGCCGGATAAATTGAATTTTATCAGGATAAGTGCTGCATGCAAGATTTATCCAACTATCACAGCTGTCAGCCCGTAGACTATGGCACGGTGGACACAGCCTTGCAGGTGAACCTACTAGGCCCATGCCGACAGCTGAAGGACACGCCCTTGCTAGTACAGGAGCAGGAGCTTCACCTGCACCAGCCCCGATCCCCGTGGGTTGAGACTTCGGGTTTCAGGGGCTGGCAGGGCTTAGGAGAATGTCCCTCAAGGAGCGATCAGAGAGAGTTCACGTGTAGTCAGTGGTCAGGGCTGGCAATGAGCAGAGAATAGTCAGGATCTAAGAAGGAGTCAAAACCAAGAAGTCAGGCCAAGAAAAGCAGGAGGACAAACAAAGACGAGACAGAGAGTGACAAGACAAAAAAGAACAGGTAGAACAAGGCAATGAGAAGCAGGGAAAGGACAATGTACAGAGGGAAAGGCAAGGGTACAACCAGGCAAGGCAAACAGCAGGCACACAGACGGGAGCAGCAAAGCACAGGAACAGCAAGATGAGCATGGCAAGAAGCAACATGCACAGTCAGGCAGGAGCACCTGTTGCTGAGGAATGATCCAGGGCTCCAGCTGGGTTTAAATGGCGTGGGGGGGTGGGGTGGGGGGAGAAGAGGCCTGACATCATCAGGGAGTACTGAGTCCTGGTTCCCATCGTGGGGTCTTTAAGCACCGTGCAGGAGTGCGCACGTCTTAGGAGTCACAGCGGCATGGCTGGAGGCAGATGTAATGGCAGAGTTCCTGCCACGCTGAGAGTCAGGCGGCATTGGGGCTGGTCAGCAGTGTCCAGGGTGAGTGCGGCCAGTCGCGGGGTTGCCCAACATCCAGCCAAATGTTACAATGACTAAGTAAAGGTAAAGCCCTCTACTTAGCATGATAAAATGTATTCAGATAAGTAGAGTGCATCTGCTTTATTCGTGTATTTTTATGTCTAACTTTAAAAATATATGTGTGGAGATTTTACCTGCGTAATTTGTACACATTTAACACCATAAGTCGGCTTTTATACATGTAAATTGGGAAATTTTCTAACATTCACACGGCAAGGAAATTGCCAGTTTTATCAATTAGTCTACCAGTGCACCCAGTCCATCTGCAGGTCATCGAGACCCTCCTGGTTCTTCAGCCTGAATTCCCAACATGTCACCCAGAACCCCTCCACTCAGTCAATATTTCATTTTTAAGACATTCACGATCACTTATTCAAAATATAGAGCAGGTGTAAATATATGTGAGTAAGCTGCCAAATTTGCATGCATGAATCTCTTACAAAACAGCAACTTGCTGGCGTCAATGTTGGCCTGCCCCGGAATGCCCCTTTTTTACATGCGCAAATTTACGCATGTGTATTTTGTGGTTTGTAAAATAGCACATAAACGAGTACATGCTGTTTTACATGCGAATATGCTGATTTTTTTGCGTGCAACTTTTGAAAATTCACCTTTAAGTGCTTAGCAGTTTAGACTGAATGGAAGAAATTGCTTGCTTTAGTGACTGCCTAACCATCTGGAAAATAGATTGACACGACTATCAAAATTATTGCTATTTTCACCGGAGGGATGAAACCACCCCAGATCTTATCACACTTATGGAGACCCCCTAAATAAACATGGCATAGGGAGAAGGGGAATTATTAGTAAATAATAGCCAAGGGAGAAAAAGCCTCTATTATTTATGTGAAATGCATGTACATTATTTGGTTATTTTATAAGAAAAGCCCTGAAATAACAATGAAGATTGCATGTGGCAACTACATAAGCAAGAGGATTTGTGTGTCCAGTGAAATTTAGGTTGGGGGACTGCAGGATGAATTGTATTCTATTGGAATGGAAAGGGGATTTTGGAACCCAATTATTCCATAGCGATGACTCCAAAACATTTCTCTCCCACCCAAAATAAAAATAGCTTCTAAGCTAGTATTCCATTAGCCTTACAAATAAACCTTTTTAAAAAAAATGGTGCTGTAGCAGACTAAAGGGCCAGGTGAGTCCAGATTGAGATGATTTGAACTGACAAGGGAAATGACAGCGAGCTATTACCTGTCAGTCATAATCAGCCAATTAAGTCGGTATAAAGAGTCCTCTAGCAGGAAGCAAAGACAGGGAGGAAGTTCCATGCAGTTCCCCTCCCCCACACTCTTCATCATTCTACAGCCTCTCCCGTCATTACTCCTTTTCTATCCGTGACCACTGAGCTTCTGGGCAAGTCATTTTAGTTTTTGACAGCTTGTTTATTTATCTGATCCACCTACTTACAAAAAAAAAATGCATTTTGTAAAAGTGTAAAAATGTTTTAGATACAGTATATTTTCATTTTCTCCTTTTTCCAGCTGCTGATTATAAGCATAAAATATTTCATAACCAAACATTACTGAGGGCATCACATGACATGTCCTTGACGTATTCCAAGGAACAGACAATTAAGGCGTCTTTCAAAGACCGAACCTGTAGTTAGCACTTCACTTCAAATGAAACAAAAGGCATTGATTATCTAAGGTATCCATAAATATTAACACATAGTCAATGTACCACATGAAAAGTGAGCTTTAATGAAATAACATAATTAAATTGTTTTCCAAGTCGCTTTTATAAATGATTGCAAAATAAAATAAAATTGAGGTGACACTTTTACTAGATCACTAATCTAGATGAATTGTTAAAATATATTGCCATCACTTTATTTTTAGAAACCATGCAGTAGAGTCTAAGTACAGTGTGTATCATTTTTCTGTGCAGAAGAGAATCTTCTTCACTGGTTGTGCCAAAGAAGGCACTAATACTGCCTGCCAGGCTGCCACCTCCTCTGAAATCCCTATAAAGCGGGACTTGCTAATTTTAGCTCCTCCAGGGATCCCGTTGGTATAGGCACCACTATTGTGAGTTTCCTACCATGACCGAATAGGTATTGATGTCGAAGATTCTGTCATAATCAGAAATGACTCTCCTGCAGCTTCTTCTCATATGGATAACCACAGTACATTGCCATATGAGTAGCTCCACTTCCTTTCTTACAGCATCATGCACTGCCACTGGCTCTCCCTGGCCCATCCACAGAATACTTACTGCTGCACTTCTATATGAACACAGCACAGTACAGCACAGGCAGAATATCAGGCAGCCAGAAACGGATAGGGAACTGCTGAGGACCCACAGCTGGGCGTGTGAACCTGCAGACTCTGAGTCAAAGTGCCCACTTTTGCCTGGGAAAGTGAGGAGAGTGAGAGGAAGAGAGAATATTAGCATCAAGAGCAGAAAAAAAATTGTATGCAATGAAAAGTCATGTTTTGAAATGTGGGAGATTAAGGTAGCAAATCTCTTGATTTACATATATTTTAACTCTTCCAGCTCCCCAAGCTTAGATGCGCTATCATTTGATTTTAGAATGTTCTACATACAGTTGAGAGAAATCTACTGTCACCATCTAAATCAAGATTTGTACCTCACAAACATAGATATTAATCTTACTTTGTATATAAAAAGCATGCTCCTCCAGCAATAGTACATATTTGTGACTGGGTCCAATGAGAACCCTAGGACAGGCCCTGGAAATGAGTGATGACCAAGACAATCGTGGATGTAATAAATTGCTTCATGGAGCAATTGGTTCAGGAACCAACAAGAGAGGGAGCTATTTTAGATTTAATTCTTAGTGGAACGCAGGATTTGGTGAGAGAGGTAACGGTGGTGGGGCCACTTGGCAACAGTGATCATAACATGATCAAATTTAAACTAATAACTGGAAGAGGGACAATAAGTAAATCTGCAGCTCTAACACTAAACTTTCAAAAGGGAAACTTTGATAAAATGAGGAAAATAGTTAGAAAAAAACTGAAAGGTGCAGCTGCAAAGGTTAAAAGTGTTCAACAGGCTTGGACATTGTTTAAAAATACAATCCTAGAGGCACAGTCCATATGTATTCCACGCATTAAGAAAGGTGGAAGGAAGGCAAAACGATTACCGGCATGGTTAAAAGGTGAGGTGAAAGAGGCTATTTTAGCCAAAAAAAATCCTTCAAAAATTGGAAGAAGGATCCATCTGAAGAAAATAGGATAAAACATAAGCACTGTCAAGTTAAGTGTAAAACATTGATAAGACAGGCGAAGAGAGAATTTGAAATGAAATTGGCCATAGAGGCAAAAACTCATAATAAAAACCTTTTAAAATATATCCAAAGCAAGAAACCTGTGAGGGAGTTGGTTGGACCATTAGATGACAGAGGGGTTAAAGGGGCTCTTAGGGAAGATAAGGCCATTGCAGAAAAACTAAATGAATTCTTTGCTTCCGTGTTTACCATTGAGGATGTTGGGGAGCTACCAGTTCCGGAGATGGTTTTCAGGGGTGATGAGTCAGACGAACTGAACGAAATCACTGTGAACCTGGAAGATGTAGTAGGCCTGATTGACAAACTAAATGCATACCATCCTGGACCGGATGGACCAGACCAGATGGTATGTACGCAAAAAGGGACTTTTCGCGTGCGATAGCGTTAGAGAATGACCCCTTAAGTCTGAATTTAACCTGTTAAGAGGCACTGATTATGAACCTTGAAAGCACTGACTGTGAACTGACTATGAACCTTGAAAGCTTCTTAGCTGCAGTCTGAATTTGTGTAACAAAAGCTTGAAGAGCTAAATTTAAGATCAATTATAGCCTGTGAGGTTCTCCAAGGGGATTTTTTCACTTGAAATGGGATATTTGTATAAATGCAAAATGATGAGTAGTCTTTAGTTTGCTACAAATCTGTGTAGGATATTTTTTCCTTCTGAAGTATGGGTAAACATTTGTATTCATAGTAGAAAATGTCAAAGAAAAATTGACTTATCCAGTCTGTAAAGCTATTTTGGTCTACATTGTTAAGGATATATCCCATTTGCCAGTTGTAGGATATCACTGCTTATCCAAATCAGTTTTTGTTATCTTCCCATCCTGGGTAATTAGTTGAGCATACAAATTCCCTTACTTAATCTAACAGCCTCCTACCTCCCATGTTTTACCACAAATTAAAAAAAAAACTAGACATCAACCAAAACTAGTGAGGCTGTTTCTTGAATATCCAGCCCCAAGCCTTGCTGGATGGTATCTGGCCACCACCAACCTGCTGACACCAACACAGTTGGCTTCTGAAAAGTTGCAGCCTACTGTTTTCCACCTGGCTATTCCGGATCATATAGTATCACTAGTTTGTGTATTTCCTTTATCCACACCTCAATTTCTATTTATCACTTCTTCCCTGGCCTCTGTTCTGGAGAGAGTGAAGGATAGGTTGTTTTCAATACTGCAGCCTCCTAACTTTGTTCCTCTCATTGCCTTCTATTTCTGTCTCAAGCAAACTTGAATTTTGTCACAGTTCTGGTTTCCACCATCTCTCCTGATAGGTTGTCACAGACATCTACTACCCCCGCAATAAGGATGTATTTGGTCATGTTTCCTATGAATTTTCCTCCATGCAACTTCAGTCTTGGAGATGCATGCCCTATAAGGAACAATTGAGTGGAGGACAACAATTCATGAAAAGGCCAGAGGAAGGGCATGGAAGCTTAAAGGGGAAAATACATTTTACCTAGGCAACCCTGATTTTCAGTTCAAATAGGAATATTTATATAACTCCAACCCCAGGTATCTTTACTAGGGATGTGAATCGTTTTAGGACGATTAAAATTATCGTCCGATAATTTTAATATCGTCTTAAACCGTTATGGAACACAATACAATACAGATTCTAACGATTTATCGTTATAAATCGTTAGAATCGTGAGCCGGCACACTAAAACCCCCTAAAACCCACCCCCGACCCTTTAAATTAAATCCCCCACCCTCCCGAACCCCCCCCCAAATAACTTAAATAACCTGCGGGTCCAGCGGCGGTCCGGAACGGCAGCGGTCCGGAACGGGCTCCTGCTCCTGAATCTTGTCGTCTTCAGCCGGCGCCATTTTCCAAAATGGCGCCGAAAAATGGCGGCGGCCATAGACGAAAAAGATTGGACGGCAGGAGGTCCTTCCGGACCCCCGCTGGACTTTTGGCAAGTCTCGTGGGGGTCAGGAGGCCCCCCACAAGCTGGCCAAAAGTTCCTGGAGGTCCAGCGGGGGTCAGGGAGCGATTTCCCGCCGCGAATCGTTTTCGTACGGAAAATGGCGCCGGCAGGAGATCGACTGCAGGAGGTCGTTCAGCGAGGGTTCCGGCGCCTCGCTGAACGACCTCCTGCAGTCGATCTCCTGCCGGCGCCATTTTCCGTACGGAAAATGGCGCCGGCCATATGCGTATGGCCGGCGCCATTTTCCGTACAAAAACGATTCGCGGCGGGAAATCGCTCCCTGACCCCCGCTGGACCTCCAGGAACTTTTGGCCAGCTTGTGGGGGGCCTCCTGACCCCCACGAGACTTGCCAAAAGTCCAGCGGGGGTCCGGAAGGACCTCCTGCCGTCCAATCTTTTTCGTCTATGGCCGCCGCCATTTTTCGGCGCCATTTTGGAAAATGGCGCCGGCTGAAGACGACAAGATTCAGGAGCAGGAGCCCGTTCCGGACCGCCGCTGGACCCGCAGGTTATTTAAGTTATTTGGGGGGGGGTTCGGGAGGGTGGGGGATTTAATTTAAAGGGTCGGGGGTGGGTTTTAGGGGGTTTTAGTGTGCCGGTTTTTCGATTTTTCGATTTTTCGATTTTTCGATTTTTAACGATGTTCCGGCGAGGGATGGGGTTCGGGAGGGTGGGGGATTTAATTTAAAGGGTCGGGGGTGGGTTTTAGGGGGTTTTAATGTGCCGGTTTTTCGATTTTTCAATTTTTAACGATTTTTAACGATTTTTCACGATATTTTACCCCCCCAAACGGCAACAATACGATTCCCTCCCCCTCCCAGCCGAAATCGATCGTTAAGACGATTGAGGACACGATTCACATCCCTAATCTTTACAAATAATGCTTATTTATTTATTTATTTATTTAAAGTTTTTATATACCGACATTAGTATGCAAACATCATGCCGGTTTACATTACAACTGAAAGATCGAAAGTACAATGAACAGGGGAGGGGGCAGGGGTCTTGTTAATTACAGAGATAAGGTAGTATAGAAAGTGCAAACCGTGAACAATAAACGCTAAAACGAAGGAACAAAATGCAATGGAGTAACTTAAATACAAGGGTCTTAGGGAGAAATTATGTATATGGGTTCAAGAGAGACTATGGGATGAATTCTAATGGTACAGATGGAGAAGTTCAGAGGTGTGTTAGAGCAAGTACGGGGCGGGGGGAGGATTGTGGGTGTGGACTATTCTGGGTAGGCAGGATTGAGGCATTAGAGTAGTGCACTTTTGCTGCAGATACAGTTTTGCTGCAGATACAATTATTGTGCTTATATGATGTTCACTTCTCATTTTGATTAAATGAAGACAGATTATTACAATAACAGCAATTTCTCTTTTCCTTCACACAATTAAATATACTTAATGTAGGGTTTGTTTTAATTGAGAAATTCATTTCCCAAACATAATCAGTAACACCACATAACACATTACATTGTAAACAGAACAATGTACATGGATTAGCTCATAATGCAAATAAATTACTTAATGCATTTTTAGAGGGATTTTTTTTCCTCTTTTCAAATATTTGTGCCCTTAAACAACTCTGGTAAGCCCTTAAACAACTCTGGCAAGATATGATGACTTATTTTTCTTTCCCATGTAACTAAATATTTGCAAATGTAGCTTTTTAATTTATAAGAATAGAAAAACATGAGGTATAGGGACAATAATGTCACCATGTAAATTCAATAAATAAAATTCTCACATTTCAATTTTCAAATATCAAAGACAGGTATCAGAACATTTTTAAGTGCAAGTGTAATCCACAGTCTCTTGCGTACAATGCGCTTCAAGCAGTATTAGTGAAGCATCAATATTCTCAAATCATGTATAAAAGGACAAGATTTTTTCACATTCATCAAACAGTATGTATTATGAAATTATGTAACCGGACCTTAATGGCACTTGTTTGGAATGTAAAACCCTATACAGTTATTAACATTAATTTATGTGCCTCGCTGTAAACCGTTGTGATTGTATATAACTTAACGACGGTATAGAAAAGATTTTAAATAAATAAATCATACCACAGCTTTCTGTACTAACAGCAAAACTTTACTTTATGCAATGTGTTGCACGCCCTGTCCGCGCTCGGCCCGCGCATGGGCCTGTTCACCTCTTCAACTCCTCTGTAGGTCCTGGGTCGGCCTCTGCAGCAGCAGCCGCAAGCTCCTCCAAGCCTCAGCGTCCCGCAGAGGCACGCCAGGCCTCACTGCGGGACTCGGCGTTCTCCGTGGCGTCTGCCCCTCCCCTAGGCATGCACACGCGGACCACCTGGTCCCTTATAGGCCAGGGGTGGGTCCTAGCTCTGCAGTACACCCTGATTGAACGCAGTACAAGAGGAAGTGCCTGCCTGCACTTCCTTGCCTTGGCAATTGGGTTGACACCGTGTGTGTACTAGTTTGCCTCCGTGTCTCATCACCTGTTCCGGTCTTGTTCCAGCGTCTTCCTGTTCCAGCGTCTTCCTTTCCAGCGTCCTCCTGTTCCAGTGTCTTCCAGCGTCCTTCTGTTCCAGCGTCCATCTGTTCCTGTGTTCTCCAGGTACTACCTCTTGGACTGACTCTCTGGTACTGACTTCTCCCTGCTCCTTGACCACACTGACCGCTGCCGGGATTCTGACCTTTGCCTGCTTCCTTGACCACATCTGACCTCTGGAACCTGACCCCTGCTTTCGCTGACTACTCTTGGACTGATCCTTAGAACTTGACCTCTGCTTTGGCTGACTACTCTCGGACTGATCTTTGGAACTTCACCTCTGCTACTACTGACCACGCCTCCTGGATTCTGGCCCTGCTCCTAGCCTTGTCATCGCAGACACTGTACTGGCCTTCCTTGATCCCTCAGGCCTCTAGTCAAGACATCGACCACGCACCCTTGATCCTGGTGGGCACACCTCTATACTTCCTATCTGGGAGACTCTGCGAGGCCCACCTAAGTCCAAGCGGCCCGGGTCCCCAAGGGCTCCACCCAGGGGGGCTGCGGGCTTCCAGTGGTGAAGCTCCAGCTAGCCACTGTCTCCTCCTGTGCTCCACCACCTGGTGGCAGGTGCTTCCTGGGTCCAACCAGGGAGCCGCCCTACACTGCTCCAGAACAAGGGTTCACCTCCAAGCGCAACACAATACCTGCATATGTATTATTAATTCATACAAAAAAATACTTAACTTTAGCTGAACCAAGAAATAACTCGACTCTTCAACCCAAACAAAAATAAACTTGACTCTCGACTCAACATGGTCAATATTTCAACAATAAATGTCTTCTTCAGGAGTTCATCGAAATCATTCTAAAAATAAATGACACAACATTTTATTAAATGTCCACAAAATATAATCATAAAGAAATATATAAAACACAATGCAACATCTGCTTACTACAACCTTTCTCATGAATTTGGCCACATCACAAAAATGGCAGAAAATCCACAGGACACCATTCCCATTAATACAACAACATAACAGGAAATGCAAATAAAGCATCGGGATGCTCATCCCATGCCAATTTCAAACATGCAAGTAACCAATCACAAAACAACGACTTAACATCATGATCAATGTAGCCAATAGACTCACTCTAAAAAAATGGACCAATCAATCTCTTTATTCAAATCAAAAGGTTCAATCATATTAAAGGAATAAATCCATTTTTGTTCTCTAGAAAAGAAAATTTTACCACAAGAGTTAGTTCTGTAAAATTCTGTCTTAAAGTTACATAATGTTGAACAAGAGGAGCCTTCACACGACCACAGTTGATTGAATCATCTGCAAGCAAGGCACACGCACAACTTGTGTAACAAGTTAAGTGCAGGAACAGTGAAACATTTTGTGCACATAAAAAGCACGCCCAAAAAACAAACGCACAACATGTGCACAGAGCCGATACACTGCGCACATCGATGGCCTGTAAAGGGCAGCAGAACACGCACAAGATCACGTGAAAACGGTCTCCGTGGCCTACCATGCGGCATGCAAGAAAAAAGTCTAAGTGTGAGGCCTAGCCCACCGGGGGCCGGTCAACCCACCAGGCTACCCAGTTCCCCAACCCAAAGGGAGTGGGAACGAATGTTGGTACGGTATGCCGAGTACAGAGACCAGAGAAAGTCCAGAAACCCCTTTAACTACCTCTAATTCAAGGTAAAACTTTCTCCATTTTTTTTTAAACCTTACCTGAGCTTAGCGCTTACCGGCTGAATATAGAGATGGTCTCCGGCTGTGGGGAAGAGGGCATCTTCCATCACCGCCGTGCTCGCCTCCTGCATCAGCTACCATTCAGCTGAACTAGCAGCTAAATCCATGCTGGGAAACCCAGTTACTGGACCAAGGCACACCTCTGAGGGACCATGGAAATCACCTCAGGAATTCTTAACTGGGGAAGTGACTTCTAGGTATCACCACAGGAGACCGGGGCTTTCTTTTCCTGAATTTAGAATTTCAAATTTCTCCATCCAAAAAACTAGAAGTAATTCCCATAGGGAGATGCACATCCACCATCTGCTGGAGACAGAGAATACTGGCAAGCTGGGGTCACTGCAGGGCTGTATATACTGTGACATCAGCTTGCTCAGTCTCCTTCTGCTGGCAGGGGAGCATAAACCCACTGATCCTGAGTCCATCTGTCTACACACTAGGAAATAGTGCTTTTGTTTTAGACTTATCTCGATATCTTATATACCCGAATAAGTCAGAAAAGTGCTAATTAGATGGACAAGTAGTACTTTTCAGACTTATCCAGCTAAGTGCCACTATTAGCTATATAAAGTGTGACGTATCTGGATAAGTGCCACTACTTTTCCAGATAAGTCCAAAATTGTGTGGCTCGCAGTTTTTACATACTCGAGCGTGTGTGCACTGTGCAACTGTGCATGCATATGTACTCATATTTTATAACTTGCGCATATCATTTGCGCCTAGGTTATACAATATAGTAGTAAATCTTTGTGCGCCCATATACATGCATATATGGGTGCACACAAGCAGTTTTGAAAGTTTTCCTTAGTTAGCATATCTGGGTTTAAAACTGTTTTTGACAAGTTCCTGGAGAAGTCTATAAACTGTTATTAACCAGGTAGACTTACAAAAGCCACTATTTATCCCTGGAAGTTAGAGCATGGCATCTGCCTATTGTTTAGGATCTTGCCAGGTACATGTGACCTGGATTGGCCACTGTTGGAAATAGAATTTTGGACTTGATGGGCACTTGATCTTGCCCAGTATGGAAGTTCTTATGTTCTTAAATTCTTCTGAACATGGCAAACAGCTAAAAGATTCTGTCCAGCAGATCTTAATAACTTTATTAGGTTGTGAATCTTCAGTAAGCAGGTATCTCACCAGCCAAGGATTTGTGGACCATTGTAAGGATCTTAAAACTGATACACCAGGCTATACACAACCAGGGTCGGATTTTAATAGCTACGCGTGGGCGTAGATTTGTGCGCGCAACCCAGCGCACACAAATTTACGCCAGATTTTATAACATGCGCACGCCAAGCCCTAGGGGAGCCCCGATGGCTTTTCCTGTTCCCTCCGAGGCTGCTCCGAGTTCCCTTCGAGGCCGCTCCAAAATCGGAGCGGCCTCGGAGGGAACTTTCCTTCCACTCCCCTCACCTTCCCCTCCCTTCCCCTATCTAACCCGCCCCCCCCAGCCCTACCTAACCCCCCCCCCCACCTTTATTTTGCTATTTACACCTGCCTATGACAGGCATAACTAGCCTATGGCAGACGTAACTTGTGTGTGCCGGCCAGCTGCCGGCGCGCGATCCCCCAGCACGGCCGCTGTGCCGGAGGCCTCGGTCCTGCCCGGACTGCCCCAGACCAGCACCCTGCCTATGCCCCTTTCCCGCCCCTTTTTCAAAGCCCCGGGACATACGCGCATCCCAGGGCTTGCGCGCATAACCGGGCCTATGCAAAATAGACTCAGCACGCGTAACCTCCCTGCATGTGTAAATCCAGTCGGATTTACATGCGCAGGGCTTTTAAAATCTGCCCCCCAGTGTACAACATGAAGATCTGGGGTAATATATTCCCTATAACTCACTTGGGCAACTGCACTCTGAACTACTTGCAAAGATCATATTACTGAGTTTGTAATGTGCAATGAACTGTAATAGTCAAGGCTCAGTCAATAATAATAGTCAATGCTAATGCTTCTAATACTGTACAAAAATCAGAAGAATATAAATAAGACTTCAGTTTTCACAGCATATGAAGCTTAAAAAAAGCATCTCTTATCATGGACGTAAACTGCATGTGTAATGAGAGATCAGACTGTAAGAAGATTCCTGAATTCCTGATATATCAAGCAACAGGAATGGACCATTCATCAAAATGAAATTAAACTAGAATATTATATAGTAACATAGTAATGACAGTAGAAAGGGACCAAATGGTTCATCCAGTCTGCCCAATAAACTTCTTATGGTAGTATCTGTCATGCTATGCAGGTTACCCCCATGTTTCTCTTAAGGTTAGTCCATGCTATTACCTCCAAGTCTTATGACAATGGTAGTGATATTTACAATCAATACCAAGCAACTGTCAAACCCATAAAAAATTACTGTTAGCACATTTTTATTGGGTGAGGTGCCTTCCTGAAAATGAAGACAGCTGCCTGAAATCCTGTTTAGTACAATCAACTTAGTTTTACCAAGATTTAACAAGATTTTACCAAGATTTTGACAGATGGTAGCACTGTATGTTGATTGATTCAAGATGTGGTAGTACACACGCATCCGAATAGTCCCATTCTTCTTCCAGACTACCATAATACGGGAAGCATAGGGACTTTTGGATTCATTGATGATCCCTGCTGTCTTTAAATCTATAAGATGATTTCAGACATTTTTTAGATCCCCAGGAGCAATTGTCAGGACCTCTCCTAGAAAGATCTATCCTCTTTTAAACAAATCCAGTGTTGGGTACTAATTGATCTCCCCATATCATGTTCACCAAAGGAAAACACAACAGCCCTCTGAAGCAACTGTTGGATCAAATTCTCTTTCCATTGTGGTGGCATAGGAGAGTCCCCAAACTGGAATATGTCAGCCTTAAGCCCTGTCGGCTTCTTCAGATCCATCATCACTGACACTGGCCATGTGGATACCACCTCTACAGAGCAGTTCTTAGCCATATTGGTCTGGGGAGGTAGTAACACAATTTTTTTCTCTTGAACCCTTGGATCACCATGCTCCTGTACTTTTTTAGTACTATATTTGCCAGTAGGGAAAATATGTTCATTCTCCCCAGCCTCTAAAAAAGCCTTCTGCCCAAATGGTTAAGGACCCTTCACATGACACTGCAATCTAACACATTCTATCTTTGGGCACTCTGTTGGCTCCATCGCAGGGGCCCTCTTTATTTTCCCTTCACTCTTCTGCAGAGAGATACATTTGTTACCTTAAGCAAAATTTCAGACTGTTGACAGTCTCGTTTATAGTTGTCATCCTCCCCACAGTAGAAATAGAATTCTCCCTCTCTGGGCTAGGTGGGAATTTGCTTTCCTTGTCCTCCTTTCTTGGATTTTGAGTCAATAGAACCAGTTTGGAAGGAGGTAGTTGTATTTTCCATCAATAAGCTCACCATATCAGACAGAGCAGCCAATTGCTTTCGTAGCTGGGTTAATTCATCCTATGATTGAGGTATCTCCAGATCAGAAGTCTGAGCTCCTGAAACACTTTTCAGTTCTTTCTCTTCCAACAGGTGTTTCTCTTCTCTAATTTCCCTAGATAGCTGGGGAAGTAAGGGTACCGCCTGTCCATCCTTTCTCAGCTTCAGTCTCAAAGCTACCTGGTCCTGTCTCAGAGCCCCTTTTCAATGTTTGCTAATTAGTAATTCATACTTTGCTTCTTGAGGCTCAATCCCATGTTTCAAGAGGTTTTGGTATAGCATCTTATCCAGGCAATATATATATATATATATATACTGTCTATATTTTGATAGCTTCTCCTGATCCTGTGGGTATGTATCCTAGAAATGGTCCAACAGATCAGTGGTATCTTCACTGCCACTTCAGAGCTGTTAGGCAATCTCTAGTAGTACAACAGGGACCTCCCTGTTTCAGAGTTCTTACGACATCTGCTGCTGAACTTCTTAAACTTTCTATCACTCTTTGTCACTTCAGAGATTCAGAGCAGTTCCATTCCAATAGAAGTGGGCAGACCTAATCCAACCAGGTCTCAAGCTCTTCTTCACCAGTGGGAGTGGGAGTTTTCCCAGAGTTCACAATAGCCAAACCCACTTTCTTCTTAGGAAGGGTGGATATACCTCTCTAGTCTCTACTAGGACTCCTAATACATGTATAATATCAGCCCTCACCATATTCTGCTAAGTTGGTAATGAGGAGGGCTGCAGCAGGGATGGCATCTCTTCTGTTGTTTTTCCCTCTCCTCTTGCTCAGTATTTGAATGTATTTCTTAAATTCAGATCCCTATTTGCCAGGGGTTGAATCAGAATAATAGCTGGAAAGGTCAATTTAGCAGCTTCATCCTCTTCACTACTTGCAAAGCAGAAGTAATCCATTGTGAATCTAAAGTTGCCCTTGCTTCGATCAGTACATAAATGAGTGGCATTTCAGGGTTTATTTTCTTAATTCGTATTATTACCCTTCAAAGTACAATCAGTATTTTGATATAATGAGGCCTCATCTATTTCTTCATTCTTGTAAGTAATGAAAAACACTTTGTGGGGTCAAGCCACAATTGATGGCTCCATGCTAAGACACAGTCAGAGTTCATGGTTTGAGAGTTAGTTATGGCTAAGAACTGATATGACAGGGACAGTCAATCCTGGACCAGCCCCCAAAATGTAGCCTACCCAGGGGCGTGGCCTATGTAGAAATGGATTCCCCCTTTATGAATAAACTTCCAAGGGGAACTGACCCTGTGAACCAGTAAACTCACTGGGGTAAAACAACACTACTTTTATTATTGCTGGAACCAGGACTGCATTAGTAGCTATGCAGTAAGAGGCTAAAACATATACAAATGCAAAACATCCATAATCAGTACATCCTATTCTTCTCCAACAAATTGGACAATGGTATTTAGGTGCCAGTTAAATCAGAATAACTTGAAATTTAATATATAAACAATTATACTCAACCAGTACAGAATTTCTATTCTTTTATAATAGTAGGAGTAATCATTTCAATTGTACAATATATAAAGCCATTTTGTTACCACTACTGATATTAATCTGAATTTCCCCTTTGTCTCAAGTTTTCAGCACAAATTGAAGACTTGTGTCAGAATAAACAAGTGTCTGAGTTTAGCTCTAACACTTGGTATTTCTTAAAGTGGCCAAAGAACAGAATAAAGTATTATGTCAGCTGAGTACATCTACATCCCAGCAGCTGGTATTTTAACTTTGGAGGCTTCTCCAAACGACTCTTCTCAGTGTATGGTGAGCTCACGCTGTTCTTTCATGGGAGAGAGTCCATCAAGGCGGTTGCTAGCATTGGGTTGTGTGTGTGGTCATTGCTCCCATGTTGCCACCCTTCACAGATCTCTTGACTGGGTACCTATTAACCTGATTTCATCAAATGAAAGGGGAAGAATTCAAAACCTATGTACTCTACCACCACCAGTCATCAAGTCTAATGGGAGCAGTACTTAGCTCCAGCTGCCTCTCTGATCTTATAAAAGAAAAAAAAAAGCTCAGGATCCCTATCTAACCACAAAGGAACAGGCTATCTTGCACACTTGTCATGCACTCACATTTTTAGGATGTTTCCTTGAGCAGGAGCTGCTGCGGTCCTGGCAAGCTTAGTATGTCTAAACCAGTGCATGTTCTCTTGCTCAGCTACTTTCTTCCTGTCTCCATTTCAAGCTGCACTCCTTCCTCTGTGTCCTGCTTCTGCAGGCAATTTTCCTCTCTGTGGTTCTGTCTTGCTAGACCATCTCTCGCCATCTCTCCCTCAGGCATCCTGACTGGATTCTCTGCACCCTGGTTCATGCAGCTCTCACAGATAGCAGGCCCACTCCCTCCACTCCTGGGCCATTCCCTTCTCGCTTCACTTGGCATGGGTCCTCTCCGCAGCATCTCTCAGGGTCAGGCAGCATTGAGTATTCTGTTGTACCTCTGCTCCTGCAGTTCCTTTGCTTCGCTGGACTCCTTACCATCACCTGCTGGCCTCTGAGCTCTGGACACTTCTGCTGTTTCTCTGGGGATTCTTGGGTTCAGCACATTATCCCTCCTCCACAATTTTTGGTGACTGCACATTTGCTTTTTGCAGTTTGTCTCAAACTGCCTGCTTATCTCCCGCTGCTCAACACAAGCAGAATATTCACAGGAAACAATCCCTGCAGGAAACCCTGAGTCAGAGTCTGTTGCTCCCCTGTACTGTCCTCCTCTAACTTCTTCCTAGAGAGCCCAAGCTGCTTGAAATCAAATCTCCTCAGTCCACTGGCTCCTAGAGTTAGGATTTCTGAAGCATAATCATCCACATGGTACAGTGACACAACAGGGGAGCAGCCAGTCTGCAGTTGTCTCAAACAGTCTCCACATCAGTAGCCACTGGCAGCCATGTTATGGTTGGTGCCTCAGCCAAGCATATAGATCCAGGTAAGAGGGAACTACACTAGCATGCTATACTTTATGCAAGGCAGAATTGGTAATTTTAATTATTCTACTTAGCCGAAAAAACTACAACTGCTACAAAATGCTGCAGCTCGACTCTTATTAGATCAAGAAAATGTGATCACATCTCACTCTCTGATATCTCTACATTGGCTACTACCTGTACAATCGTGAATCAATTACAAAGTCTTAACATTAATACATAGCATCATCCATTTTAACAACTCTGGACTGGTGGGCGTAGCACTATAACCATACAAGCCACAGAGACAATTAAGATCTCAAAACAAAGGATTACTAGCTGTGCCTTCATTACAGAATACTCAACTAACAAAAATAAGAGACCATGTGTTCTCCATAGCAGGCCCTATACCATGGAACTCTCTACTGAGACACTATGACTGACTCTAGAAAGAAAGATATTCAAACATGAACTAAAAGCATGGTTATTTAAAAATGCCTATAACGTAACTTTAAAGTATCTAAACACAGAGCAAGCACCTACAAGGACTAATTCATTAAGAACCTAACAATTGAGCTAAATTCCTCATCACATCCCAACAACATCCAATTAAATAAAACAAACACATTTTATAAACCACCAACCTTATATCCCGGTACTTTGAGTTAAAAAGTACCAGAACATCCCTGTAGATCTATATCACCCCTGATTACATTAGTCAATGTATGTGTCAATCTATTATATGTATGTTATATGATTACAGTAAGTCAATGTATATGTCAATCTATAATATGGATGTAAAGCGTTGTGATCATTATTTGGAATGAAGGTATATAAAATGGCTAAATAAATAAATAAAATAATAAATAAAATAGTACACTGACTTGGAGAATTTTGTTGCTGTGATTAGCAGACTTGAGTGATTAACCATCAAGCAAGCGAGGGCTTCCTTATTGATTTTTAGATCTTTTTTTATCCAGTTTGGCAATGAACCATATTTCAGGCTCCATCAGATGCAAAAATACCTTCCAGGGAATAAAAGAGAATCAAATTGCTTTAGGAATCAAAGATGCTTATATCTAAAAATTCAACCTGGACTATTAAGTTAAAAATTTATTGAGTGTCTTAATGCTAGGACATTTTTCCTTCAATCTAATTTTATAATTTCATCTCTGAGTTCTAAGATTTATAATACTTCAATTCCTATAAACACCACAGGATCAAAGATACTTTAAGCTTTGAAATAAAATGAGAAGAAGAAAAATATGGACTAAAAGACATGTTTTGTTATTCATGGAACTTCTGGTTAAGGCAGATGGCAGGTTTAAAGACTAGGGTGAGACACTAGTGGAAATATTTATGATACTCTGAGGTCAATCGATAATCAAAAGGCATTGGTATGGCTAACTTTTAAGATTTGAAATTTCTGCCCCTCTCACCAGTGAAATTGTACTCAGATGAGTCATTGCCTGGCTGAAATTTAGCTGGATAAAAAGAGGCAGGGCAGTACGTATTCCAGTGGCATGGCTACAATTTATCAGGCTAGCACTAGTAAACTAAACAGTTCTAGTTGGATAAACTCAGCCAAGTAAGTTAGGTTGGAGAAAAAAATGTCCTAAGGTTAATAGGGTAACTTTACCTGGATTATTTTAGCCAGGTATATTCAGCAGAACACTCATCTAGTTATATTCTGCTGAATATCTGGGTCATTACCCAGGTAGCATGACAATCACTGGCCCACACTCCTGGAGGAATTCGGTCCAAAAAAAAATTAAATATTCTGGGCAAAAAATGTAGAAGTTCTGCATACAATATTTTAAATTTCTGCAAATTTCTGCAGATTTTGTTCATGTAATACAGAATAATCACTGTCTTTGAATAACAGTTAATTTATAATGCAGTATAGAAAAAAAAAGTTATTACTTAAAAATGCAGGATTTTTAAATTTTTTATGCAGATTTATCCCATAATACAGCCTGGCTCCTCCAGCTTGCTCTTCCCTCCCTCAGGCTCAATGACTTTCCCCAGCTATCTCCTCTATGAGGAAAGATTAAACAGGTTAGGACTTTACAGCTTGGAGTATATTAAGCTCGTAACCTTTTTAAAATCCGCTCTTATGCGCTCATATGCACATATGTTATAAAATTTTCAATACGTGCGTACATGCATGCATCATTTTATATGGACATACGCATGTGCGAGCAAATGCCACCTCTACCGTGTAAATGGGGGGTTTTACAAGGCACGTGCGCCGACATAAAAGCCCATTTCTCCAGTTCATTCCCAGTTCACCCTGATAAACAATAGGACTTCCTAACCCCTTTAGCTAGAGACCCTCCTTTTTATCCTATTAGCCCTGATCCTTCAAACCCCACTGTCTAGCCCTGATTTATTATTTTAAAACTTACACGCCATGCATAGCAGAAGTAAAGTTATGCAGTAGGGGACCCCGGCGCGCGCTTGTGCACGAAAATACTTGTGCACAGACTTTGTGTTACAGACTCGGACCACCCATGTCCGGCCCATGTTCCACACAGACCCCGCCCACACCCTGCCCCTTTTCTGCCTTTGCGATTTGTGTGCGTAACAAAACACTGTTATGCCCATAGAAATGCCTTTGAAAATTACCCTCTCTATGCTCAACTTCCAGAGAAGTGAGGTTATTATTTATATTTATTAGCAACTCCCATATTGGAATAATTTATTAAACCTAAAAGAGTTTCTTCCACCCTGCCTACCTGAATAATAATATGTATATTTACTATATTATTGATGTGTTTAGCAGAAAATGATAAAATGGCATTTATGAATTTGATTTTCTGTAGATTTTTGTAGTTTTATATCTTTCCTCTTATGAATCTCCCCTCCACATCAATTTGTTCTTCAAATCATTAACCTCTGTTTTTCTCAGATCCTTCCCTATCCTTTTTTCTGACATTAGGTTATATGGCATTATGGTATTTATATTACATTGTGGCTTTATGGCATTCCATTACAGGCACACTAACTAAACTAAATCTCATTCCTTGTCTGCAATATCATATTTTATCAGTGTGTACAATTGTGGTAACCATTTGCATTAAACGAGCGGGAAGGGGCCATATATTATTCACTGCATTATCTCAAGGTCAAAAACACCACAGAATTAGATTTAAAACAATTGACAGTGTGCCATGATATTTTAAGTGCTCTTGATTCTGGAACACCATACAATGACCAATAATGTCTATATCCACTGTAATTAATTAAAAAGCTCCCATTTTTTTTAACATGGAGAGAAAAGTATGAAAAGGGCTCTTCTTATGGTGCTGCTTTCGGAGCTGCTCCAACAGCGCAATCTATTTATTTATTTATTTATTTATTTTCCCCTTTGCGTTATTCATATCTCCAAGCATTTCAGCTGGGTCATGCCTCTCCAAAGATCTCTACAAAATATAACTGCAGTTAGAAACAAAGTAGATATGTTGTTTTTTTTGTAACAAAGTACCAAGTGAATAATAAATGTTAGCTGATGTAATCAAGTCATCTGCCTTTCATATAGGCCATCTGCTCGTTATTGGTTATCATTCTGGGGCTGATTCACATTCCTAAAGTTTTGGACCTCCAGGTAAATATCAAGTCTTCCCAAATAACCATAGTCATAAAAGTAGATATCGGAGCACTATTCATAATTCATATTTTTGGGACACTCAAAAAAGCTATTTGTCCAGGCCTGGAAAAAGATATTTGGAGTATGTTGTAGGCGACTTCAACCTATAATCTCCATTTATGGGCTCTGATGCACATCTGGCTCCATCCCCAAAGGGTTAATCATTTATGTTTGGCCTGAAGCTTTTATTCACCATCCCTAGATCTCTTTTCTGAATATATATACTCCTGATTAGAGCAGGAATAAGTCCAAATAGTCTCCCTTTTGCCTGTGCAGCTTGCCTTCTTTCTTATGGGAAGAAAACTGCATTTTTTATTTTACTTTCCTTCCATGGAAAAGCATGGGAACTGGGCTGTGCCCACCCTTTTTCCTTCTATCTAGTTCCATTAAATAGAAATACAAAAAAATATCTCGAAAAAGTTAGGAAAATGTCCTGGATCTGAGCTGAATAGCTTTTAAATAGACAGTCCAGCGATCACCATAGTACATCACGGCATTTGTTTTTGAAAAATGGTTTTGACTATATCTCTACCTGCTCACAACCATTCCTTGTATTCAACCTCTCATACCTCACACTCCAGTACTCAGACCCATCGTTCATGCTAATGCATCAATGACCTTTAACACACATGGGACACTGAAGCAAACCAAAATCAAACAATAATGCAACCTCCTCCCCCACCCCATCCCAAATTATTTATCTTATTTTTACAATTTCCAAGGGGAGAGGGCAACAATATTCCATGTCTTTTGGAGGGAGGAGGCGTGAAAGCCCTCTGCCTGCTTCTGGGATGCACTGATCCCCTGCTGTTCCACGGAAAGCAGCAGAAATAAAGGCTTTGCAAACAACTATACTTCCGACAGGGGGCATCTCTTCTTCTCCAGAGCAAACCCCAGGGAATGAATGCATGCCTGTGTAATGGATACTCCAATCCCTTACCATTAGGTGTGCCCTTAGCTCAGTATAGGGGCCAAGATCAGTATCTTTTTAGACCATCCCTATGGTTTCCTAGGTGCTGAGATTGGTCAACTCTGCCCATAAAAGGAGGATGAGCATGTGCAGAGGTGTGGACAGTGGCAGTTGGAGATCAGTTTTAGAGTGAGAGGAGTACAATTTGGAGAGGACCCTTTTCTAGGCCCTCCTGGCCTAAAATTGCAGGGAAAAGGAGCTTTGCCTTTGAGGCCGGGGACTATGGAGTAGGGATGTGAATCGTTTTTTGACAATTTAAAATATCGTCCGATATTTTTTAAATCATCATTAATCGTTAAAGAGTGTGATACAATAGAAATTCCACTGATTTATCGTGAAAAAATCGTTAATCGGGTTAGTGCACACTAACGGGAGTTAGGACACAACCTAAAAACCCACCCCGACCCTTTAAAACTACTCCCTTAGCCTCCACCACCCTCCCGACCCCCCCAAAAATGTTTTAAAATTACCTGGTGGTCCAGCAGGGGTCCCGGGAGCGTTCTCTCGTGCTTGCGCTGTCGGCCGATAAACAAAAAACCCACCCCAACCCTTTAAAACCGCTCCCATAGCCTCCACCACCCTCCCGACCCCCCCCCCCCCCAAAAAAAAAACGTTTTAAAATTACCTGGTGGTCCAGTGGGACCCGGGAGCGATCTCCCGCTCTCGGGCCGTCGGCTGCCACTAATAAAAATGGCACCAATGGCCTTTTGCCCTTACCATGTGACAGGGTAACCGTGCCATTGGCCGGCCCCTGTCACATGGTAGGAGCACTGGACGGCCGGCGCCATCTTTAAAAATGGTGCGGGCCGTCCAGTGCTCCTACCATGTGGCAGGGGCCGGCCAATGGCACGGTTACCCTGTCACATGGTAAGGGCAAAAGGCCATCGGCACCATTTTTATTAGTGGCAGACGACGGCGCTCCCGGGGCCCACTGGACCACCAGGTAATTTTAAAATGTTTTTGGAGGGGTCGGGAGGGTGGTGGAGGAGGCTAAGGGAGCGGTTTTAAAGGGTCGGGGTGGGTCTTTTGTTTATCGGATCGGGCGCAGCCGATAAAAAAAAAACCGATCGGGCCGGACAAAAAAAATGCACGATTTGAATCGGAACTGGAACCGAACTGATTCCGGTTCCGATTCACATCTCTACTATGGAGACTGTCTCTGGGGAAGAGTAGGAGTGAAGATAGTTTTGTTTTTAGACTTGTCTTCATTCAGGAGAGAAGCCCCCCTGCCCTACTACTTGCTAAAGTGAGATTGCACTTGCCCTTGAAGAGAAAAGAGAAGTGAGTTGAAAAAAGTCTTCTGTGGAGAACTGTGTTGAGAGGGAGAGTAGAGAGAATCAGAGGTCTGAGTACAGAAGTGGCCATGAGGATTATTGTGTGCCCCTGTATTTCAGGAGGTCCCCGAAGAGGTGGTTACACCTATATTGGAATATACTGGCTCTTTACAGACCGCTGCATGCTCTGAGGCCTCACAATAAGAGACATGAGAAGTCATGGCATGATACACAGAAAAGAGAGACAGAGAATATAACAAAAAAAAATAAAATAAAGATAAGCAGTATAAAGGTTTAACTTCATGATATTAATAGTATATGGATTACTGTGATGTCCATATTCAAAAGCCTTTTCGACGGATTACGCAAGTGTTATCCATCTAAATGGCTAACGTAGCATATTCAGCCACTTAGCTGCCGGATTAAAAAAGGGCATTTTGGGGGGCATTCAAGGGAGGGGCTTAGATATCCGACTAACCTAGTCGAATATCGGGTATATCTGGCTAGGTTAGCTGGATAACTTTAGACCTGCTTCTGAGCTACTTAACCGGACATCCTTTAAAGATATCCAGTTAAGTAGCATGTTATCTGGCCAAACAAAGCTGGATAACTAAAAACCTACCCGGTTATGTTTGAATATAGCTGGTTAGGTTTTCAGTTATCTGGCTATATGCAGGCAGAAAACTTTAGGCTGGTATATTTAGTGGGATGTTCATCCCACTGAACAAGTTATCCAGCTAACTTTAGCCGTATAACTTGTCCACTAACCTACCTACTAAATATGTACCTCATAGTGATTACATGTTTGGCTCAGATATGGTTTGCATTTTTTGCTAAATTTTATGTGACACAATGGACATCCTTCATAAAATTGTTTAGAATACAATAATTTATTTATTTATCTATTTAATTATTTATTTATTTATTTAACATTTTTTTATATACCGAGGTTCTGGTAACAATGTTACTAATCACTTCGGTTTACATATAACTTTGGGATGACATAACACGTGTGTCTTACAGAGAACAAGGAAATGAAGAACTGGGAAATAATTAAATTACATAACACATTATGAGAAACAACATTTTAAATTACTGAAATATAACATACTAGCGATTAGGATCAATCATGTAACAATAATTAACAAATTTATGTTCAAGGTTAATATTCTCTAATATAACCAAGACTAAAAATGGATAGTATATTTGATGATCATTCTCAATCTCTTTCAGAAAAGGTTCATTGTTTTCCTATTTATGTACCAGGTTTGGTTGCACCTTCTCAAGCTCTCATTACTAAGTCCACTTACCTCATCCAACTTTGCACTCCACTCTAGTCAGTTAAATCCCACTGCTCGGTCCACTTACTCCACCCTACAGTTTCATCTGTCTTCTCCCTGTAATCCCATTATATGTCCTCCTTTTCATACCATTTACCTGCTGTTTTTGCAGTGTATCCAACGTTGTGCACCAGTACCTAAATGCACTGGTGATTTTGTGATGTATTTCCTTAAGCTCCGCTTATTATAGGCAATGCAGTTTTATTCAGAAACAAACTCCAAATCTTTTGGAGTTTTGATTTATTTATGTGAATTTTCAAGGTCTGGCTGAAGGGGGGTGGAGGAGGGAAGTGTGAAGAAGGGTTCAGAATTAAATCCATACATTTCATCCAGCTCTCCCGACTAATGGCTTTTTTTTTTAGCTTGAAAAGATCACACTGCCATCATTACTGAATGTTCTTTTTAATTCTCAAAAGTATGTCACTTCACTGACATTCTTCAAATAAACCCCCTTTAAAAATCTTATTCCACCAGGTCTGTTTGACTTACACAATGATCTTAAGGAGGACTATCCAAACACATTTCATATCTTGGAAGCCTTAATGTGATGAGAGAATGATAAACCCAAGGCACCATGCATGTTGTAGGCCCTTGGAATGACCCTTTTTATTCTGGGTTGAAAGGTACAAAACTATCCAGGTAGCAGAGATTCTGCCTTCGTCATGTATTAAATAATTATCATGTATTACCATGAAACAATATCTGCATGGCATTTTAGGGGAATGAGACATGATGTAAAATTTTTAATGTGTTTTTTGGGGAAAAGAACGTGTTCCCTTAACACTTTGAAACTTTCTTATTAGTAGATTCTAGAGAGTGGGCAGTTTTTTTCCCTTTCCCTTTCTTCCCCGTATAGATAGGGGATTAGGGACCTCCAGGGATGTGACTACACTGGAGTGCCAAGCCTGCAGGCTGAGAGGTTTGAGCATCCTCCAAGGGGAATGGGACCCTTCAGGGGTTTCTCCCTCTCAAGGGGAGAGGCTTGAGGCCAAGAAGAATTGGAGTGAGTCCACTCCTATTCATGGACTGGAGCTGAGGAGTGCTGAAGTGGCAAAGAGTGGGTGCTTTCCTTCTAGAGGAACTACCAGATGGCTCAAAAAGGAGAAGTGCAGGAGCAGAGTGAGTTAACCCAGTGGGGAACTGCCCTGTAGTATTCTTGATGTGTGGGGGTCCAGAACCTTTCACAGATAGAAAAGAGAGGTTGCCTCCTCCCCAAAAAGAGCTCACCATAGTGGTGAAGCAGAGAGGCCAGTGACCAGAGTATTCGATGGTGTTGTCGTCCTCCCGAGGAATTGCCCAAAAGGTGCAAAGCAGGATGCTCCAAGAAAGGAAGAGGCTGAGGTAAAGAGAGAAATGAGTCATACTGAGGGTCTGCCCCAAGATGACCTTCCTAGTGCTGTATCCAGGGAAACCAGTATGGAAGGATGGTGATGTAAGAGATTTGAGTAAAAAGGTCTATGACTTTGAGAATGTGAACAGTGCCATTGGAAAAGTGTCATGGAATTTTTGTACTTAAACATTTGGATGCACACTGAATGAGAATTTTGGTATGCAGTCCTCCCATATGGCTGAAAGAGAGAAAAGACAGTGGACAGAAGAACTAGGCCAATTTCTCTGGTCAGCATTAGTAGAGATTTTCACAATTATGGAAGCCCATGAATCTGCTGACTTGTTCAGTTATTCAATGTATAATATCTCATCCATGTATATAATTCTTGATGTTGTCTGGATCTTCCAGAAAATAAAATTGCAGTTTTAGTTTGAAAGATGATACTATGTGTCAGTGTCCATCTTTCATGTTTCATGGATACAGTCAGAGATCACGGAGGTGAATGAGGAGACATCCTCCCTGTCCTAACAGGTGAGAAGGAGCGTTGTGCTTAAGGCAGACTGTCTCCATCAGGACTACTTTACCATCTGCTTGAGATGGAAAGGACGACCCTTAAACAATAAGGAATTAGAACATAAGAACGCGCCATACTGTGTCAGACCAAGGATCCATCAAGCCCAGCATCCTGTCCCCAACAGTGTCCAATCCAGGCCATAAGAACCTGGCAAGTACCCAAAAACTAAGCCTATCCCAAGTTACTGTTGCTAGCAATAGCAGTGGCTATTTTCTAAGTCAACTTAATTATTAGCAAGTAATGGACTTCTCCTCCAAGAACGTATCCAATCCTCTTTTAAACACAGCTATACTAACTGCACTAACCACATGCCATGTCAACAAATTCCAGAGTTTAATTGTGCGATGAGGGAAAAAGAACTTTCTCCGATTAGTTGTAAATGTGCCACATGCTAACTTCATGGAGTGCCCCCTAGTCCTTCTATTATCCGAAAGAGTAAATAACCGTTTCACATTTACCTGTTCTAGACCTCTCATGATTTTAAACACCTCTATCATATCCCCCCTCAGCTGTCTCTTCTCCAAACTGAAAAGTCCTAACCTCTTTAGTCTTTCCTCATAGGGGAGCTGTTCCATCCCCTTTATCATATTGGTTGCCCTTCTCTGTACCTTCTCCATTGCAACCATATCTTTTTTGAGATGTGGCGACCAGAATTGTACACAGTATTCAAGGTGCGGTCTCACCATGGAGTGATACAGAGGCATTATAACATTATCCGTTTTATTCACCATTCCCTTTCGAATAATTCCCAACATTCTGTTTGCTTTTTTGACTGCCGCAGCACACTGAATCAATGATTTCAATGAGTTATCCACTATGACGCCGAGATCTCTTTCTTGGGTGGTAGCTCCTAATATGGAACCTAACATTTTGTAACTATAGCATGGGTTATTTTCCTCTATATGCATCACCTTGCACTTATCCACATTAAATTTCATCTGCAATTTGGATGACCAATTTTCTAGTCTCACAAGGTCTTCCTGCAATTTATCACAATCTGCTGTGATTTAACTACTCTGAATAATTTTGTATCATCTGCAAATTTGATTCCCTCACTTGTCGTATTTATTTTCAGATCAATTATAAATATATTGAAAACTATGGGTCCCAATACAGATCCCTGAAGCACTCCACTGCTCACTCCCTTCCACTGAGAAAATTGTACATTTAATCCTACTCTCTGTTTCCTGTCTTTTAGCCAGTTTGTAATCCACGAAAGGACATCGCCACCTATCCCATGACTTTTTACTTTTCCTAGAAGCCTCTCATGAGGAACTTTGTCAAATATCTTCTGAAAATCCAAATACACTACCGGTTTACCTTTATCTACATGTTTATTAACGCCTTCAAAAAAGTGAAGCAGATTTTTGAGGCAAGACAGCATGGTAAAGCCATGCTGACTTTGTTCCATTAAACCATGTTTTTCTATATTTTCTGTGATTTTGATATTTAGAACACGTTCTACTATTTTTCCTGGCACTGAAGTCAGGCTAACTGGTCTGTAGTTTCCTGGATCACCCCGGAGCACTTTTTAAATATTGGGGTTACATTAGCCACCCTTCAGTCTTCAGGAACAATCAGGCCTACCACATCTTCTAGGTTCACCATGATTTGGTTCAGTCCATCTGAATCATTACCCATGAAAATCTTCTCCAGTACTGGTATCTCCCCAACATCCTCTTCAGGAAGCCCCGAAGCAAAGAAATCATTTAATCTTTCTGCGATGGCCTTATTGTTATGCGCCCCGCCCACGGCCATCCCGCTCACGGGCCTGCTCACCTTCATGGTTCCACAGCAGGTTCCTGGACAACCTCCCTCGTGGTAGTTGCCAGCCCTGCCAGGTCCCGGCTTCCCACAGTGGTTGTCGCCGGGCCTTCCACTGCATGCCAGGCCTCACACCAAGGCTCAGCGTCCTCCGCCATGTTAGCCACGCCTCTACACGCACGGACCGCACGGACACATGTAGGGCCAAGGGCGGGTCTTAGCTCTGCGGCATGCCCTGATTGATCCCTCAATATAAGGAAGTTCCTGTCTATGCTTCCTTGCCTTGGCAAACTTGTCGGTTTGTTCTAAGATTGTATCTGCATTTGTTCCTGCTCTTGCCTATTCCTGTCTCCCTCGTCCCAGGATCCTTCTGTTCCAGTTCTGTTCCTGACTTGTTCCTGCATCCTACTTCCTGCGTCCTGCTTGTTCCTGTGTTTGTCTGTCTGTCTACTCAGGTAGTCCCTCGGACTGTCTTACTGATACTGACCTCAGCTTGCTCCTGACCTGCCTGCCTGCCTGCCGCCTGCCTCAAAGTCCTCAGCTTGCTCCTGACCTGCCTGCCTGCAGCCTGCCTCAAAGACCTTAGCTTGCTCCTGACCTGCCTGCCTGCTGCCTGCCTCAAGACCTCAGCCTGCCTTTCACCTCATCTGACCTCTGGTACCTGACCCATGCTTTGCTGCCCATTCCTTGGACTGACCTCTGGATTTTGACCTTTGCCTGCCTGACCTCATCTCCAGATTCTGGCTCTGTTCCTCGCCTTGTCATCACCAACTCTGTTCTGGTTCTCCTTGTTCCAACCAGCCTCCAACTTTGAACCCGATCTCGCTCCCCCTGTGTCCATGGGCACGCTGGACTTTCATTCTCTCAGGAGATCCTGTGAGGTCCACCTAAGTCCAAGCAGCCTGGGTCCCTATGTGCTCCTCCCGGGGGGACCTCGGGCTTCCAGTGGTGAAGCTCTTCACAGCCTCTGTCTCCACCAGTGCTCTGCCTCCTGGGGACAGTTACCTCCTGTTCCCTTTCAGGAGATGTTCCTTCACTGTCCCAGGACAGTGGGGTCCACCCTGAGCTTAACAGGTTGCCAAGACCATGGACTCGGCGGAGTCTCCCGCCTCCATGGCCCTACCAAGACTGGCCGCCACAGTGAAACATCATCAAGCTTTAGAGACGCTGGCCTCTTCGATTGAAGAACTGTGCTCTCAATTACAAGATACAGCAATGGTGAACCCGGTGGGCCTCTCGGCCACTATGCTTCCCTAAGCAACTCTGGTACCTCCTGCACCCCCCAGGTATAATGGGGATCCACACTCCTGTCGTGGCTTCCTTAATCAGTGCTTTATGCAGTTTGTGCTACAACCCTCGTTGTTTTTGAAGGAGATCACTAAAGTCACCTTCATTCTGTCCCGTTTGGAAGGGAAGGCTCTGGCATGGGCCTCTCCCTTATAGGACCCTTCTGATTCATCCTCTCCAAGCTATCTGACTTCATTGCTCTTTTCAAGCAGACCTTTGGAGACCCAGGTTGCATGGCTATCACTAGTCATAGCTTAATCCATCTCCGTCAAGGGTCAGGGACCCTCTCCGAATACTCAGTGGAGTTTCGGACCTTGGCCACAGAACTTGGGTGGCAAGAAGATTGTCTGCAAGCCATCTTCCTAGATGGACTCTCCTGTGCTCTGAAAGATGAGCTCTCTGTCCGTGAGACTCCCACGTCTCTAGAAGACTTGATCTCCCTTGCCGGGAGGATTGATTATCGCCTCCGGCAAAGACGCCTAGAAGTAAAGGCTACACGCCCTCATCCAGTACACCCCACAAGTGCACCCTGCACTCCATTAAAGACTCCTGCACCACCACCTTCCTCCATGGTAGAACCTATGGAAGTGAATCGTGGGCGATTGTCTCCAACCAAAAATCTCTGTTGGCGAAAGGAGGGGCTCTGCCTTTACTGTGGCACTTCTGGACATTGTCTGCAGTTTTGCCCCGTCCGTCTGGGAAACTGCAATGCCTGAGCTTGGTGGGGGTCCTGAGCTTGGGCGCAACTGTTTCTGGCCCTCAACTCTTGCTTCCTGTATCCCTGGGCTTCAAGGCCCACACCTTTGTGACCACTGTTCTCATCAACACCGGAGCGAGCGATAGCTTCATTACGGACGACATCATCAAACTCTTGAAAATACCTCTCCAACCCCTAGAGGTGAGTCTGCATATTGCCTCCATCCAGGGAGAACATCTTCCAGGTCTCATTACTCACCAGACAGTGGCTATCCGTCTCACTGTAGGTACCCTCCATGAGAAAGAGATATCTTTCTACATCATAAAACGCTCAACACATCCGGTAATCCTGGGGCTACCCTGGCTCCAGGTCCATGAACCCCAGTTCGATTGGCAGTCCCTGCAGTTGGTACAGTGGGGCCCAAAATGCCAAAAGACTTGTCTACACCCAGTATCCCCCGTGATACCCGGCTTGAAATCAGTTACCCTTCCAGGTTTACCTCCGCAGTATTCTGACTTCAGTGATGTGTTCTCTAAGCAGAAAGCGGATACCTTGCCTCCGTTACGCAAGTTCAACTGTCCTGTTGAACTTCTGCCGGGCACTACAGCTCCCAAAGTCAGAACCTAGCCATTGTCCCAGCCTGAAACTCAAGCTATGTCGGAGTATATTAAAGAGAATCTAGAGAAAGGCTTTATCCATCTATCTGATGCCCCTGCAGGAGCAGGGTTCTTCTTTGTGAAGAAAAAGGACAGTGGACTATGTCCCTGTATTGATTACAGGGGTCTCAACATGATAACTTGTAGAGATCGATACCTGCTACCCCTCATTAGCAAACTGTTCGATTGCCTCGAAAAGGCACGAATCTTTTCCAAGCTGGACCTGAGAGGTGCGAACAATTTGGTATGCATCCAACCTGATGACATTTGGAAGATGGTGTTTAATACCAGAGACAGCCACTACGAATACGTGGTAATGCCTTTTGGGCTATATAATGCTCCAACCGTCTTTCAACACCTCACGAATGAAATCTTCCGAGATCTTCTGTACAATTTCATAGTTGTATACCTCAACGACATTCTGATCTTCTCTAAGGACATAGAATCCCACCGTGAACATGTCTGCATCATCCTCCACCATCTGAGAGAGAATCATTTGTATACAAAACTGGAAAAATGTCTGTTTGAGTGGAATCGCTTACCCTTTCTGGGTTACATCATCTCTGATCGTGGATTCTCAATGGACCCAGAAAAACTTCAGGGAATCCGTGACTGGCCTTACCCAGTAGGCCTTCGGGCATTGCAATGCTTTCTAGGTTTCACCAGTTATTACCGAAGCTTCATTGTGAATTACTCCTCCATAGTTGCCCCACTCTTACTGCTATGACTAGAAAAGGGGTCAACACCCGAGTTTGGATGCCTAAAGCAGTTGCTGCCTTCCAGAGGATTAAAGAAGCCTTCGGCTCTGGTCCCTGTCTCTTTCATCCGGATCCCAAACGTCCATTTGTTGTGGAGGTCAACGTCTCAGCGATCGGCACCGGAGCCATTCTGAGTCAACACTCTCCCACTGGCAAGCTAATCCCCTGCTCGTTTTACTCTCATAAGTTTTCCCCCATGGAACAACGTTACACCGTTGGTGACTGCGAACTCCTTGCAGTCAAACTAGCGCTTCAAGAGTGGCACCCCTGGTTGGAAGGGGCGCAACATAAGTTTACCATCTTCACTGACCACAAGAACCTTGAACATCTCAAAGAAGCTCAACTTTTGAACCCCGTCAGGCCTGGAGGGCCTTATTCTTCGAGAGGTTTGACTTTATCCTTTGCTTTTGTCCTGGTTCCAAGAACTTGTGCGCTGATGCACTGTCCAGATCATTTGAGCCTGAAGATGTCCTGGAGGTTCCTGGCTTCATTATCGACCCTGCTTGTATTTCCCTTGCTGCGACTACCACAGTCCCTGTTGGAAAGACCGTCATTCCTTGCCGGCTATGTGAGCGTGTCTTAAAGTGGGCCCACGACTCCAAACTGGCAGGCCACCCTGGTCGTGCCAGGACCCTGGAAATGCTGCGAAGGCACTATTGGTGGCCTACTATGGTGCAAGATTCACAAAATTACATGGACTCATGTCCCACTTGCGCCCAGCAAAAACCACCAACAGGGAAGCCATGGGGCTTGCTTCAGCCTCTCCCAGCACCTACCGAGCCATGGTCTAGCATTTCAACGGACTTTATTACTGATCTACCTCCTTCCCAGAATAACACGGTGATTTGGGTTGTCATCGACTGTTTCTCGAAAATGGGTCACTTTATCCCCTTGCCGGGCCTTCCCTCAGCCCCAGAACTGGAAAAGCTCTTCCTGAAGAACATCTTTCGCCTCTAAGGACTCCCCAAGGAGATTGTGTCTGATCGGGGACCAAAGTTTGCCGCCAAGTATTGGCATTCCTTGTGTCGATAGTTCAACATTTCTCTGGGTTATACATCGGCCTACCATCCCCAGGCAAATGGGCAGGCTGACAGGACCAATCGGACCTTGAAGACATTCCTATGCTCCTATGTAAATGATCAGCAAAATAATTGGTCGGATCTTCTTCCCTGGACTGAGCTGTCGCACAATACTCATGTCGCGGCAGCCACCGACATATCCCCGTTTGCAGTAGTCTTTGGACGGCAGCCCCAACTGCCTCTTCCAGTTCCTCTGATGGTTCTGTCTCCAGCGGCTCAATCCATGGCTCAAACCATTTGCCAAGTATGGACCTGGGTAAAGGAGTGAGTTGCACAAGCTGCTGAATGTGCCAAGTGCACTTCTGATCTTCATAGACGTCCCACTCCACTCTTTCGACCTGGCCAGAAAGTGTGACTGAGTGTTCGACACATTCGACTGAGACTTCCCTCTCACCGTCTGGCTCCGAAATACATAGGACCATTTCCTGTGATCCGAAGAGTGGGAGCTATCTCATATCAACTCCAGCTACCTCGTTCATTGGGTATCCACAACACGTTTCACGTGTCCCTGTGGAAGCCGTTGGTCTTCTCCTGGCCCTCACGCAAAGACCCTCCTGTTCTGCATATCTCTGCAGAATCTGACACTTCTCTCCAGGTAAGAGAGGTCCTCGATGTCTAGCGATGCTGAGGCAAGTGGGACTACCTCTTAGCCTGGGAGGGCTATGAGGCCGAGAAGAATTCATGGGAACCCTCCCAAAATATCCTTGATAAGGATCTCCTGAGGACCTTCCATAGAATGTACCCTGAGAAACCACAGCCGAGTAGGGGGAGGCCTAGAAGGGGGGGGGACGGACTGTTATACGCCCCGCCCACAGCCGTCCCACACATGGGTCTGCTCACCTTCATGGTTCCACAAAGGGTTCCGGGATGACCTCCCTCGTGGTGGTTGCCAGCCCTTCCAGGCCCCAGCATCCCGTGACGGTGGTCGCCGGGCCTTCCACTGCGTGCCAGGCCTCAGGCCTAGGCTCGGCATCCTCTGCCATGTTAGCCATGCCCCTACACATTCGCACGGACCGCCTGGACACATGTAGGGCCAAGGGCGGATCTTAGCTCCGCGGCGTGCCCTGATTGATCCCTCAATATAAGGAAGTTCCTGTCTATGTTTCCTTGCCTTGGCGATCAGGTCGGTTTGTTCTAAGATTACCTCTGCGTTTGTTCCTGCTCTTGCCTGTTCCTAGTCTTGTTCCAGGATCCTTCTGTTCCAGTTCTGTTCCTGAATTGTTCCTGCATCCTAGTTCCTGCGTCCTGCTTGTTCCCGTGTTCGTCTGTCTGTCTACCCAGGTAGTACCCTCGGACTGTCTTACTGGTACTGACCTCAGCTTGCTCCTGACCTGCCTGCCTGCCGCCTGCGTCAAAGACCTCAGCTTGTTCCTGACGTGCCTGCCGCCTGCCTCAAGACCTTAGCCTGCCTTTGACCTCGTCTGACCTCCGGTACCTGACCCCTGCTTTGCTGACCATTCCTCGGACTGACCTCTGGATCTTGACCTTTGCCTGCCTGACCTCATCTCCAGATTCTGGCTCTGCTCCTCGCCTTGTCATCACCAACTCTGTTCTGGTTCTCCTTGTTCCAACCAGCTTCCAACTTCGAACCCGATCGTGCTCCCCCTGTGTCCGTGGGCACGCCGGACTTTCATTCTCTCAGGAGACCCTGCGAGGCCCACCTAAGTCCAAGCAGCCCGGGTCCCTACGGGCTCCTCCCAGGGGGACCTCAGGCTTCTAGTGGTAAAGCTCGACACAGCCTCTGTCTGCTCCAGTGCTCCACCCCCTGGGAGACGTTCCTTCACTGTCTCAGGACGTCAACCCCCGAGCGCAACACTTATCTTCTCCAAGTGCCCCTTTAACCCCCTCAATCATTTAATGGTCCAACCAACTCCCTCACAGGCTTTCTGCTTTGGATATATTTTTAAAAGTTTTTACTGTGAGTTTTTGCCTCTACGGCCAACTTCTTTTCAAATTCTCTCTTAACCTGTCATATTAATGTCTTACATTTAACTTGCCAACGCTTATGCGTTATCCTATTTTCTTCTGTTGGATCCTTCTTCCAATTTTTGAATTAAGATCTTTTGGCTAAGAGAGCTTCCTTCACCTCACCTTTTAACCATGCCAGTAATCGTTTTGCCTTCTTTCCACCTTTATTAATGTGTGGAATACATCTGGACTGTGCTTCTAGGATGGTATTTTTTATCAATGACCACACCTTTTGCACACCTTTTACCTTTGTAGCTGCTCCTTTCTGTTTTTTTCTAACTATTTTTCTCATTTTATCAAAGTTTCCCTTTTGAAAGTTTAGCACGAGAGCCATGGATTTGCTTACCGTCCCCCTTCCAGTCCATCTTCCATCATTTTATGTGCAAACAAGAAGAGGAGGGCAAATCTGCACTTTGTAGACAAACCAATTGTAGAGAATAGTGCAGAAAAAACTGAAAGTCCACACAAATAGTGGAGTTGCCAAAACAAGTAAATATTTATGAAAATTATTGAAATTTGTGTGGACTTTCAGTTTTTTCTGCACTGTTCTCTACAATTGGTTTATCATTTTGTGTGGATTTTGAGTTGCCCTTTTCAAAGGCAGCGTGCTATCATCCTTGCTCCTGGTTTTCGTTTTGTTTTGGAGAAAGGGACCTTTGAGTTTCTTGAAAAGAAACTTGGCGTATGGACTAGAAGAAAAGGGGCCTTTTTCCCTTTTAAAGATTCCAGCTTTTGACCCTTTTTGTTGTTGGGGAAGAAGTTTATCCACCGTTATTTTCCTCATTTTTGGGTCACTTTTTGAAAATGGTTTTATTTTTATCTTTTATCTAAGTAATTTTTAGATCCAGAAACTAATATATTTTCATTTTAAAAGAGTGTAGGAGTTTAAAGTTTGACGAGACTCAATAACCCTTTAGAGGTTACTGCAAGAGTGAATTCTCATTCATTCCAGAGAGGAGTTATGGACTTTAAAAGCAGAGCAGTGGAACTGTTCAGGTGTGGCTCACCTGAATAGTGAAGCAAGAAGGTTGAATAGGGACGTAAGAAGAACATTCTATTCATCTGGAGAAAGGTATGCAATATGGGGCTTTATGGTGTATCATATTAACTTACAGCTGCCTGCATCTTAAAATTTTGGAGGGAGCTTCCCAACTACCTTTTCAGTTGGCAAGGATAAGAAATGGACTAAAAAGATGTATTAAGCATTACAAAGTCACATATTTAGTGAAGAGGCAAACATATAAATAGATTGGATTGTATAAGGAGTTGTAAATAATCATTTTCATTATTTCTTCAATTGTCAGTAAAGTTAAGTTGGAAACCAAAACCAGCTTCTAGATCATTACTGCTGTAGGCAAAGATGGTCCTAACAACACTCAGGGCCTTGGAGAAAAGTCTCTTCCCTCCCCCCCCCCCCCCCCCAAATGAGAATTGTGGGACTCAGAGAAGGGTTGTGGCAAGTGTACAGGAAGTTTGAATATCTTAAGCCTGTGGAATGGAGGATGTCCATGGAAACCTCAATGAGGACCTCAACCCACACAAAAATGTTACACGGTGTGGCCCTCTCACCTTCTCAGACGGATTCCTGGGCCTGGCTCCTCTTCTCTGGCAGCGAGTGGCCACTAGCTCCGACCTTGAGTTCCCTCCAGTGCCTCCAGTCCAGCCTCGCTACCCAGTGTTGCCAGCCAAGACGTCCCTGCTCGTTGAGCCTCTCCACGCGGCCCGCGGAGAGATGCCACCATCAGCGCCGCACCCTCTCCTAGGCACTCACATCTCTAGTTCTTTTGAAGGGCCCGCGGCGGGAACCTGGCCACAGACCCGGATGCTGACGTCAGACTCTTCAGCGTATAAAAGCCCAGGCCTTGCTCCAGAGCGTTGCCTTTTCAACAGGTCTCGTAATCCAAGTCTCGTTGCTGATCCTAGATTCGTCTCTTCATGTGTGCCTGTTTTCCTGTGGTTCCCAGTTCCTGTTCTCCTAGTTCCTGTTTCACCTATGTGTTGGACTGACTCATTGGATTTGACATTTGCTACGCCTGACTACTCTTCAGCTTCTCTCCAGCCCCGGACCTCCACTACACCTGACTACTTTTCAGCTTCTTGCCAGCCCTGGACCTCCACTATGCCCGACTACTCTTCAGCTTCTCTCCTGCCCCGGACCTTCGCCACGCCTGACTACTCTTCAGCTTCTCTCCAACCCCGGACCTCCGCTATGCCTGACTACAGTTTCTCTCCAGCCCCAGACCTCCGCTACACCTGACTATAGTTTCTCTCCAGCCCCGGACCTCCGCTACGCCTGAATACTCTTCAGCTTCTCTCCAGCCCCAGACCTCCGCTACACCTGACTACTCTTCAGCTTCTCTCCAGCCCCGGACCTCCGCTATGCCTGACTACTCTTCAGCTTCTCTCCAGCCCTGGACCTCCGCTACACTTGACCACACCTGCCTTCTCTGTGCCCTGACCACTGCCTTGATTGACCATGCCTGCCTTCTTCATGCCCTGACCCTTGCTTTGAATGAGTATGCTACAGACTATTCAGTGTCCAGAGTTCTATGTTGCTTGCCATAACTTCTACTCATCGCCGGCTCTAACCCTAGCCTGTCAGTGATGCCTCTCCTCGTCTATCCTCTGGCATGGACTTTCAAGGCTTCGGCCTTCCTTTCCTTAGGTGCCTTCAGTTCCTCAATGTTCTTTTGGCGCCTGAGTTCCAGTACCGAATCCAGTCCAGGATAAGACTGCACCATCTACCGACTGCTGTCTCTGGGCTAAATTGTCTTGCTTCTCTAGCTAACCTCGAGACCCACCTAAGTCCTGCCAGTCTCGGCACCCAAAGGCTCAACGCGAAGAGAATGAGGGCTGGTATAGGAGAAGCTCCAGTGGCCTCTAGCTTCAGCCCACTCCACCTGCTGACAGTGGGGACCCATAGGTCCTCGCTACGGGTTGCGTCAACCCCACCTCAGCCCAAGGGTTCACGTCCAATACAACAAAAAATAAGCACACATTACAAGGATAACATTTTTCATCTTTATTATAGATTTTTCTTATAATAAATTAATGTTCAGCAGCTCATGCTTAGTTTGATCTCAACTTTCTACATTGTACATCAATATTATGTATCTGTTTCATAGTATTCTGTACATTTAGGAATGAAGTCATTCATACTTCTAGTATTATAATTACAATTTTTCAAAAGAGTTCACTTTTCCTCTCTCTTTTGCCATAGACTTGGTCAAAGGAGTTTAATACTGAAAACCATTTTTAATTCCTCTTCAGAAGTGAAACACTCTATGCTTGGCTTGCATTTTTGCTTGGCTTGGTTTCATAAGAATCTTGAACCAATCCACTTCCAAAGTCTTGGTTTAAGTCAGCCCAGGTCCCAGAAAAAGAGAAAAAGGAACCTGTAGCGCTGTCAGGGTACATCTGGTCACTAGCGGTGCATTCAGGAAGGGGCGGACCTGAAGAGGCTAGATGAAATTTGAAGCAAGACAGAACAAACTGGGCCTAGCTTAGAAGGTGTCTTGGCATGCAACTATAATGGTGGAGCAGGCCCAGAATCAGGAATCCAGTGGAGAGGTATACAGCATGAACACTGGAGCAAGACTGCAGTGCTGAAGATCTAGTTGCTGGGCTTGATGGACCCTTGGTCTGACCCAGTATGGCATGTTCTTAGATGCAGGGCAAGAACAGGTCAGACAAGACGTTCCAGAGGATGTATTCCAAGAGTCTGTTGTGGTGTTCTCCTTATACCAATCATAGCATACCCTATACTGGATCACTGAGGCTTTCTGGGGGCATGTCTAATTCCCTGGCAATTGGAGAGTAAATATCCTTTTCCTGACTCTGTATCTTTCATTGTTCCTATGCAGTTTTCTAGCCTCTGTCTTGTAAGATTATTGGTTCAAACCCTTATGATCCTGAGAAGCTTAAACTTTTAAGCCTGGGTACAAATGAAAAAAATGAGGCAGTAAACAGATTTAAATACTCAATAATTCTTTATGGTAACTAAAGGATAGTTGAAAGAAGGAAATAAATGTTCAGTAGTCAAGTTTGTTCTCTTTCCACTTTGTTAATCACTGAATAGATTACATAACCAATGTTTAGCAGTACTCCATTCATTCAAACCATATTTTTAACTTTGAGATCAATGTACTACCTAGCCATGAGATTTCCTGTGTGTTAGCAGCTTCATTTGTATTCAAGTTTTTAACCCATGCAAATGAGCTGGGTAGAAAACTTGTTTGTGAACTTGAGTTCCAGGGATGACAGATAAAAGAAATATAGTTTTCATTGTTTTGCAAAAACTGGTTTGCAAAATTCATAAATAATGAGATGGTTTGCATGTTTTTGCATCACAGCAGCTCATTAGTTATGTATTTAAATACTTTTTTTCATGTAGCAAATGAGCAAATGTTTGCAACAACGATTGACCCAAAGTTGCATACTTTATTGCAAAGAGGTGTTTACATGATAAGTCATGTAAAATTCCTAAAAACTAGAGATGTGAATCGGAACCGGAATCTGATTGGTTCTGGTTCCGATCCAAATCTTAAAATTTTTATCGTCCGGCCTGATTGGGTTTTTGTTTATCGGCTGCGCTCGATCCGATAAACAAAAAACCCACCCCGACTCTTAAAAACCGACCCCTTAGCATCCCCCACCCTCCCGACCCCCCAAAAACATTTTAAAATTACTTGGTGGTCCAGTGGGGGCGCGGGGAGTGATCTCCCACTCTCAGGCCATTGACTGCGCTAATAAAAATGGCGCCGATGGCCCTTTGCCCTTACCATGTGACAGGGTATCCGTGCCATTTGCCGGCCCCTGTCACATGGTAAGATCACTGGATGGCTGGTGCCATCTTCAAAAAACAATTCACATCCCTACTAAAAACTGATGTTTTGCAATTTTTTATGAGCACACCTTTTCTGCAAAAAAATTGTACTCTAGTACATCATCCTCCTAATTTATACTTACTACCAATAAACTTTGCAATATCAACTTTTCTCCTACATGTGCTATTCTTCCACATTTTCTAAATCAAAACATTCTTTGATTGAAATAAATCAGTTTCTTTACCTTCCCCAGCTTCCAGAAAATAATTTTTGTTTTATAGCTTAAGAAAGTAAAGTATAAATACCTATAATTATTTTTTTAAAAAGGTGCGGGAGTGGTCCTCATTAACAGAGGTTACCAAGAGTAGAACTTAATAGGAGAAAAACTGGTTGCCAGAAGAATGCTCCAATTAACTGAATGATTCTAATTAAGTGGTATATTTTATCAGTGTATTCAAATTCTCTGAACAGCACAATAATTTACAGAAAATAATCTGAAGCATTTCTGCAATTAAAGATTTCTGTATTGGTGAAGTATTACCCAGCATATCTACCAACTAATATTCTGGTGAAGATTAGAAGAAAACCAGTTTTAACAGCCTGCAATGTAAAAGTTTAGATGTCAAGTTTTAACTGTGGAAGTTCCATGAACATTTCATCTAGAAGAAGATCATATGATAAGACAAGCAGTGCAACAGCTTTGTCTACCTCTACTCACAGCTCATAATAAAACTGAATGAGGCCAAATGTACCAAAAGTTCCAAATGCAGATAGTTTGCCTGGCTAAGACCTGGATTTATCAAAATGCACTAAATAACGCATGTGATAGGAAAAGGGGTGTGTTTTATGGTAATAGGCAATTTATGCTAATTCCTATGCAAAGTGCAACAACATTTTTGCACTTTGCGATACATGCCAGAATTGTTGTATTCCCCACATACAACCACTGGGGGGTCCATGTTTAGTAGTTTTAAGCTCCTGGGCCCTCCTACAACCACGGGGGGGGGAGAGAGAGAGAGAGGTTCTGGTGCATGGACCTCAGCCCAGGAACACCACTGTAATAAATTGAATAAATGTAAATTGGGAGAGAATATAAAATAGTGGAAAAATCCCTAAGTAGTTGTGATTGATGCCAGCCCTCAACTCTGCAAATGAAGCTGCAAAAATACAATGTCGCATCTGAAGGAGTCCAGGGACCATCTCTTGTGTGCCTTGGTCTTGTTATTGGAACAAATTACCCAAGGGGGGTTATTTATTTATTTATTTAAAATTTTTGTATACCGACATTCGTTAAGAAAACATCACATCGGTTTCCATGTAACAAAAAATGGCCAACGGGGCTTTACAATGAAACTTCTATAATCAGATTTTGTAAGATGCTTAAGGCCTATTTATTTTAACTAGCTTATAAGCAGTTGTCTTTTTAGTAAGTGAATGATGGTGTGCTTTTATGGTTATATAGTTTTGTTGGCAGAGGAGCTGTGGACTATGACTAGTACTGTGGTAATGTGAGAGCTAAGGATGAATTAGACGCTTCACACTTGGCCTTTTATAAAGTTACAGTGGATGTTGTATAACTGAGCTTCACGTTCCTTATTTGTGTTGAGGAGTAAGATTGTGACTTTATGTTACATTCATGGATGGTGGAATGCAGGACTTAATTTGCATACAAAAAGGAAGAGGAATTGGGAAGGGGGGAAAGGGAACCAGGTGTCACCTGTGCCATTAGGTGGGGTTCAGGACCCAAGCACACACATAATACACATACCTGAACACAACTTTTCTTCCAATTTCCAGTGATCCCACAGCCTCAGCCCCACCAGTGCTCAACCTCCATCTGTCTTTCATCCACCAAAACTAATTTACACCATCAGCTCTGCTGAATATCTTCAGATCCTGGAGAAAAGGTGGCAGAACACTATTCTAGGTCATTCCTTCAGAAATTAAACCCTAGGAAATAGACACAAAAAGACATTGAATTAGCAGTAGCGTAAAGAGCCAGAATTAAAGGCCTGACAAATAGCACTACTGCTCAAAGATTTCAAACTTGAGCTAATTCAGCCCCTTTTTGTGATTATTCTTTAAGCTTCAGTGTCTGCATCAGGAGGGAAAGGGTTGCATTAGGGAGAAGAGTTCCTCTTTGCTTTCTCTGCTCCAGGCTCACTTACCTCTTCCCTGTAAACTGCCTGGAGGAGAGGGGCTAGAGCAGAATACCCTTACTGCTTTGCCTTTTATGTCTGAAAAGAAGTGGTGGAAAGCCATTCCAGCTGTTCCCCCACAAATTAAGGGTGTCATTTACAAAGCATTTTTCCCATAGACACAAAATGGGAGAAAACCTTTAGTAAAAAGGCCCCTAAAAGCCCTGGTGGAATGAATGGGATTGTTTTGTAGGTTTTTTTTTAATTTATTGACTGTAGTTGTTTGTGGTATATTATTTATTTATTATTAAGGATATGTTGGTTTATGTTATCATTGTGGATGTTATATTGTAACCCGCTTAGTATTGTAAATAGTCCAGGCCACACATATTTTAAAGAAAGAAAGAAAGAAGCAGGAGGAAACTGCTGGGTCAAAAAAATAATGCAAATTCTCTAGAAATGCTTTCTGCTATTGATGAATTTGTTGGGATTTGCATTATTTCCAACATTGTCTGTGTTTTGTAAATATGTATGCCAGTTCTCTTGAGTATGCATTTTTACATTCAGGAGGAATCTAGGATCCAGATGGATTCATTTTACAGGGTACAGAGATCCATAAAAATTGTTGCTGTCTTTAAATGTATGACAAAGGCTAGACTACTGACATATTCTTGTTCACTATGCAGATTATTTAAGATAGCAGCCCATTTCTCTCCCTCACTCTTTTTCTCTCTCTCTCACTCTCTCTCTCTATATAGACTGTATGTATATATGTGGAATGTGAGCCCAAAAAAATTCAGAATTTTATCAAGGTTGGAACTGGTTAATATCTGAACAAAAAAACAGGAAATGTGGGATACTACAAGAAAATGGTGTAGACTCTTTTGGTATAACAAAAAACAAAGCTAAAATATATCAACATATAAGCTATGCAGAAAAAAACAAATCGGTAGTACACAAATAAATATTTAAGCAATTTATCCAAAAAAGACATTTTATTTATTTTATTATTAAATACAAAACTATATATAAAAGAGAACTTGGATGTTAAATTAAAGCTTTAGAGTTTAAAAAATAAAAATATAATTATCAATAAAACAAAAAACTCACTTTTTAACAAAATTGCATACAAAAATTGACCATAAAAATATATTTAAAATTTACTGTTGCACATGAAGGGGACCCTTGACCTGGGGCAGAGTTGGTATGGCCCTCTGGTCAGACCCGGAGGGTGCCTGCCACCAGGAAGCGAAGTACAGGAGGAGATGGATTTAGGTGGGCCTTGTAGGATCTCAGATGAGATGAGTTCAGGGTAGACCCACCACCACAAGGATGCACGGTCGTTGTCCTGGGAAGAAGGCTGGAGGTCATGGAAGGCCAGCAAGAGGAGTCCATGTGGTCAGCATGTGGTTGGCATGTGGTCGGCAACATGTGGTCGGCAACAAGAGATCAGTCCAGAGTAGTCAGCCAAGGCAAGGTCGGGTTCTAGAAGGCAATCAGCATAGTCAGGTCACAGGCATAGGTCCAGGCAGGTGGTAGGCAAGGATGGTCAAGGAACAGGCAAAAGGTCAGTAGCGAGAAGACAGTCCAGGGGTACTACTTTGGAAAGCAAGACATGGAAGTCACTGAAGACATAAGGATGCTGGAACTGAAGACACTTGGAACAGTAGCCACTGGAGTGGCAACCAGGTGAGGGGGCAACCAGAGCGAATGTACTTCCGGACTGGGTTCCAGCCACCATGGTAGCGGACGCCGGATGGAACGGAAGTCCCAGGAAGTGGACAACCAGAACATGGGATCCGAAGTAGACACTGAACCAGGAGCAGTGGAACGACCCAATTCCAGGGCGAAGACTGAATGTCCACGGAGCCCTTTTATAGGGCTAGAAGAGGAAACTCCCTGGGAGGAGCTTGGAAGGAGTTCAGGAGCTACACCTGTGCTATCCCTTTAAAAAGGGAAAGGAGACATGGCCTCGCCCCCTAGGAGAAAGGGGGCAGGACCATGGACAGTGGCCATGCTGCCGCTGCAGTGCAGAAGATTGAGGGAAGCCGGAGAAGGGCCTCAGGGTAGGCCCCAACATTGTTGGCAACATCAGCCATGTAGGAGAGGTCCGGAGGTGGCACAGCCGAGCAGGTCCTGGCTTCAGTGGCCTCCAGGCCACGGAGGAGAGGCCCGGCATGGTTCCTGCCATGGCGGCAAGATAGCAGCCGGGCCGCAGGGGTCCGTGGCATTGGAGGCTCCAGGCTGGCCACGGGAGCATCGAAGATAGTGGCCTCCGGGCGGTGAGGGAAGTCAGGCTGCGGCCTGGCCAGGCCACAGGGTGGCTGATGGAGGTAAGAAGCAGTTCATGGCTCCAGCCATGGGCCGCATTACAACAGTAACCCCCCCTCAAAGGGGGTCCTTTCACCTCATTCGGGAGGTTAAAGATCCAAGAAGGCAATTGGAGCTGGAAGCAAGGTGCAGGCGCCTCCAGCAGGTCGTGTGGGAAAAAACAATAAAACAAGGAACAAGGAACAATGGAAAGCACAGAAGAGCAAAACAAAGGAAAAGACAAAGGGACAAAGAAACAAGCAAAGAGGAACACAGAATGGAACAAGAAACACTGAGCATAAGTAAAACATGGAAACAAGCAAGACATGGAAAAAGTGGAGCAAAGAACAAGAACAGCGGAGCAGGAAACAAGACAAGAAACAGCGGAACAAGAAACAAGACAAGAAACAGCGGAGCCCAAGAACAGAGGAGAGCACAGAGCAAGGAAGAACAGGCAAGAACAGCACAAGCAAGAAATGGAGAAACAAGACAAGGAACAAGACACAACAGGAGAAGGAACAACAAGAAAAGGAGCAACAAGAGAAGGAACAACAAGGGAACAAACAAGGAAGACACGGGTGGGGATTCAGGATGGGATTAGCTGGTAGCAGAAATCACCAGGTGTGGTGCAGGCGCCTCATGCAGGTCGTGTGAACTCACTCTGGGAGTGCTGGAGAAGCTCCAGAGAAGCTGGCACAGAGTGGCAGGAACTCCACCGAGTCCATGGCCTTGGAATACTGTTGCGCATGAAGGGGAACCTTGGCCTCGGGCAGGGTTGATACGGCCCTCCGGTCAGATCTGGAGGGTGCCTGCCACCAGGAGGTGAAGTACAGGAGGAGATGGATTTAGGTGGGCCTCGTAGGATCTCAGATGAGACAGTTCAGGATAGACCCACCACCACAAGTATGCGCGGTTGTTGTCCTGGGAAGAAGGCCGGAGGTCATAGGAGGCCAGCAAGAGGAGTCCATGTAGAAAGCAAGGGTTGGCAACAAGAGATCAGTCCAGAGTAGTCAGCCAAGGCAAGGTCGGGTTCCAGAAGGCAATCAGCATAGTCAGGTCACAGGCATAGGTCCGGGCAGGCGGCAGGCAAGGATGGTCAAGGAACAGGCAAAAGGTCAGTACCGAGAAGACAGTCCAGGGGTACTACCTTGGAAGGCGAGACATGGAAATCACTGAAGACATAAGGACGCTGGAACTGAAGACACTTGGATCAGTAGCCACTGGAGTGGCAACCAGTGAGGGGGCAACCAGAGTGAGTGTTCATCCGGACCTGGGTTCCAGCCACCATGGAAGCGGACGCCGGATGGAACAGAAGTCCCAGGAAGTGGACAACCAGAACATGGGATCCGAAGTAGACACTAAACCAGGAGCAGTGGAATGACCCAATTCCAAGGCGAAGACTGAATGTCCACGGAGCCCTTTTATAGGGCTAGAAGAGGAAACTCCCTGGGAGGAGCTTGGAAGGAGTTCAGGAGCCACACCTGTGCTATCCCTTTAAAAAGGGAAAGAAGACACGGCCTCGCCCCCTAGGAGGAAGGGGGCAGGACCATGGACAGCTGCCACTGCAGTGCAGGAGAGTGAGGGAAACTGGAGAAAGGACTCAGGGCAGGCCCTGATGTTGTCGGCGGCATCAGCCGCATAGGAGAGGTCCAGGGGCAGCACAGTCGAGCAGGTCCCGGCTTCAGTGGCCTCCAGGCCACAGTGGAGAGGCCTGGCACGGCTTCTGCCGTGGAAGCAAGATGGCAGCCGGGCCGCGTGGGTCCGTGGCGTCGGAGGCTCCAGGCTGGCTGCGGGAGCGGCCAAGATAGCAGTCTCCGGGCCATGAGGGAAGTCAGGCTGCAGCCTGGCCGGGCCGCAGGGCAGTGGATGGAAGTAAGAAGAGGCTCGTGGCTCTAGCCATGGGCCGCATCGAAACATTTACTTTTAAAGAACTCTTAAAATAGCTGAATTATGTCCCTAAAAAGCAACCAATTTTAAATAAATTGTTCTTTTAAATCAACTAGGATGAATCAAAAATAAAGTAAATTTTCTCTTGTCATTTGTTCATTAGGATGTGCAGCGAAAAAAAAATGTGTTTCAGTTTATTATTTTGTTTGGGGGAGGAGTTTCTTTTTTTTTTTGGTTAATTTTTTTTTCCATTTTGGTTATTTCTTAAACCAAAAATAAAATTAAATGGACAAGAAAACACCCCTGAAATACAACACCACAGAAATTTAAAAAAAAAATTGAAATAGACCTTCAGGAGGCCCTTCAATACCTCTCCAGTCCTAAGAGAAGCCCAGAACTTGAGACAGACACAGCTAGGTACCTCGAGTCCATTCTGACCCTGCTCCCTCCCACTAAATAGATCTGGGCCTTAGCCAACCCAGCTGGTCCTAGCCAGACCTAGCAGAGGCCAGGACAGGCCCATATGACCCCCCCTCTTAAAAAAAACTTGCAGGGCCAGGCACCAGGTACTTCCCCACCCTCACATCCCCATTCTTTGCTTGTCTGGTCATTCGAAAGAGCAGGAGGTATACCTAGTCACTCCCACCGTATCCACTGATCTTTAAAAATGGTGGTGTTGGTCCTTCTGAGTGGTGCCACAGTGATGTAACTTTGGTGTCTGACTCATGTGCAACCAGTGTCATGTTAGAGATTATATAAATATATATTTATTTATTTATTTATTTGTGTATGTATGTATTAATTAAGACTAGCATTTTAGCTGTTCTCAGGACAAATAAAAATACTAAATAGAAGAATTGTGTAAAACTACAAAGTTATCAAATTATAATCTAAGTCGGGAAAGATTATGCTTAACAGAAAATAAATGCTTGTGGATGAAGTATCACTGGTTCATGAAATCCTAATTTTGATTAATTTCAAAAGTTGTAATTTATAGTCACTGTATTTTAGGACTCAAATTTTGTCATAACAAATGAGGGCTGGATTTATCAACTTGCACTAAATATCACATGAATATCACATGTGGTAACAAAATGGGCGTTTCTATGTAAATGAATGTTTGCTTCGCAAAGGTAACTATCGCACTTTGCGGCAGTATCACACGCCGCAAAACTCTTCACGGTTTGCGAAGTTGTATCACGCTTTGTGAAAACGTCATCACGTTTTGCGATAATGTTTCAAATATAAAAGCTCACTTCCTGCACCTCCTCCTTTGAGGATGTGTTTGGCGTTGCAGATTTTGGAGAGGAAGTTAGGGTTTGGAGAGGTTTTCTTAGGAGTTCTTAGCGCTATCTGAGTGAGTAGTGCTGGTTATTTGTTGTCCTTTGTTTCCCTTTACCTTTGTCTTTTGTGGAGTGCAAGTTTGTTTGTCTTGTTAGTCTATTTCTGTGTGGAGGAGGTAAGGAATGGAGGAGGTGAGGAGTACAGGGAGAGAATGGAGTGGGAGAGGAGTGGGAAGAGAGGTGAGAAGAGGAGTGAGGTTAGTAGAGGGAGGAGGAGTCAGAGGGACTGGGAGGAGGAGGGCAGGAGTGCGAGGGGAAGGAGGAGTAGGAGTAGAAGTAGGGCCAGGGTTAGCAGCAGAGACAGGCAGGAGGGAAGGGATAGGAGGGTGGGGGAGGGGGAAGGAGTTAGTCCGGAAAGAATGGTGGGAGGAGAACAACAGGTTAGATAGACAGGACAGAGGGGAAGAGAGTTGGTAGGGCAGGGTGAGGGGGGGGGGGGGGACGAAGGGGAGACGAGAGCGGGATGGAGAGTGAGGGCAGGGAGGTCACCCCTCTGAGACCGGAAGTGTACCCACGTCATGCATCCAGACAGCACCCCGCCAGAGACTGCGGGCTATTAGATTCAGTGCAGAGGAGAACCTTGTGAGACTGGAAGATTGGGCATCCAAATGGCAAATGAAATTTAATGTGGACAAGTGCAAGGTGTTGCATATAGGGAAAAATAACCCTTGCTGTAGTTAAACGATGTTAGGTTCCATATTAGGAACTACCACCCAGGAAAAAGATCTAGGCATCAAAATGAATAACACATTGAAATTGTCGGCTCAGTGTGCTGCAGCAGTCAAAAAAGCAAACAGCATGTTAGGAATTATTAGGAAGGGAATGGTTAATAAAACAGAAAATGTCATAATGCCTCTGTATCACTCCATGGTGAGACCACACCTTGAATACTGTGTACTAGAGATGTGAATCGGAACCGGAATCGGTTCGGATTCCAGTTCTGATTCACATGTGGGGTTTTTTCAATCGGGTCCGATCGCGGTTTTGTTTATCGGCTGCGCCCGAGCCGATAAACAAAAAACCCACACCGACCCTTTAAAAGTAACCCCTTAGTTTCCCTCACCCTCCCGACCCCTCCAAAAACTTTTTACAGGTACCTGGTGGTCCAGTGGGGGTCCCGGGAGCGATATCCCGCGATCTCCAGCTCCGGGCCGTCCTCCCGCTCCCGGGCAATCGGCTGCCACTAATCAAAATGGCGCCGATGGCCCTTTGCACTTACCATGTGACAGGGTATCCGTGCCATTGGCTGGATCATGTCACAAGGTAGGAGCACTGGATGGCCGGCGCCATCTTGTGCTCCTACCATGTGACAGGGGCTGACCAATGGCACCGGTAGCCCCTGTGACATAGTAAGGGCAAAGGCTATCAGCGCCATTTTGAATACTGGCAGCCGACGGTACGAGTGCAGGAGGTCAAGCCCGGACCCCCGCTGGACTTTTGGCAAGTCTTGTGGGGGTCAGAAGGGTCCCTCAAGACTTGCCAAAAGCCCTGGTGGTCCAGCGGAGGTCCTAGTGCGATCTCCTGCACTCGCACCATTGGCTGCCAGTATTCAAAATGGCACCAATAGCCTTTGCCCTTACTATGTCACAGGGGCTACCAGTGCCATTGGTCAGCCCCTGTCCCATGGTAGGAGCACAAGATGATGCCGGCCATCCATTGCTCCTTCCATGTGACAGGGGCCAACCAATGGCATCGGTAGCCCCTGTCACAGATTGTGATAAATTGCAGGAAGACCTTGTGAGGCTGGAAAATTGGGCATCTAAATGGTAGATGAAATTTAATGTGGACAAGTGCAAGGTGATGCATATAGGGAAAAATAACCCATGCTATAGTTACACAATGTTAGGTTCCATATTGGGTGCTACTACCCAAGAAAGAGATCTAGGCATCATAGTGGATAACACATTGGAATCATCAGTTCAGTGTGCTGCGGCAGTCAAAAAAGCAAACAGAATGTTGGGAATTATTAGAAAGGGAATGGTGAATAAAACGGAGAATGTCATAATGCCTCTGTATCGCTCCATAGTGAGACCGCACCTTCAATATTGTGTACAATTCTGGTCGCCGCATCTCAAAAAAGCTATAATTGCAATGGAGAAGGTACAGAGAAGGGCTACCAAAATGATAAAGGGAATGGAACAGCTCCCCTATGAGGAAAGACCAAAGAGGTTAGGACTGTTCAGCTTGGAGAAGAGACGGCTGAGGGGGGATATGATAGAGGTGTTTAAAATCATGAGAGGTCTAAATGTGTTTAAAATCATGAGAGGTCTAAATGTGAATCGTTTTTTTACTCTTTCGGATATTAGAAAGTCTAGGGGGCACTCCATGAAGTTAGCATGTGGCACATTTAAAACTAATCGGAGAAAGTTCTTTTTCACTCAACGCACAATTAAACTCTGGAATTTGTTGCCAGAGGATGTGGTTAGGGCAGTTAGTATAACTGTGTTTAAAAAAGGATTGGATAAGTTCTTGGATGAGAAGTTCATTACCTGCTATTAATTAAGTTGACTTAGATAATAACCACCGCTATTACTATGGTAACATGGAATAGACTTAGTTTTTGGGTAATTGCCAGGTTCTTGTGGCCTGGTTTGGCCTCTGTTGGAAACAAGATGCTGGGCTTGATGGACCCTTGGTCTGACCCAGCATGGCATGTTCTTATGTTCTTATGGTAAGGGCAAAGGGCCACCGGCACCATTTTGTTTCCTGGCAGCCGACAGCCCGAGCGAGGGAGATCACTCCTGGAACCCCTGCTGGACCACCATGGATTTTAGGCAAGTTTTGGGGGTGTCCGGAAGGTAGGGGGTTTGTAATAAACTAAATTGTAAGGGTTGGGGTGGGTTTTGTTTTGGGTTTTTTTAAAGAAAGATGCTGCTCCCCCTCGCGCTAACCCGAACAACAAATTTTCCTTGTAGTTCGGGGAAAATCCGTTTTGGGGTTCGGGTCCCCCGAACAATTACGAATTAGGCAATTTCTGTGAATTAGGCAATTTCTGTGAAATCCTTATATCTGTTTCAGAAAAGACAAATAGTGGCAGGATCCTTTACTGTAAAAACACTTTCAAAGGAAAACATACATAGTGAATCATCATAGGTTATGACAAAACTAATGCAAATACAGTGTCTGAACAAGTAGGGATCCCAGCACAACTTACAGCATATGTAGAAATATACATACTAAAAATCTTTGTGTTTCACTAAATCGTCCTTGTCATCTGGATCTCATTCTCTGACCCTCTCTCGTTCTTTCTGTTCTTTTTTTTTCTTTTTATCCTCTAGTCTCCAGCATTTCCCTCCTGACCTTCCAGTGTAAATGGAACCAGCACTGAGATATTTTATATCCACTACCTACTTACTTTGGTCCAATCATTGCAGTGATGGTCCTTGGAAAGGCGCTATATCCCAGGGCTTTTTCTGGAAGTCTGCAAGCGTGGTCGTGGCCACTAACGGACCTATGCAAAAAAACTTGAACCTGCAGAGTAAGGATCTTTTGTGCATGTTAAATATAGTGTGCAAAGCAGAAAGACCTTATTGTACAGTTTCAAGTGGCCCACAAAGCCATTAGCATGAGCCCACTAAAATTAGTGTGTCCATGTATGTAAATGAAGGAATAGCATATGAAAATAAGGCTGTAGCATGCTCACAATATCCTCACCTTCCACGCTTCTCACTGAGCAAAATCTGGGGCCATGGTTGCCCCCATAGCCATGCCACATATCTGCTGGAAAATTTGGAATCAAATGCAAAAGAATTCTTCTTGACATCACTTCTTTCCCATTCAGTATGTTTAAAGGGATTGCTTAGCATATACAACGTCTGGCTTGCTGACATCTTCATTTAGGTTTTTCCAGTTTCTTGGTTATGTGGTTCCTAAGTTCCCTTTTACGTTTGTTGGTAATTGAAATCTCCCATTATTATTGCACTGCCAAATTGGTTAGCTTCCCTGATTTCTCTTAGCATTTCATTATCTGTGTGATCATTTTGGCCAGGTGGATGGCATTATACTCCTATCACTATACTCTTACCCAACACACATGGGATTTCAACTCATATAGATCCTACTGAGCATTTAGCCTCTTGAATGATCTTTATCCTATTGGACTCTATACACTCCTGGACATAAAGTGCCACACCCCCACCAAGTTGATCCTCCGTATCATTGCGATATAATTTGTACTCTGATATAGCATTGTCCCATTGGTTATCCCTCTTCCGCCAGGTCTCTGAGATGCTAATTATGTCATCTCATGATTCACTGCTGTACACTCTAACTCTTCCATCTTACTTCTTAGACTTCTGGCATTGGCATACAGACATTTCAAAGTGTGTTTTTTGTATGTATTAACAACCTGATTTTCAGTTGATAGGGATAATTTGGAATTCTTTAGCTCTTTACTTCTAGGAACATGGATTACTTTTCCTTTTATTGGAACCTCTCTGTTGGGATGTCCTAACTCTCCTATTTCATAGTATCCTTCAAAGATACATTCCTCTGAACTATGCACTGCTTAGTGACTATCAGCTTTTCCCACTTGTCCTAGTTTAAAAGTGGCTCTATCTCCTTTTTAAAAGTTAGCGCCAGCAGCCTGATTTCACTCTGGTTAAGGTGGAGCCCATCCTTTCGGAAAAGTCTCCCCCAAAAGGTTGCCCATTTCCTTACACAACTGAATCCCTCTTCCCTACACCATTGTCTCATCCATGCATTGAGACTCCTGAGCTCTGCCTGCCTCTGGGAACCTGCACATGGAACAGGGAACATTTTAGAGAATGCCACCCTGAAGGTTCTGGATTTCAAAACTTAAATTTGGCTTCCAAAACCTCCCTCCCACATTTTCCTATGTTATTGGTGCCCTTATGTACCCCAACAGCTGGCTTCTCCTCAGCACTGTCTATAATGATAACTAGGTGACACATGAGGTCCACCACCTTTCCACCAGGCAGCCAAGTTACCAGGTGGTCATCAAATCCACCAGCCACCCAGCTATCTACATTTCTAATAACTGAATCACCAACTATGATGGCCAGCCTAACCTTTCCCTCCTGGGCAGTAGCCCTGGGAAAATTGTCCTCAGTGCGAGAGGATAACGCATCACCTGGAGAGCAGCTCCTTGCTACAGGATCTCTTCCTGTTACACCAGGATAATGATCTCCAACCGGGAAACCTTCCTGATCCAAGGCAGCACCTGGGCTGCCAGACTGGATTTTGGACTCAGCTACAATGTTGCTGAAGATCTCATCAATGTACCTTTCTGTCTGCCCCCACTCCTCCTTTCCTCCAGAGATTGAACTCATTCTCTGAGAGCCAGGAGCTCTTTGTACCAGGGGCACACATACAATCTCTCACCGGCAGGTAAAAAAATCATATATGTGACACTCGATGCAAAAGACTCCTGCTGCTGAATTGCTGCCTTCATCTTAATTTTGTTGAGTTCCTAGTTAAGTTTAGGTTGCTAAGGGAGTTGGAATTAGAGTACTTTAAATTTATAGGTGTATTCACTAATTAATTTGTTATTGACCTACAAGGGCATGATTAAAACTCTCAATAAGGGCTGGTGTCTCTTGCCTAAAAATCAGGGATTGAGCTAGGGGTAGGTGGGAGGGAAAGACAAGCACTAAAATTAACTCCCTCTGGTTTCATTATTATCTTAGACACACATAAACTCTAAAGAATATATCCCACTATTTCACCTCTCTCCAAACTTTTTTAGTCCTAAGATTTCCCAAAGCTATACTTACAAATCCTATTCAACTACCATTAAGTTGATCTTCACTCAAAGGATTGAGAGGTTTTAGATTCGTGCACTATGACCTCTGGAATCCTCTCCTGGGGGATGCTGAGAACAGTATGCATATACCTTCTGGTCCTCTTTTACTGCAAAGGGTGGGGGGCCTCTGGAAGCTGGGGCTGTGGCATTCGAAGCCTGGCTCGCTTCCTGTGACCTCTGGAATCCTCCTGGGGGATAATGGGGACAATATGCAGATGAGTCTTCCTGTCCTCTTCTACTGCAAAGGGTGTGGTGCCTCTGGATGCTAGGGGCTGTGGAGTTCAAAGCCTGGATTTCTTGCTGTGACCTCTGGAGTACTCTCTCAGGGGATGCTGGAAACAGTATGCAGATGAGCCTTCCAGTCCTCTTCTAAGTGCATGCAAATAACTATGTGCCTTGGTTACATGCCCATGTCTAGTGCTACTTAACTTTAGTTCTGCTATGAAGGAAGTGTAAGTTTAAAACAAAACAAACCCAGGCATCCTTGAGTGTTTTAAAGGATCTGGGGTAACTGAAGAGTGCAGAATAAAGAACCAGGGACATTTGGAGGAACTAGCTCTAGACTGGGCAAACTGATGGAAGAACTGATGAAACAAGGCATGGCATGGACATACGCCTGTTATAAAATTCCCTCACTTGTGTAGCTCATACACAACTTTATGTGGCTATGGAAACCCACTTTCAAAATTGGGTGCACACATATGTGGGACTGGGCTATTTTATAATATATACACGTATGTGCATGCATGTTAGAGATGTGAATCGGAACTGGAATCGGTTCGGATTCCGGTTCCAATTCACATCGGGGCGGATTTTCAGAGCCCTGCTCGCGTAAATCCGCCCAAAACCGGGCAGATTTACGCGAGCAGGGCCCTGCGCGCCGGGAAGCCTATTTTACATAGGCCTCCCGGCGCGCGCAGAGCCCCGGGACTCGCGTAAGTCCCGGGGTTCTCGGAGGGGGGCGTGTCGGGGGGCGGGCCCGGTCGTCGCGGCGTTTCGGGGGCGTGTCGGCAGCGTTTTGGGGGCGGGTACGGGGGCGTGGCTACGGCCCGGGGGCATGGTCGCGCCCTCCGTACCCGCCCCCAGGTCGCGGCCCGGCGCGCAGGAGGCCCGCTGGCGCGCGGGGATTTACGCCTCCCTCCGGGAGGCGTAAATCCCCCGACAAAGGTAAGGGGGGGGTTTAGACAGGGCCGGGCGGGTGGGTTAGGTAGGGGAAGGGAGGGTAAGGTGAGGGGAGGGCAAAGGAAAGTTCCCTCCGAGGCCGCTCCGATTTCGGAGCGGCCTTGGAGGGAACGGGGGGAGGCAGCGCGGCTCGGCGCGCGCAGGCTATACAAAATCGATAGCCTTGCGCGCGCCGATCCAGGATTTTAGTGGATACGCGCGGCTCCGCGCGTATCTACTAAAATCCAGCGTACTTTTGCTTGAGTCTGATGCGCAAGCAAAAGTAGGCTGATCGCGCTTCTTTTAAAATCTACCCCATCGTGTTTTGTTTTTTTTCGTCCGGCCCGATCACGGTTTTGTTTATCGGCTGCACCCGAGCCGATAAACAAAAAACCCACCCCGAACCTTTAAAACTAATCCCTTAGCTTCCCCCACCCTCCCGACTCCCCCAAAAACATTTTACAGGTACCTGGTGATCCAGTGGGGGTCCTGGGATCGATCTCCCGCTCTCGGGCCGTCTGCTGCCACTAATAAAAATGGCACCGAAGGCCTTTGCCCTTACGATGTGACAAGGTATCCATGCCATTGGCCGGCCCCTGTCACATGGAGGGAGCACTGGATGGCCGGCGCCATCTTTAAAAATGGCGCGGGCCATCCGGTGCTCCTACCATTTGACAGGGGCCGGCCATTGGCATGGATACCCTGTCACATGGTAGGGGCAAAGGGCCATCAGAGCCATTTTTATTAGTGACAGCCGTTGGCCCAGGAGCGGGAGATCGCTCCCGGGACCCCCACTGGACCACCAGGTACCTGTAAAAAAATTTTGGGGGGGGGTCGGGAGGGTGGGGGAAGCTAAAGGATTAGTTTTAAAGGGTCGGAGTGGGTTTAGGGGTTATTTTTGTGTGCCATTTTTCCCGCCCTCCCCCAAAACGATAAGAGAACCCCCATGAACAATATCGTGGGGTTTTCCTATCGTTTTGGGGGAGCCCCCGATTTCTGACGATTTTGAAAATATCGACGATATTTTCAATCGTCCGACGCCCGATTCACATCCCTAATGCATGTTATAAATTTGCCTGTCTCTGGTATTGTGCCAACACACACACATATGTATGCCCACACACTCATTTGAAATTTACTTTCTTGGAGTTCAGTAGTTGTTCCACTTCTTCCCTAAGTTCTGACAAATAATGCTTATGTGCCAGGCTTCCTTGAATACCCTTTGGAAGATAGCAGATGGAAAGAAGAAGACAAGAGAACTGAACCTGCTCAGTTTAACATATCATACCTTTCATATTCCCTTGGTAAGTAACGTTATAGTCAATGCATTTTCATGTTTCTGCATAATGCCACAGACATTTTTACCATGCACATGCTAAATTTTTTTGCATTACTTATTAGTTTGCATTTCAATGTGCACATTACATTTTTGTAAGTGCATGCTAAATTTTTTTCCAGCATGATTTTTATTGTAGGGATCCCTAAGTATTGCCATAGTGTAATGACTATAACTCCCTTCCCCCAGGAGCTGTGTATGCTACCTCCATAGTATCCACAACCCAGGGAACATAAGATGTGAGCCAGGAATGTAAATCAAGTCCCTCTGCATAGGAGTGTGTTGCTGGTCCCCTCTTTTCCCATTCATTCTCATTTACTAGTTCATCTTTTTCTGTTATTGTTCCTTTCACTTGATCTCTGCTCTTATCATTATCGATCACATTTTCTTTTTTTTTTTTTACTTCTCCTTCAACTCTGTCTTTCCTACCTTCCCTCTTTCAAGGATCATAGGTAAGATTCAAATTGGATCACAGTTAGCTCATCATCCCGATGAAGATCTCTGATTATTGCTTACAGGTTATACAACACAGTGATAAAGAATTCAGAACTGCCTGTGCTCACAAAGCACATATGAAATATTATCATACAAACTGCTGATATGTTTTCCCAAATACATTTATTTTCAAGGCACATGCATTTTTTAAAACAACATAAAGCTGCTTAATTCCCAGGGATATAAAAACTCGGAGTATTAGCCTGAGGTAAACAACATTAACAATGTGCCATCACTCTGTTGAAAGATCCCCTAACCAGAAGGCATTAGAGAGTGTTCTTTGATCATTATTTGCAATAACATTATCATGTATATTTCTACTTTTCAAGTAGGGAGAGTTCTCATGTAGTACAAATAAATCATTACAGCAGCCAGAAATCTTTCAACAGACAGCCTAGCTTTTTCAAAACCTTCTGTGCAATTAGTTTTCACGCTCTCATTTTTCTCAGGCTTATTATATATTTAAGCAATAATTCCTGGCATAGTAAGCATTTTCAGATAGTGAAGCATTACATAATAAACCTGGTCACAAAATTACTTTTCTGTCAGGAAGTGATAAAAAGGTTACATTATTTTTTTTCATTTTATAATGGAAAAATAGGAAGGCTTACTGTATACTATGTTTATTTCCTGGCTGTTAGTGATCTCATGGGGACAAGGGCAATTTTTAACATTATGTATAAGTTAGCCGGCAAAAATATGCCAGCTAACTTATTTCAAACTGGACTTGCGTGCATAAGCCCTCTTTAGAAATTATCCCAGCAAAACTACGCACACATAATTAAACCTGCTATTTGGTATGTGAAGTTGTGCATACTTCTTAAAATAAAAATGTATGTGTGTGAGTCCCAACGCCATCCAAAACCTAGCTCCTAACATGTCTCCCCCTCTATGCATGTAAACGAATATGTATGTAATGCATATACATGAAATTGTACTTGCATATTGGGCACACAATTTTCTAAAGGGCCATATGTGTGCTTTTCCTCCGGAAGTCCCTTTGACAATTACCCTCCCTGTTTAAACAGTTTTAAAGGACATTTGATACTAAGACCCTTGAATTTATATTGTGAATTATTCATCATTTTGAAGGTGGGTACTATTATATGTGTATTTTGAATATCAGCTGGAAAGCTAAAAATGTTCACATTTTTATATACACAGTTGAAACACTTCTTTTCTCTATGTTATACCATTAAATAAATAGCAATAGCGAATGATGAGAGCATTTCCTGCAAAATAATGACAACATTGATAAGGGCCTCCAATTTTAAATTCTATGGTAGGTTAATTACAAGCAAAAAGCCCAATATGGTGCATTTTACACAATGTACATGTCTGAAAGGAAATAAAACAGCAATTTTCTATCAATATTTTGTGGTAGATATTTTGGAGTGGGAAAGAAAGAAAAATGGGAGATGGTTTGGTAGAAAAAAGGCAGAGGCAGAACTCCACACGGAGAAGAGTAAGAAAGTAACATCCTTTGCATATAGCAATTAATACCCAGTAAAATATTACAAAATATGAAATTCCTTATACCTAGCTTATTAATTAGATCTCTGTCATCATATATATAGTATTTATTTTCTTTGGGCAAAGGCATTCCAAATATTTATCAATAATAGATGGTAATAATAAAATTGGATTTTGAGAGGCTTATTTATTATGTCCTTGTCATGTGAAGGGAAGAAGAGAACAGGCAGCTAACAGGGCTGTGGTAATCTATGTGTGTGGTGCCAGCATATTGTAGAGCTTAAAATCTTTTCTTCAAAGGGAACGAAAAGAAGAAGAGTGAAGCAGCAATGGGGGCTTTCACCGAAGGAATTTTAATGTTGAGAAAAATGGAGCTAATGCCACTACCTAGTACCCAATATTCTGATACCATAAATCTTTACAGGCAAGTTAGAGAGGCTAAGAATGTTGTGGCTAATAGAATTCAGTCCACCTCAAGAGCAGGGTTATTCAGATAGTGCATTAAACAAACAATTGGAATGAATGCATATAACAAGCTGATATTAATATATTACATGCTTAGAAATTGAGATGATAGCACACATACTGAGAGCATACTAGCAGTTGATTACTGCTAATTCAGGATATAAAGTAAGACTAACTGAAAAAAATATGGCAGATAGGTAACAAGTAACTGAGAAAAAAAAATCTGCTCTCTAAAGAAATATATATCAGACATGAGGTATTTGAACAGTTAGGTAGTTACAGAAGTGGGAATTAAGCCACCCCTGTGAATAATGAACTGAATGTTAGACATCCAAATGAAACCAGATCTGGAACATGCACGATATGGATGTTTGAAACAAATGTATAAAATTCAATGAGTCAATTTTTGTTTCATTTGTGATCCCCCCAAATGAATACAAGGTGCCCACAAATTTAACAACATTTTTTTGTCTCATTCGTTTATTTTTCTCATTCAAGGATTTAGCCCATTCAAGTTTATGGCTGAACTGAGTAAACTGCAGGTACAGGTAGGTAGTGTAAAATGGCAGCCTCCTGGGAGCTGAAGTGGGACAAGTTAGCAAGGAGACCTGATGGAGGATAAATCCAGGTGAAGCATCTTTTTAACTAGCCTATAGTTGCCATCTGGATCAAGTGACAGAGACGTCTTCCTACTGAAAGGTTTGAGCATATGCAATGAAACTCCATTTGCTTTCTTTCATTTGGCAGAGAAGAATAGTCTCCATTTCAGAAGCTCACTGAGTTAAAGAAAAGCTTAAAAAGAGGGCACTGGCACTGACATAGGATTTTTTCTGATCTTCTCTGTTGCAGTCAATGGTAGCCTACTCACTGTGACAGAAAGAGCAAGGCAGTGGAGACGCCGAGGAAATGGCGCACAGGTACAAATAAAGCAATAGCAGCACTGACGGTTAATCGGGAGTGCCCGAATGGAATGTGAGTCTAAATGTTTACCTTGAGAAGATTGGGACGGCTGTAGGAGGAATAAAACATCAGCTGCCAGTGTTTAAACATTTTGAACATATGAAAGCATTTTTTTCCAGAATTAAGGTTAATTCCCTAGAGGAAGTTTAAGAGAGGTTTATCCTCTGGTATAGAATGTCTTGGTGAAACTCGTTCTTCAACGAGTTGAAAAAGTTGCAGAGTAGGGATGTGAATCGTGTCCTCGATCGTCTTAACGATCGATTTCGGCTGGGAGGGGGAGGGAATCGTATTGTTGCCGTTTGGGGGGGTAAAATATCGTGAAAAATCGCGAAAAATCGTGAAAAATCTAAAAATCTAAAAATCGCAAAACCGGCACATTAAAACCCCCTAAAACCCACCCCTGACCCTTTAAATTAAATCCCCCACCCTCCCGAACCCCCCCCAAATGAGTTAAATAACCTGCGGGTCCAGCGGCGGTCCGGAACGGCAGCGGTCCGGAACGGGCTCCTGCTCCTGAATCTTGTTGTCTTCAGCCGGCGCCATTTTCCAAAATGGCGCCGAAAAATGGCGGCGGCCATAGACGAACACGATTGGACGGCAGGAGGTCCTTCCGGACCCCCGCTGGACTTTTGGCAAGTCTCGTGGGGGTCAGGAGGCCCCCCACAAGCTGGCCAAAAGTTCCTGGAGGTCCAGCGGGGGTCAGGGAGCGATTTCCCGCCGCGAATCGTTTTCGTACGGAAAATGGCGCCGGCAGGAGATCGACTGCAGGAGGTCGTTCAGCGAGGGTTCCGGCGCCTCGCTGAACAACCTCCTGCAGTCGATCTCCTGCCGGCGCCATTTTCCGTACGGAAACGATTCGCGGCGGGAAATCGCTCCCTGACCCCCGCTGGACCTCCAGGAACTTTTGGCCAGCTTGTGGGGGGCCTCCTGACCCCCACGAGACTTGCCAAAAGTCCAGCGGGGGTCCGGAAGGACCTCCTGCCATCCAATCGTGTTCGTCTATGGCCGCCGCCATTTTTCGGCGCCATTTTGGAAAATGGCGCCGGCTGAAGACAACAAGATTCAGGAGCAGGAGCCCGTTCCGGACCGCTGCCGTTCCGGACCGCCGCTGGACCCGCAGGTTATTTAACTCATTTGGGGGGGGTTCGGGAGGGTGGGGGATTTAATTTAAAGGGTCGGGGGTGGGTTTTAGGGGGTTTTAGTGTGCCGGCTCACGATTCTAACGATTTATAACGATAAATCGTTAGAATCTCTATTGTATTGTGTTCCATAACGGTTTAAGACGATATTAAAATTATCGGACGATAATTTTAATCGTCCTAAAACGATTCACATCCCTATTGCAGAGTGATCGTGCTAAATCAAGAGGCGGGGTTGATTTACTCACTGTTGATCGGTCCTTTTCGACTTATTTCCCCTGAAGAAGCTAAGAAGGCGAAACAAGGGCCTTGTCGGGAAAGAAAATAATTTCATTGGGAAACATTACAAATGAGGGAGTTTTAATGTGGTACATGCTGGACATCCACAATGAGCGGTGCAGATGATAAATGATGGTTTAAATGCTACATTAATTTTTTCAAAATGGAAATAACAGCACTGCTATGTTGATAATTGTATAAGTAATTTAATAACTACGTGGGATTGTAGTGTTACCAGCAGTGATTAACAGTGATTAGTATTATATGACTTAATTGTCAATGCCATATATTTTAGGGAGAGATTCAGTTTAGTGGTAGAATAGTGTTAAGGGCTACAACTAATGTGTACATGTTTTTGAATATATGTTGAGAACTTTGTTAATTACAGTAATTTCAGAGAGTAATATTACTACATGTTAAAGTTTTTTTAAGAAAAAAGTATTGAAATTGATAAGAAATTACTTGTTTTTATAGATTTGAAATAAATAAAATTGGTTTTATATATACAAGTAAAAAGTGTTGATGTATGGCATCTGTTTAAATGTCAAAGTGCTTTTTCCTTTTCTCCCCAATATTTTGTTTTGGGGGGGTAGTTTTGTGTATATGTGTGTGTGTGTGTGTGTGTGTGTGTTTATATGTTTGTGTGTGTGTGTGTGGTAAGACAGAGACATCTTTGCACACACTGAGAGATAGTTCTAGAAAGACAGAGATTGAGTTTGTACCACCACTAGCAATCTTCTGCTAAGCTGAAAGTTGTCTCTGTGTTTCTAAGCACTGATGTGAACTCAGTCTGTGAACTAGATTGAGTATGTGTGACAGACACACTCATTCAGTACTAAAGTACTGTGAGTGCTGGTACAGTATCAATAAATTATAATGTAATATCAAAACCCCCAGTAGGCACTTCAATTTCCATCATGTCACTGTGAGGAAAGAGCAGTGGAGGGAATGGCAGGAGCACAGGATTTGCTGCAGAGCATGCTGAACCATGGATAACAATAAACAGTGCTAATAAGAGCAGTGAGAAAAAAGGCAGTCCTGGCCCTAAATTTCAAAGAGATTTTTTTAGCCACAGAAAGTCAGTAGAAGCCAGCTCTAGCCATAAGAAATTGAAATTGTGAGAGAATATGTCACAGTTGGCTGTTTTCCCTCTTGTTATAAAGCAGGGGCAAAAGGTGGGAGAGCCATGAGAGACTAGTGTTAGCAGGGCAGGGGGCAAAGACAGAGGCAGTGGAAGTGTACTACCCAAAGCTAGAAGCACATCCTTCCATGATTACTGCTTCTGCAGTAGTGAAGACAGTATTAACAAATGATTCTAAGGAAGAATCTTGTCTGGGATTTCCTGAATCGGAAAGTATTGAAGAACTAGTAGCTAAAAAAAACTGGGAAGATCTACTCAGTAGCATCTTAGTCTCCAGTAGGGATGTGAATCGTGTCCTCGATCGTCTTAACGATCGATTTCGGCTGGGAGGGGGAGGGAATCGTATTGTTGCCGTTTGGGGGGGTAAAATATCGTGAAAAATCGTGAAAAATCGTTAAAAAAATCGAAAAATCGAAAAATCGAAAAACCGGTACATTAAAACCCCCTAAAACCCACCCCCGACCCTTTAAATTAAATCCCCCACCCTCCCAAACCCCCCCCCCCCAAATAACTTAAATAACCTGTGGGTCCAGCGGCGGTCCGGAACGGCAGCGGTCCGGAACGGGCTCCTGCTCCTGCATCTTGTCGTCTTCGGCCGGCGCCATTTTCCAAAATGGCGCCGAAAAATGGCGGCGGCCATAGACGAAAAAGATTGGACGGCAGGAGGTCCTTCCGGACCCCCGCTGGACTTTTGGCAAGTCTCGTGGGGGTCAGGAGGCCCCCCACAAGCTGGCCAAAAGTTCCTGGAGGTCCAGCGGGGGTCAGGGAGCGATTTCCCGCCGCGAATCGTTTTTGTACGGAAAATGGCGCCGGCAGGAGATCGACTGCAGGAGGTCGTTCAGCGAGGCGCCGGAACCCTCGCTGAACGACCTCCTGCAGTCGATCTCCTGCCGGCGCCATTTTCCGTACGAAAACGATTCGCGGCGGGAAATCGCTCCCTGACCCCCGCTGGACCTCCAGGAACTTTTGGCCAGCTTGTGGGGGGCCTCCTGACCCCCACGAGACTTGCCAAAAGTCCAGCGGGGGTCCGGAAGGACCTCCTGCCGTCCAATCTTTTTCGTCTATGGCCGCCGCCATTTTTCGGCGCCATTTTGGAAAATGGCGCCGGCCGAAGACGACAAGATGCAGGAGCAGGAGCCCGTTCCGGACCACTGCCGTTCCGGACCGCCGCTGGACCCGCAGGTTATTTAAGTTATTTGGGGGGGGTTCGGGAGGGTGGGGGATTTAATTTAAAGGGTCGGGGGTGGGTTTTAGGGGGTTTTAGTGTGCCGGCTCACGATTCTAACGATTTATAACGATAAATCGTTAGAATCTGTATTGTATTGTGTTCCATAACGGTTTAAGACGATATTAAAATTATCGGACGATAATTTTAATCGTCCTAAAACGATTCACATCCCTAGTCTCCAGTGAGGTGATGGGGGAGAAAGATGATGATACTGATGGTGTTGAGAGAAACCCCTTGGAAGAGAAGACAGCACAGGTAACGAGTGTGAGCAATGCCCCTGGACTTTTTTCTCATAGTCCACCATCAGCCTTAGCACCATTGCCAGGATCAGCTCCCAAAGATTGTGCAGGACATTCCTGATCTGGAATTGCTTTACAATTAAACTTTTTATTGAAATCAAAACAGATACAAGCATCTGGTACAGATGGATTCCTAGGCACACCAGACCACAAACCGTAACAATAAAAACACGGGTTTTACCTTCCCCCTCCCCACATAATGGGTTATAGAATATAACTAGCTATCAGTGATAACAGTCTATATCCTGCCCCCTCCCCTAACTGAAAATTGATAGCCGATTATATAAAAGGGTCAGATCCAAAAAGAGAGAGTCAAACATTACAGACAATTAACATCCTGATGTACCCAAGCTGAAAAAGATAGCAAAGAGACATCATGAGCAGTTGAGTACTGCACTCCAAGCCTTGGGGGAGAATAATTGCAAATATGTATCCTGAATCTCTGTAAAACATAGAATAATCATCAGGGAATAAAGCAAGTTTATCCAAGCCCAGCATGCCAGTGGGTTAGAGTCTTGCCATGCTAAAAGTGTAGCCCTCTTACCCAACAAACATGATTTTCAAGCAAGAGTATTATTGCCCTTACCCTTAACTTTGAAAGCCCCACCATCATCAAACAGGACCTCTACCAGGGTAAAGACCACCGTTTAATCCAGAATATAAATCAAATAGTTTCTAATCTGGTCCCAAAAGCTCTGTACTATGTGGCATGATTAGAAAAGGTGCCCCAACATGCCTTCAGGATTGTGATATTTGGGGCACAGGTCAGAATCAGTGAAGCCAGAAAGGCTCAAATCAGAGCCATGAAGGTGCTCCTTAGAAACTTATACTGGACTTCCTAGATATTAGCATCTTTTATCAAGTCTGGAACACACTTAAATATTTGTTAAATCTTGCCCTCCAGTCTTGACATCTCACATACCTGAAAGAGATAGTGGTAGCTAGGATTCATTAACAGGAATGCCAGAGGCAGAGGCACAGAAGGGATGTGGAACAGGAAAAAGTGCCACCTTGGAGAGTCATCTGGGCACAAGAAGTAACTTGCCAGCTAGCACTTCCTCCCCTACTTCAATATGCCAAAATCATGTCGCCGCCACAAAACCATCTCTCCTGACAAAAACCATAGCTAAAGCAGCTAGCAACAGAGATGTTCACCCCACTCCAGCAAAGGAGACCCCAGCAGAAATGTCTGTGATACACTAACAAAGCCCATAGAGAACAGACACAAATCCACTAGTATATTGGGCACACAAATCCATGATCACCAGGTGGCTTTTCCTATGCACCTTCGAGCTTGACTAACAAAAGTGTCTTGTCAATGGCAGGGGACATCACGAGCCCTCATTGTTCAAGGCTGATACCAGAGTTGATGGAAAAACTGGTCTTTTTGAAAATCAGTTTGCCTTTAATGGGTTTTCCTTAATTTCCATGTGAGAACAAAACAACCAAAAGCACTTTTGAGATCTTGGTACCACTCTGCCTAGCTGCCATTCCTCACATATATAGCCTTGGGATTCTTGCTGCCATTCTTCTGATAAACTACCTTGTAGGTCTTACCACCACTCAGTCTGGTTTCCATACCACAGTCTTTAGACCTTAATGATCTTTCCTCCATAGCCTTGCTGTTATACCCCAGACTTTACACCTTTAGATTAATTTCTCCCACTCAGCCTTGCTGCCATACTCTAGACCAGAGCTTTCCAAACTTTTCATGTTGGTGACACACTTTTTAGACAAACATAATTTCACGACACGGTAATTCAGTCTACTAGTAAACCAGAGGTTAAAGGTTAAACGAACGAAACATATTTCGACAATTTATGTATGTTTCCTTAAATAAAATGTTTCGACAATTTATGTATGTTTCCTTAAATAAAATGTTTCACGACACAACCTATCTCATGAAAACCTTAAATTTATATTAAAAATATATATTCCAAGATTCATGTTATTGTTATAATTTATGAGAAACAATAATAAAACAAATTGTCTGTCCCCCACACACTCATCTCTCTCCTCCCCCCAGCACATGTCTGGCCCCCACACACTCATATCTCTCCCCCTCAAGCACATGTCTGTCCCCCCAGCACGTTTGCCCCCCACTCACTCATCTCTCTCTCCCCAGCACATGTCTGGCCCCCACACTCATGTACCTCGTCTTTTTGATTGTTGCCAGTTAAGTGCTTCACTCCCTTCCATGATCACCAGACACTGCTGCTTGCAGTCAGTACTCCTCATGGCCAGGCCTCATCGGCAGCAGCAGCCAATACAAGGATGGCTGGGCTCGTTCCACCCACCAAGCCCCCCCAAAAAACACGATTGACAGCAAAAATCACCCAATAATAAGCAACCCATAAACTGAAAAAAAAAAGTGAATCTCTAGAAAAAAAAAAGCCCAAACTCGCATCAGAGTTGACCGGGCTTGCGCGACACACCTGCACACTGCAGGCGACACACTAACGTGTCCCGACATACAGTTTGGAAAGCTCTGCTCTAGACTTTACACCTGGGGGGTCTTGATGCCATTTTGTCTGCTGGCATACCCTGAACTCTAAACAATGGATGTTCTTGCCTTTCTGGGTGGCTGCTATATAGGGATGTGCATTTGTTGAAAACAAATCTTAATTCCAAAACAAAATGCCCCTTTTGTTTCATTCATGGACCCTTGAAAACAAACAGGGTGCTTCCCACAAATGAAACACGTCACTAGTTTCATTAATTTTCGGTCCCATAGACTTGCATGGCTGCATTGTAAAGAATAGAGCCAATGTACTCTAATACAGCTGTCTGAGACTTGTCATGTGAGAGTCTCCATAGCAACCAGCCCTTGCCAATGGCTCATGTGTGGGTTACAGAATAACCAGGATTTGTTGACAAGGAAATCAGAATGACAACATAAGGGAATGTATCAGAGTGAAGCATTTTTCTAAATCAGCGAATTGCTGCTCTTTTTATCCTGACTTCTAGTGTACAAACTCTTTCAAACTGCATTTGATTCTTTCCTTCACTGGAGGGAGACATCGTGCTTCTTGTATATTGATCTCTGTATTCCACAATGTTCATAATCAACAGTGCTCTTCTGGTTTAATATCAGAAACATTCTCTTTCAATCCTTTAGGCTGCTGTGTTCATCTGTACAGGTTTTTAATTTTTATTTTATTAAACATTTCACTGTCTGTCACTCCAACTGACAAAGGAAGGCTTGTGTTTTCTTTCAGCAAGCTTTCTTCCTGTCCACTTCAGCGGAGATGCAATGGCAGCAGTTCAGTGATTTTTGACTTGTTCCGGGGCACAGCAGCAGTTACCCTGTAACACTAGCTGTGCCATAGTACAGTGCCTAAGATAGAGAGGCTTTTTCTGTTTGGGTCTGTTTAATGCGCCAAAGTTGTCAGTGCATCTACAGAGCAGGCATCACCAGTCACAGGTACAGTCACTTTCTTATTCTTGTAGCACTAGTTGAGTACTAGAATACACATGCACTTGAGCATTATATATATATCTGTGCTGTGTATGTGCAGTACACTAGTATGAAGAGAAAATAGTATTGTAGTGCATTGTCTCTGTATGTTGTTCATATCCTTACACACAGAGTGATCGCTTCAGTCAGTGTCAGCACACACATTCATTTCACTGAAACTAATGAAGATTAAAACATCAATTCTCCATCATTTAAATCCTATTAAGCAGGCACTGCATCTGATAAAATCCTTTCATGTCAGGCAAAGGTAGAGGTCGTGGCAAACCCACAGTTGGTAGAGGATTTTTTTTTTTATAACACAACAGTGAGTCCCCCAATGAAAATAAAGAAGGATTTTTTCAAATCCAAACATCAAGAGAGGAAGGCATGTCAAGCCATAAGAAACTGAAATTTGGGGAAGATATGCCACCACCAGCCAAGCCTTTGCCAGACCCTGTTGTGTCAGAGGAGAGGGAAAGGGTAGGCACTAGTAACACTAGCAGGACACCACCAATGCCACTAGAAGTAGAAGTGCAAGTGATAAAACCTAAACCACCAGCAGCTCAATCCATTAGTGCAGCACACACAGCAAAAGCAATTTTTCATCCTTTTTTTTTAATTTTCATAAGTTTTACATTTCTTTCAAGAAGAACTTTAAAGCAATCAAGGTACATAGATATTATACAATTCAAATTAAAGATTACATAATAATATTGGAAATATTTGAAAATCTCATTTAGCCATGTACCACAATATAAGAAATTTAGAGGAGGCTGAACATAGTAACGAGCAAAAATAGGAAAATTTAACACTATTCAGTATCAGTAATGACACCGATAGGGTAAATGGCTAATTATCTTTATGTCAAACCAGCAGTAGGGTCTTTTTGGTGGTGGCCATCCAGAAAACCTCCAAGTTGATTGGTATTGAAGAAGACATTCTTAGTGTTTTGGTAAATAATGCAGAATTTACAAGGATAGCGCAGATCGAATTTAACACCTAGTTGCAATACCTCAGACCTCATAGACAGGAAATCTTTTTTTCTAGTCTGTGTAGCTTTTACTAAGTCAGGAAATATCCATACTTTCTGACCAAGAAATAGATTTTGTCGATTATGAAAAAATTGTTTCAAAATGTTGCGGTCAATTAAAAAGGCAAAAGATACAAGAATGTTATGACTGTCGCTGCCCGACATCTTCAATCCACCCTCCTTATCTCTCTGATGACTCCTCCCGTGGTTTACAGATATTTGGCTGCCGCGGCGTCTGCCTGCCGTCCTCTCCGGCGTCCCTGGTCCAGCTTGCATGCTGCCTCCTGCCATGCTGTCCAGCTGCCTTAGGGCGCGCGTGCCGCGTGGCCCTGATTCAAATTCTTTCTTTGACTCGAACCTCAAGGGCGTCCCCCTGTGATGACGACATCACACATCCCAGATACAAAAAGCCTACACTACTGCTAGCTAATCGAGTTAGCAAGGTCAGGTATTCGTACTGAAACTCATTATGGATGGGATTTGCTCTCCGTACCTAGCTACTCTGCCTCTCCATTATTGGACTTACTCTATTTGGGGTACCCGCTCCTCGGGGGCCTCTCTCTTCTCTTTCAGGTCCCTGTCTGGAACCGGTACTCGCTCCTCAAGGGCCCATGTTCCTGGACTTGCTGCCTGAACTCCACTTCTGCCTGGACGATACTGCTGCCTACACCATCAGTGAGTTACCATCTACTTCTCTCAGAGCTGTTCCCTGGAACCAGGTACTCGCTCCTCGAGGGCCTGCCTCTATTCCAGCTCCTGTGATTCCTACTGAGAGAAACTACTGTGTGAGTACTCAACCAACAAGGCTCTATTCCAGAACCCTGCATATACTTCATTGTACTCACTATCTCAGTTTCTCTTCACTACAGCACAGCCATTGTGGGATCACTGTTCCAGAGCCTGAGGGACTACAAGCCCAGCTGGGCTTCATCTCTGCTCACTACTGCCACCTCTGGTGGCTCCTCAATACTGTTAATAAAAGATCTATCTGTGTTGTGTGTCCTAAGCTGAGCCTGACCTGTGGTCCCTCACGGGACTTCCCCCTGTGGGCATGGTCAGCAGCCACAGTGTCCAAGGGTCCACCCAAAACCTTACAAACAATAACAAAGTAAGGGCTTTCGCTGGATAACCTCCTCTTCTTGAGATGGCTCTAATATCCTTGAAACATCCAGAGATACCGATCCTCCCTGCGCAGGTAAATTTTCTCGAATTGACTGAGATAAGTAGTAAATTTGTGTTACTACAGGTATTGCTGCCTCCAGAATTTTTAACACTTGTATAATGTATCTCTTAAAAAGATCTAAAGGAGATACTAAATTTACTACTGGAAAATTTAAGATCCTCAAATTAAGTGCTCTCATAACATTCTCCAAGTTTTCCAGTCTTTTATTGTGAATAGACTCTGATTTAACCAGGTTTTGTTGAACATTTCAACTGAAGTAATTCGTTGACCCATATCTTCAAACTTCAAACTGTAAGTTGTAATCAGATTAGTGTTAATCATCACTTGATTTTTAGTTTCAAGTGTCATTTGTGATTAAGTTAATAAAGACTTTTCAATTGACTTTAGTATAGTCCACAAAACCTTTGACATTCATGGATTCTGGGCAAGTTTCAACTCCCAGAGGGTTAATGGAGGCCTGCTCCACCCCCCTGCTGCTGCCTGTTCCCAACCTCGATTGTTGCTCAGATCTTTTTAACTCAATAGCTCTTACCGCCAAGGGAGTTGCAATATCACCTCTGTCCTCCAACCTTGGCAGGGTCATCGCTGCTGAGATCCAGGGTTCCCCACTCTCTCCTGTGGGTATTCTCCATTGCGAATGTCCTGATATTCCTCGTTTCTCCTCTGGGGTTGTTTCTACATTTGCCGGACTCCCAATATTAAAAAATGGGGGGGGAGCTGGTTTATTCAGCTCGCCGAAGCTAAGAGTAGTATCGTAGGCCCAGGGGGAGGGTGTTTGCTCCGGCTCACCTCCTCCAGTGGCCACCTCTCTCGGCGTCTGAGCCACATTTCTGGTGAAAAAACCCTCGATGCAGGGCTGAAAACGATCCAAAAGGGGAGAGCTGGCAGTCATCCCACGTAGTTTTGCTTTCCTCTTAGTATGAGGCATTACAAATAAAATTCTGAGAGAAAAAAAGAAAGAAACTTCAGGCAAGCTGCAACAGGAGTGTCTCCACTGTGTCCTCACTCAGCAGTCATCTTAATTCAGCCCCCTTTTTCATCCTTTTCCTCTGAATCAGAGTCAGAATAATCTCCCTTTAAATGATTTCCTGAAGCAGAGATGGGAGAGGTGTTAGCTGAAGACCCTGTATTATGAGGATTTGTCAGTACTTTGTTAGCCTCCATTTCAGTGATGGAGGAGAGAGATGTTGGAGCTAATGTTGGTAAGGGAGAGCAGGCCACACTGACAGTGCAGGAACAGAGGATGAGTGAATACTCTGCCCCAGTTTCTCAGGGTCCATCTGTCTCTACTTTAGTGGTAGCATTATCCATCCCAAAGGATACAGACAGAGGCAAAGGATTACAAAAGAAATCTGTGATCTGGAGGCATTTTCACATCAGTGAGGACTACACTTTGCTCATTGCAACTGTTGTGTGAAGGAAATCAGCCAGAGGGAGGCAACTGGGCATTTAAGTAACTCTGGGATGGAGCATCTTGTGAAGAAGCAGCATGCCCTTCAATATGCAGTTGGGGATGATAGTAGCAGTAGTCAGGGGACCACTTCTGCAAGCCAGAGGATGCTATTTGGAAAGGGTTCCTCAAGCTACTTCCAAGCCTTTGCTCCTTCTATCAGTCAAGTGTCAGGCCAGCAGTAGCAGTCCCCAGCTATATGTCGGAAGTGACAGCCCACAATGAAGGAAATGGGATGGTGTTCAGTGGCACTTTCACGGGGAAAAAGGAATGCAGCATCCAAACTGGTGACCAGGAGTAATGGTGAGATGATAACCTTAGATGGTCAGCCCTTGTAGGTAATAGAGAACATGGGTTTTAGGCATTTGCTACAGGTGTTAGCACCAAACTTTAAAGTGCTCTCCAGGACCACTTTCAGTAGAAAGGTCATCCCCAGTTTCTACAATCATTGCTGTAGTCACATCCAGGAGCTGTTGGTGAAAGCCCAGGGGAGCAGTATGCTATTATTAGTGATATCTGGACATCCACAAATGCCTCACACTCCCTTCTTCTCTCTGACAGCATATTGGTGGGACCTGGCTAAGGTAGGCCCAAGGAAACAACAAGGAAGGCTGTCTACAAACGCCATGAGGGTAACAAAGTGGAATAGACGCCAGATGTCCGATCAGAAATATTTATTCTATGGAGATGTAATTATAAAGACGAGCCCGACTCTGTCCGAGTTTCGCCCCTTATGTTTGGAACTGCCTCAGGGGCTAAAATACATAAACAAGCATACATATCTAAATTATAAAACAATTAAAAAACATGACAACTTCAACAACAAATAAAATGGTAACATATAAACTTGTGTGTGAAGGTGAAATTATACATGTGTAATGATCTTTCAAAAGCTCATAGATGGTCATAGATGAAGTCAAAACAGAACTTGAATGGTCCTTATACAAAGAGCATATTATCAAAACTAATTTACAAATAAAAGTGATTCAGATGTCAAATACTGTTACTTGACTGATGTTATTGGTTTTACCTGCTTGCAATGGGTATGACAGTAATCTGTCGGCTCTGTTTCACTCAGTGATTCGTCTAAAATAGTATGCGGTCGGGCAAGTCTTCGGGGGTCGGGAGGGTGGGGGTTGCAATTAATTAAATTTGAAGGGTTAGGGTGGGTTTGAGGTGTTTTTTTTAATATGCCCTTTCTCCCCCCCCCCCCATCCCCCCCGATATACGATAAGAAAAAACGCACAAAATTTGTGGGTTTTATCTTTTTGTCACCCCCCCAAACCATGACAAAATAGGAAATATAGTCTCTATTTCCTATTTTGTCATAAACGGATGCATACTCCACCACTGTTCCAAGCCTTTCTTGCCACATTATGGTGTCTGCTTGCTCCACTTCTCTGTACATGTGTAAGAACTTGCAAACTCCTTTTGGGGTGTTACAGTTATCCTTCTCGTTATGTTGCTCTGCTCCTACCATTTCAGTTCTTAAGCTAGACCAGCATCACTGCTGTCATTGCCATTCCAAGTCTCTCTTGGTACCTTATGGTGCTTCCTCCACTGCTCCAGCTGTGTTCAAGGTTCCTGACCCAATCTCCTTCCCCTACAATACTTGCTCACTTTTCATCTTGCCCCAGCCATAAATTGCTTTGCAAACTTACTGTAACACTCCTCAGGCTTTTAATATCATTCTTCCTCAATGGTACTCAGCTTCTTCTCATCTCTTGCTCTTGCCATGGCTATCCACTGTTCTTCACACTTGATGCGCCACTCCATGAACTGTAACTGATTTCATGGCCCATTCACAGTTTCACTGTTCTGCACACGTTTGTACCTATGGTGTGCATGGCTTATTCCCTAACACCAACATATGCTACTGGACTGATGGATCAGCCAGGTATAGCCATACTTTGACAGGGAGAGGCATTCTCCTCTCTGGTTGTCTTTATGCTTGAATGGAAAGAATCGAGAGGCCTTACTTATTATGAGGTATCACGATCCAAAAAAAACAGCGATGTTATGATGTTCCTTTTGTATTGAATGGAAAGACTGGCATCTCCCATGTCATTCTGCTTTAAATGTTATTCCCCTCATCCTATGCCTTTGGATCCGTGTGCTGCTCGGCCTTACTGCTATGCACAGATTTTACACCATGGGGTTCTTATCTTTTTTCTGCCACTGACCCTTCCTGGCTTATTCCAGCTCTTATATCTTGATTGAGCTGGATGTTCACTTGGATGCAGATACGGCGCTGCTCTCTACATTGGTGGTAGGGTGGAGGGGAATTAGGGCTGGAGGGTACTGGAAGCCAATAGTAACAGGTGGGAGAGAGAAAAAGGGAAATAAAAAAATGGATAAAGTGCGTAGCTTGCTGGGCAGACTGGATGGGCCGTTTGGTCTTCTTCTGCCGTCATTTCTATGTTTCTATGTTTCTATATAGGTCTTCTTGCCAATCTGGGGTACTGCTATGCATCTTTCCTATGTTTCTGAAATGTTGATACCATTCTGATTCTTGATCCCGTAAGCTGTACTTTGGGATTTTTCCTGCCACATTTTCTGCTTCAATCCTCCTTCATGCCTTAGGGTGCCACTTTGCCTCTCATGATGCCATCAAGGGTCACTGTTCATATCACTTTTGCTGGCATCCTCTTTTGTACCTTGGGGTGTCCTTCCTGCTCCTTTGATCTTCTCACAATGCTTTCAAGAATTCCTGCCCCTTTGTGGATCCTTAGGCTGATATTTATGCCACTTTTGCTGCCACTTTGCCACAGTCTATTACCTTGCAATTCTTTCCCCCTTTTGATGAATTCTTCTCACAAGTTTCATTAAAATGGATAAAATTACTATTCTGGAGTCCAAAATAGACTGAAATGCTTCCCTCATGGGTTTTAATGGCAAAGAAACTCATGAAACAAACAATTTTTTGTTTTTCGCTTTGAAACTAATGAAACAAATTTGGGTCCCAACGAAACAAATGAATGAACCAAAATGAATTTTGTCTTCTGCACATCCCTATTCTTTTGCACTTCTCATGGTATCTTGGAGTCTTCATGCCACTCTAACTTTGTCACTCTAACATTGCCTGGGTATTTTTCTGCCACCTTTGCTGCTTTGTTCCCTCTTCATGGTAACTTAAAATGTTCGTGCCATTCTTGGTGCCACTTTGCTCCGTTTGTATTGCCTTTGGGGATTCATGTCACTGCTACTGGTACTCTCTTTTGAAGCCTTGGGGTGTTCTTGACACTCTTGATGCTGCTTTGCTCCTCTGATGAATTCTTGCCACTGCCGGCACCCTTTTCCCCCTTTACTATGCCTTGGGCTATTTATGTCACTTTTGGTGCCACTTTGCCACAATCTTGATGCCTTTGGAGTTCTCGCCCGCCTTCTGATGTTACCTACTCACAATTTTCATTAGAATTAATTAGTAGACCACAATTTTGAAGCTCAAAATAGGCTGCACTGCTTCCCCTATTGACTTTAATGGTAAACACAAAACAAAAAAGGTTTT